>NC_090230.1:1532500-2132500 GCF_024489055.1 Chanodichthys erythropterus
ATCAAGTTGATCCTCGAAATGAAATTTTAACCAGTCACGCTCTTCCTCTGAGGTAAATCCTTTTAAAATTATTCCTCACCGCATATCAAAATGATGAAAAGTACATGAATCTGACTAAGCTTGATGCGTTTTTTCGAGTTGATGTGGGCGTTGACACGTATCATGTTAGTTTTCTTTATTTTGCAAAAAGCACAAAATTTTGTTTTTACTGTGAGCGCACACAAATAAAAGTAGACGTTCTGTTTCAATTAATGTATTACCTTTATCTGTATGACAAAAAATGAAAATAAGTATTTAAGTCAATTCTGCTACTATGTGAAGAAAATCCAGGAAAACGAGCCGGCGTGGTTGCCGACACCAGAGTGTTAATCAGGGAGTCATTGGAGTAATTTCAAACAATTAATTCAAAACACTTATTCATTTACGAACAAAGTAAATGATTGTCTGTGTGAACAGACATTGTCATTGAATCACTTTCTCAAATGATTCGTTCAAAATTGCAGATTAATTCAGAAACAAAACCTTACTGTGTGTTGCTAAGAAATATTCTGCTTCGGCTTTGTTTTTGTTGGTGGAACAGACAATATTTTGTCTAAAATGTAAGTAACTTCTTGTTTAGTAAACTGTCACAGAAAATCAATATCACATTTGCAATCATGCTTTTATTAAGTTTATATAAGTAGCCTACTATTATATTACCATATACAATATATATAGCACAACCTTAATTTCAAACAGGACTGAGCTAAAGTCTTTGCCTAAGCCTTGTGTTTACCACACTAGTCAGTGCTGCATGAGGAGTGAATGAATCGCTGAATGTGTTTCACTCTGCATCGTGTCAGCGACTTATTTTGACTTCCCGTATTGTTCAGAACTAAATAAAACTAGGTGGACCATGTGAAAGGATTACTTAGAAAAACTGTTTGTCATGTGGATGCAAGAAGTTTCAGCATTTCTGAAACTAAATAATAAGCTTTACATATCGATTTGCCACCCTTTCTCAGGCTAATGCTGTCATGCATGCTGTAGTTTGCTGTGCAGAGACCTTGCATATACCATATCAAAATTATTAGTTTGCAAGAATACAAATTAACAAGTTTAGGTATTCACTGTAAACATTTAAGCACTTAATTCCAACCACTGACACAAGACAGCATCATTACGTCACAGCTTCATTAAACAGCGTAATTCAAAATAATTCTCTTACGTGTCAAAACTCAGCAGTTCAGAGCATAGCACTTTCTGTTAGTAGCATTAATTGTTTTGGACCCAATTGTAAACTATTTGTTTTTCAATGAACAAGAGCATTTTTTTATAAAGAAAGAATTTTCCAGGACAATTGATGTTTTCTCTCATTTTCCTTGTATTTTCCAGAATTGTAAAATTGTTCATTATTTTTCAGTTTTTTTTTTTTGTTTTTTTTTCAGATTTTCAGGTTTCCAGGATGCGTGAGAACCTTTGTTACTATAAAATACACGTTAACTGAAATAAAGTAAACTTAGTGCACTAACTTATTTTATTTCAGCTAGTTGCCAAGAAAAATTTTCTAATTCATGTACTTCAAATTGATATGCTAAAATAACAAAAACTATATGTGAAATAAATATATATATATATATATAGACATTAAAAAAAACTAATAAAAATGTTACTAAACAACAAAATGGCAAAAACTTTAACTAAAATTAAAATAAAATAAACTGAAAGTATAAAAAACCTAATATAATTAAATATAGCATCTCAATGATACCAAAATATCACTGGTGTAAATTGTGAACAGTAAATACATTTTGGAGTGCACTGTAAACCCGAATAAGTTGGGCTAACTCAAAAAATTTGAGGTAATCCATTTTTTTGAGTTATAATGTTCCCAGTTTTAAGTAAGCAGAACTATCAAGTTTTGAGTTTGTAGTACTCGTGCATGATAATTGCTCTTAACTTGAAGTACTAAGTTTGCTAACTCATACAGTTTGATAGCACTTTACATAGAATATTTAGTTAATTAACTTTTTTTTATTTTGAGGTCTTCCAAATCAAATGAGTTAATTACTTCACTGTAAAGCCTAATAAAAAAAATTCAGAAAATGCCAACTTGCTAATTTGCTAACATGTTAACATTAGCATGCTATAACACTTACTGAATGAGTATAGCAACTTAAAACATGTAACTTACCTGCTCTCAAACCAAGCTGCATGCGCCACTTGTCATCATGATGGTAACTCTCCAAAAACCCACATTAAAAGAAACTTTTCTAAAATAGCATAACAAAACATTAATCACTACTAAATCTCCCTTATCCATTAATTTTGCACAAAAAACTTTATATAACACTTAATTTTAGCATTTACTCTTCAAGTGCATGGGCAAAGCATGCTGGGAAATAGAAATACCAGCCTAGTTTCAGTTAAACTTAAGTTAGTCTAAATTAAAAGAAATTAGTTCATACAACACAAAACAATAAAACAGTTCAGTTTACTTGAAATATGTCAGTGCTGTGAACTCAAAAAAAAAGAAAGTTCTAAATACTCATAACAGTTAATTTAACTGAACTAATTTGTTAAATTTAAGTTTGTCCTACTCAAACCAATTAAGTATTTGAGGATAGACTTTTATATTTTATAGCTAAAATGAATTTTTTCTTAAATCTTAAAGTAATTTATATATACACTAAATGCATTCATTGGCTCATTGTATCCCTTCTAATATTTCTCTCACCAGACCTCCCAAGATTTACAGACCCCCACATTCCTCTAGTGGCTCGTGAGATCATGCAGCGAATGATCCGACAGTTCGCTGCCGAATATACCTCAAAAACCAGCTCAACTCAGGACGTACCCCAACCCCAGTCCCAGCCCAACGGCACCAAGGACCAAAGCCTGCCGAAAGCGCCCTCGCTGGACCCGGACGCCTCCACACCTGCTCCCGTCTGTGGCGGCACCGGTACCGGCACCGCTGCCTCCGCACAGAATCCCGTCCTCAGCAAGCTTCTCATGGCAGACCAGGACTCCCCACTGGACCTTACCGTCAAGAAACCAGAGTCAGAACCCAGTGAACAAGGTGAGACCAGTTTTGTTCATATTTATTATTAAATTATTATTACTGCTGGTTTGCTGCAAACATATATATTTTCCTGTATTTGTATCTTTTTAAAACATCCTTAAAAGGGTTAGTTCACCCAAAAATGAAAATTATATAATTTACCCATAATTTACTCACCCTCAAGCCATCCTAGGTGTATATGACTTTCTTCTTTCAGTCAAACACAATCGGATTAATATATTAAACTTTATATTAAAAAAATATTCTGGCTCTTCCCAGCCTTATAATGGGAGTGAATAGTAACCAATATTTTGAAGCCCAAAAAAGCAAATCCAACCATCATAAAAGTAATCCATACAGCTCCAGGGGGTTAAAAAAATCCTTTTGAAGCAATGCAATACGTTTTTGTAAGAAAATTATCCATATTTATACATTTTTAAACTAGAATCATTGGCATCCTTACGTTAGCCGATTCCAACGGAAGAGTGAACTTTGACCTGACGCATGGGGGGTATTGACGAATGCGGAAGCGCAAAGGATAGATCATTTTTTAAGAGAAATGTCAGAGGAGCTTAAGTTTGTTGCCCAGCCCTATTTGTTTGAACCGCAAGAGGTGTCTACTCTCACCTAAGCTTACGAGAGAAAGAGAGTACCTAAGCATCCTACGTCATACTCCAGAACTCGACTCTTTCGTGAACAAGCGGACAGACGTTTAAAAGCTAGTTATTATAGTCTATAAAGTTATAAATATGGATATTTTCCTTCGATAAATGCATCGCTTTGCTTCAGAAGGCCTTTATTAACCCCTTGAAGCCATTTGGATTACTTTTATGATGGATGGATGCGCTTTTTTGGGCTTCAACATTTTTGGGTTACCATTCACTCCCATTATAAAGCTAAAATAATTTTTTAATATAACTCTGAATATGTTAGACTGAAAGAAGAAAGGCATATATACATTCTCTTTTAAAAAAAAAGAATAATTTGTGTGTGTGTGTGTATATATATATATATATATATATATATATATATATATATATATATATATATATATATATATATATATATATATATATATATATATATATATATATATATATATATATATATATATATATATACACACACACACACATATAAGGTTAAAATATTTGCCTGAAAATGCGCTATGTATGTCTGTAACTATTGTACTGGCACAGTATTAAGAAAAAAAGGCTTTAAAATCATAAAAATATTCACTTTAATGGTCAATTTTATATTGCACACAAAATAATATCAAATATATTAACATTCAAGTTTTGAGACAAATTGTTGTTTTGGTTGAGAATTAGCTCACTGCATAATGGTGTTTCTACAGCTGTATACATTTGTTGTATATAGATGTGTTTTTACATCTTGTGTGAATATTAGTGTTTCCGACAACTGTGGTGATTTAAAGAAATTATTTCAAGTAGAACCAGAACCTCGTAAAGATCTTTCAAGACTATCTGGAATAAAATATCAAAACGTTGGATCTATATTTGGTTAAAGGAAAACTAGATGGTTTGATTCAGTTTAGTCTACTGATTTTGTTTTAGTTTGGTCTTAGAATATGATGACGTTTTATTTGCAGATGGAGTCCTTGACCTCTCAACTAAGAAGAACCATAGTCATGGTAGTGTCTCAATGAAAAGCTCTCATGGTTTCTCAATCATGCCCACAGTTAAGGGGTAAGAAGTATTTTTTTTCATTGTTAAAAAAAATACAGCTTTCCGTTTAGAGGTCTCATTCTGCACATGGCATGTTTACAAAGTCCTTTGTGGCATTGCAACCATTACAGGCATGTCTGTTGTACACATGACTGTAACAGTGAATCAGAGACCTTAAAATTAGTTTTTAGTATAGTCTGAATACTAGATGCTTATTTTATGTTTCGCTTTTGTTCGAGGTAGTTTAAAAAATGAATACTGCAGAATCATCACCTGACACAAAAATAAGCTTCAGTAAGTGAAAAGCATCATCTATAATTTTAAATTTACTATCTACTATTTAAAGCCAAACCATGTAATGCAAAGATTGTAGAAAGACTGTTGCTGCGCTGGTGTTTAACACAATAAACATTTATACTCTAGGTACAGGTGTCCTTAAAATTGTACTGTTTAGGTTAAGAAATTGTTACTGGGATATGCCAAAAAACACCCATTAAGTGCCTCTGTGTAGTGAAATTTGTATAAACCTGAGACAGAATGATGTGTTCCTGAAGTTTCTACTGTAAATTACTTTATTTGTACAGTGTGCAAAAATTTAATTTCTTAATTTAGTTGACACTTGAAAGAACGTCTCGGTTACAAAGGTAACCCTCGTTCCCTGAAGGAGGGAACGGAGACGTACGTCGGACAGACCGACGAATAGGAATCTCGCTAGAGAGGCCAATCTACTTCGAGTGTAACTAAAACGAGCCAATGCACATTGGCATGCAATCATATGCATCAGCTGCTCGCCTCGCAGCGCGGGTATATAATGAGCAGCAGGTGCGTTGCATCTTCAGGTTTTCGCTGAGGAGCCGAACCGGATAGGCGGCAGCATCAGCGGGGTACAGCGACTGTGGCGACGGGACGTACGTCTCCGTTCCCTCCTTCAGGGAACGAGGGTTACCTTTGTAACCGAGACGTTCCCATTCAGTCGGTCACGTTCGACGTACGTCGGACAGACCGACGAATAGGAATCCCTACCAAAGCGCCACAGGAGCTGCCCCCTTCCAGCGCTCTGTTGTAAGCCACCTGAACCCCCTTGCCTGAGGATGGTGGGACAGGGCTAACACAGAGAGAGTCGATCACTGCTGTTCCCCAAAACCCATTCAGTGAGACTATTGGATAACGCTGGGAAAGCGTACCCTTCGCTGGGAAAGGAACGCTGCGGAAGCCACATCCTTCCCCGAAGGAGTTATGTGGAGAAGTACATATGGACTAACCCTGTAGGGCTGTGCTACATATGGAAGAGCTGGGGTGACTCCAACCCGATGAAGGGTAGGTTCTCCCAGAGGGAAAGACACGGGCTTCGTTTAGGAGCAACTGTGGAACCAACCATATGGGATCCCCGTAGGGTCACACATATGGAACCCAGCCTAAACCCGGTTCTCAAGGATACAACAGAGTATAGGCCTGGCGCCAGACGCTCCGCCACGTCGGCTGCCGAAGGGATATCGGAGGACTCGACAGGGTCTGCCTTGTAGGGACTCTCTGGAGAAAAGAAGCGCATGTAGCGCAGCAAGCCGACACTAAGCCGGGGCCTCTCCGTGCCTCTGACCTGTGGCGAGAACATGGGAGGAGACCGGCTCGACACGAAGGCTATAGTATCTAGCGAACGTGTTAGGTGTCACCCAGCCCGCAGCTCTACAATTGTCTGTCAGCGAGGCGCCACGAGCCAGCGCCCAGGAGGATGCGACACCTCTCGTGGAGTGAGCATGCAACCTGAGCGGGCAGGGCACGCCCTGAGCTCGGTAAGCCAGGGCGATGGCATCCACTATCCAGTGGGCCATCCTCTGCTTGGAGACAGCCTTTCCCTTCTGCTGGCCTCCATAACAGACAAGAGCTGGTCTGAGGTCCTGAGGCTTTAGGTTCTGTCTATGTACAGTCGCAAAGCGCGGACTGGACAGAGTAAAGCCAGGGCTGGGTCTGCCTCCTCCGAGGGCAGCGCTTGCAGGCTCACCACCTGGTCCCTGAAGGGAGTGGTAGGAACCTTGGGCACATAGCCAGGCCGGGGTCTTAGTACCACATGGCTATCACCCGGCCCGAACTCCAGGCACGATTCGTCAACCGAAAATGACTGCAGGTCCCCTACCCTCTTGATGGAGGCCAATGCCCCCAGCAGCAAAGTCTTCATAGACAGAATCTTTAAGTCTGCTGACAGCAAAGGCTCAAAGGGAGCAATCTGAAGTGCTCTCAGCACCAGAGTGAGGTCCCAAGAAGGTATGGAGAGGGGACGAGAAGGATTTAACCGTCTCGCCCCCCTAAGGAACCTGATGACCAGGTCGTGCTGACCAACAGATTTGCCATCTAAGTGGTCGTGGTAAGCGGATATAGCAGCAGTATGGACTTTGAGGGTGGAGGGGGGACAGCCTACGCTCCAACCCTACTGCAAGAAGGAAAGCACGACTCTGATCGAGCATCTTCGGGGGTCTTCCCGGCTCGAGAAGAGCACCACTCGACGAACAGGTTCCACTTTGAGGCGTAAGCACATCTCGTAGACAGTGCACGTGCCGAAGTGATGGTGTTAAGTACCTCAGGGGGTAAGTCACCTAGAACCTCCGCATCCCGTCCAAGGGACCAGACATGGAGTTTCCAGAGGTCTGGACGCGGGTGCCAAAGAGTGCCCCGTCTCTGAGAAAGAAGGTCTTTCCTCAGAGGGATGGGCCAGGGAGGTGCTGTCGCGAGGAGTGAGAGTTCTGGGAACCAGGTCCGGTTGGGCCAGTAAGGCGCAACTAACAAGACCTGCTCCTCGTCCTCCCTGACTTTGCACAGGGTCTGTGCAAGTAGGCTCACTGGGGGAAACGCATATTTGCGCAGGCCCCGGGGCCAGCTGTGAGCCAGTGCATCTGTCCCGAATGTCCCCTCGGTCAGAGAGTAAAACAACTGGCAGAGGGAGGTTTCTGGTGAGGCAAACAGGTCTACCTGAGCCTCTCCGAATTCTCTCCAGATCAGCTGAACCACCTGGGGGTGGAGTCGCCACTCTCCTGGCAGCGCAGCTCGTGATAGCTCGTCGGCCACACGGTTGAGCACACCGGGGACATGAATGGCGCGAAGCGACCTCAGAAGCTTCCGACTCCACAGGAGGAGATGGGGGGCGAGTTGCGACATGCGACGGCAGCGTAGACCACCTTGACGGTTGATGTACGCAACGGTCGCAGTGTCCGTACGGACCAGTACATGCTTGCCCCGTAGCAGGCCTTTGAGGCGGCTCAGAGCAAGGCGTACTGCCAGCAACTCGAGGCAGTTGATGT
This sequence comes from Chanodichthys erythropterus, assembly GCF_024489055.1. NCBI lineage: Eukaryota > Metazoa > Chordata > Actinopteri > Cypriniformes > Xenocyprididae > Chanodichthys > Chanodichthys erythropterus. The sequence continues at coordinate 1,540,519 of NC_090230.1, forward strand.
GCCAATGCAGATGGGGTCCCGTCCAAACCCCTGACACTGCATGCCCGTTGTACGTGGCACCCCAGCCGGTGGCAGAAGCATCTGTGAACACCACAGCATGCCGGGACACCTGTTCTAGGGGCACTCCTGCCCGAAGAAACAAGGGGTCCGACCACAGACTGACGGTTCGGCGGCACTCCTGAGTGATTGGCACCCGGAATGTGCCGCGCTGCCACGCCCATCTCGGGACTCGGCCGTGAAGCCAGTGCTGAAGCGGTCTCATATGAAGCAGACCGAGCGGTGTTACAGCCGCAGCAGCCGCCATATGCCCCAGGAGCCTCTGAAAGAACTTCAGTGGGACCGCTGTCCTGCCATTGAATGTATTCAGGCAGTTCAACACCGACCGAGCACGTTCCTCTGTGAGGCGTGCTATCTGCTCGACCGAATCCAACTCCATACCGAGAAAAGAGATCCTCTGCACCGGGGCGAGTTTGCTCTTTTCCCAGTTGACCTGAAGCCCCAACTGGCTGAGGTGTCTGAGCACCAAATCCCTGTGTTTGCACAACTGATCCCGGGACTGTGCTAGAATGAGCCAGTCGTCGAGATAGTTGCGAATGCGAACACCTGGTTCTCTCATGGGAACAAGGGCTCCTTCCACGACTTTCGTGAAGACGCGGGGAGACAGGGCCAGCCCGAAGGGTAGGACTCTGTACTGATATGCTCGACCTTCGAACGCGAATCTCAGGAATGGCCTGTGTCGCGGAAGAATTGAAACATGGAAGTACGCGTCCTTCAGGTCAATCGCTGCAAACCAATCTCGGGGACGGATGCACTCGAAAATGCGTTTCTGCGTGAGCATTTTGAATGGTAGCTTGTGGAGGCTCCGATTCAAAACTCGCAGGTCCAAGATCGGTCGTAACCCGCCGCTTTTCTTGGGTGCAATGAAGTAGGGGCTGTAGAACCCCGACCTCAAATCGGCTGGAGGGACCGGCTCTATCGCGTCCTTCGCCAGTAGGACTGCGATCTCCGCACGCAGGACAGGGGCATCGGCATCTTTCACTGTAGTGAAGCGGACGTCCCTGAACTTGGGGGGGGAAGCCGGGCGAACTGAATCGCAAGCCGACCCTGATGGTCCGAAGGAGCCAGCGAGACGGACTGGGGAGCGCTAACCCGGCTCGCAGAGACCGTACAAGCAGGACCAAAGGGACCACCGGTGTACCCGCAGCAGGGCAGCGAGGTGGAACACAGGGACACGGCTCGGGGGGCTCTCTTTGTGAGGCGGCCCGAAGCGGCGTCACAGTGAGCTAGGCAACACTTACCTGGCTCCACGGATGGACAGAGGGAGCAGTCGAGGCTTTGGCTGCCCGCTGCTCGCTGCTGTCCGCTGGCGACAGAAGAGGGGGATGAGAGTGGTGAGGTTTTTCTCCTCCCACTGCTCTCCAAACCCTCTTCAGACCTGGAAATGGAGGAACTGCTCTTTAAAATGTGGGTACCGCTGCCTCTTGGGTCAGTGGCGGAACAGAAACAAACCCAATAAAGGATTTACCACCTGGCCCTCCTCCAGGGGTGGAAGAGCAGCCCCACCCATCTCTGGGTCGCCCGTCTCAGGGGTGATTCTCACCAACCAGTTAAACAGCTGCAGAGACGGGAGGCGTCATCTCCCCGCAATGGATACAGCAGAGCCTGCTGGGCCGGAGTTTCTTGCAGGGGACGACATCCTTGGCGACGAGCAGACTGAGGGGCGGCCCAAGAGGAACTCAATGGTTTGTCATGGGAAGCTCCCCGATCCGCTACTAACTGAGGAGAACCGCTGGGCTCAGTCCTCGACAGTGTCACCGAAAGGCCACCTCGTAAGATGGGAGCATTGAGAAAGCATTTAGCTTGACAACCTCTCACACCTCACAAGGTAAGCCAGGGGGCACTTCTGGACCACGGAGGTGGACATCGTCTGGCTGAGGGCCTGCGCCGTGACTTTGATCACGGTTAGTCAACAAGCGCAGCTCAACCCCAGCACAGAACTACCCTCATGCAAAAAGAGTGCCTTGGCCTCACATGCAGGGTGGGTGTGGTCTGTGTACAGCCACCCCATCCAAGAGGGTAGTGAGAGAGGAAAAACTTATGCAGATTGGCACCTTTGGCATTCCATATTTATGGCACCAATATACCCCCATACTGCCAAGTTTTCCATGCACATCTGGAAGACCCAGGAAAGCATGGCTGTAAACTCTGAATCTGAGTCAGCATAAGCACACACCATTACAGTGGGCAGCGTCACCCTCATTTCCAGAGCATAACAGCACTCTCTCCGATGCTGCAATCGACATCTGTCCCTCAGCTGGAGCTCTGAATGAAATGCTAGGTTCCCCTATGAAAAGGACCAGCAATCCAATCCAGAAACTGCACAGCTTGCAATGCGCTAGAGAGGGAGGGGCCCTAGGGGGTTGGTTCCCCGAAGGAACCCCTCAACCTCATGTCACCCAAGCTATATCAGCAAAGTAGACCTCTTCTGGTGCACCAGAGAGGGCGCTACAATGGACATTACGCAAGGGAACCGCGCATCTAGAGCGCCGAGCGAGCGCTGGGTTGCCGTGACAACCCGCGCTGCAGCCCGGCAGCTCGACGGCACACGACACGCAGAGGAGCGAGAGGTTTGCTCTCGCTGATCTCCGCGGTCTCCCAGAGTGTCGGGCAGACCCGCGGCTGTGCTTTTACACACAAGCGGCAGCTGGCCAACAACAGAGGGGACTCAAGCTTCCCGGAGAAAGAAGAGTCACGACCGGCGTGTCGACGTGATCATGTTCTCATATGAAAACATGAACACCCACGAACATCATTTCAGCACGCGCCCAGACATGCGAAACGGTGATCGTGGCCGTCAGTGAGGACAGGAACGATCGCATCCAGAAACACAAGTAGGATGTCGTCTTTAAAAAGACGCGAATCTACTTGTGTAAGCTCTTTCAGGGACTTTACTCTTTTAGAAGTGCTGAAGCACGCAGGGGAACGGCCACCGCAACACAGACAGGGATTGTGTGCAGCCTGTCATGTGCTTTCTCTCTCTTTGAAGGCACTCACTCTTACCAGCCGTAAAAACGGCTTTTCAGCGCTCAAAAGCGCACCGTACCGGCCGTGAGAACAGCCTTCTGACGCTGTCAAACAGCTATTTGCTCAAAAACGGCAAACGAAACAAAAACAGAAAAAGAGAGGACTTCGACCCCGCTGCTGTGCTGTTCGCCCGCACTCGGAAAAAAAGAGAAGTTCAACCAAAAAAGCTTGACTCGTCTTCTAGCAGACACTCGCTTGCAGAGAACAGGAACAAACACCGTTCGGCTCCGAAGCGAAAAGCTGAAGATGCAACGCACCTGCTGCTCATTATATACCCGCGCTGCGAGGCGAGCAGCTGATGCATATGATTGCATGCCAATGTGCATTGGCTCGTTTTAGTTACACTCGAAGTAGATTGGCCTCTCTAGCGAGATTCCTATTCGTCGGTCTGTCCGACGTACGTCGAACGTGACCGACTGAATGGGAACAGAGCATTAGAGTAATCTGAGTGAAGTATCATCAGAGCACAATGGTGATAGTTTATGGATAACTTGTTGTGGGACCTTCAATTTCCTGCTTAGACAATCAGCATTCTATTTTCTTTTCTGTACTAATACACTTTTGTAAACTAAGGTACAGAGACTATGATGTGGTACATTTCCTCAGGAAAGGTACATTTACATTTTTTTTTTTTTTCTAAAAGATACAGAATGGTACTGTACTATGAATGACTGTCTATGAAACTTTACACAAATAGGGTCCAAAATAAAATACAAAACAAAACATTTTTAACAAATGGTAGGTGATTAACTTTGGATCAAACTACATATTACATGAGCTGTTTTTTCCCATTCCCTTTAAAAGCCATGTGCGCTTGCACCATGGCGGATTGCTATTTACATGGCAGAATATAGACACCCTCAACCAGATGAGATTAAATACTGGGTAAAAATACTTTTATTTTTAATATTTGGCATTTTTGTTTGCTGCTGCGCATCCCTGTGTGTAACAAGCAGAATGTACGCGCATTGTGTACCTGCCTTTAGGCGCATATTACTAACGCGCCCTTTAAATAACAAAAAAAAATGCTGCGTTGTTGAGTTTAGACCAGGTTTTTGTTGGTCAATGGCCAATCGTTTTCAGTTGCCTCAAAATAACAACATGCCAACAATGCACCTGAACACACCTCATTTTCAGACCAGGATGCCCATGAGTGATCAGATGGGTGCGAGTGCATTTGCTATTTAAACAACGTGGGTGCTGGACATGAAAATGATAACTGCGTCAAGCTGAAGCTAGCAAAAAACACTTGCGTTGTGCCTGCCGTTGCATTGCACCGGATGTATGATAGGGCCCATAGATGTATATATTTAAGAAATATTTACGTGTATACATATATACATGCATGTGTTTATTTATATATACATAATAAATATACACAGTACACCCACATATATTATGTAAACACAAACTTTTATTTTGGATGCAATTAATAGTGATTAATCATTGAAATGTAAAAAAAAAAATAATTTTCTCCAACATCTTTGGTAATTGGGCTGAACGATTGAGCTAGACATATGCAGTTAAAGGAACACTCCACTTTTTTTGCAAATAGGCTCGTTTTCCAGCTCCCCTAGAGTGAAACAGTTGAGTTTTACCGTTGTCGAATCCATTCAGCCGATCTCCGGTTCTGGCGGTACCACTTTTAGCATAGCTTAGCATAGTTCATTGAATCTGATTAGACCGTTAGCATTGCGCTTAAAAATGACCAAAGAGTTTTGATATTTTTGATATGGCTAGGAACTATACTCTCTTTCCGGCGTAATAATCAAGGAACTTTGCTGCCGTTCCATGGCTGCAGCAGTGCAATGATATTACGCAGACCCGTGAGCCCCTGCTTGCACAGGGAACGTGCCTTGCAACCATGGAGACGTTTGTGAGAGACGCTGCGTAATATCATTGCACTGCTGCAGCCATGATACGGCAGCAAAGTTCCTTGATTATTACGCCGGAAAGAGAGTATAGTTCCTAGCCATATCAGCTTAGAAAATCGCAACTTTTCATTTTTCGTTGTTCATTTTCCTTAGTACACGATTTAACTACAGAAGAGTCAAGTTTTAAATAGGAAAAATATCAAAACTCTTTGGTCATTTTTAAACGCGATGCTAACGGTCTAATCATATTCAATGAACTATGCTAAGCTATGCTAAAAGTGGTACCGCCAGAACCGGAGATCGGCTGAATGGATTTGAAAACGGTAAAACTCAACTGTTTAACTCTAGGGGAGCTGGAAAATGAGCCTATTTTCAAAAAAAGTGGAGTGTTCCTTTAACATTGCAATTTGTGTAAAAATCAAGAAAATACAACACGGTAATTTACATGTCTTTTTTTACATGTTACTACAGGAATTATGTGGTAACAAAGTTGAGTGCAAAATGTTGGAAACAATTATGTTTATGGTATTTAAAATAAATAGTTTTTACTATAATTGATTATCAGTTCATCAGATCTGTGCAAATGATAACATTTGACTAATTGTTAGACATCTAAAAAAAAAGTGGTATTTGTTACTCTTTACAAAAAATATTGGAACACCAAAGTGTCCTTTATTCATGGAAAGTGCCCTATTCACTTTCAGGAGACAAAAGTATTGCCCCTTTCCATTAAGTACAAGACTTCATTCCAGTAACATACCACATTCTCACATATGAACATTTTATCTTTCCATTAATTAGGCGTTCCCAGAGAGCTGATCACAACTATCGAGATGTGGACGATGAGGATGGCTTGCCACCGAGAAGCTTGCATGATGGGATAAGGGAGAATTGTATTGGTTCTGGACCCCTCAAGCCACCGTTGGCCCGCTCGCTCCTCATTAAAGAGGAACTCCTGAACCAGAAACATCGCCTCCTTAGCCAACCCACACCTCTTTCTTTGGCTAGCCTAGAGTCCGTGGGTCTCCTCAACAGCCAAGCCCAGTCCCTTCTTTCACGTGATGGAACATGGGGAAAATCCCATCTAGACGGTCTCCTGAAGCTCAAACAAATTGGTGGCAATCTTAGTGACCTAAATGACCTGCCCCTTTTCCAGGAGAACCAAGGCCTGTTCACCAAGGGTACAAAGTCCCATGACACTGGTTCCATCACAGTAAAGAAAGAACCAGGACATTCCCCTCCAGTAGACTTGAAGATTCCGCAAGTCAGAGGCATGGACCTCTCTTGGGACTCCCATGGGAATGCCTCGGATCTCTATAGTTACAGCTCTATAGCTATGGGCAACGTGCACTCGGAGAATGCGCTCAGTAGGAAGCTGAGGGCCATCTTGCCAAAGCAGAGTCGCAGGGCCGCTCTCGGAGGCCTTCTCGATGGAGGAGCAGTGGGTGAGTACTGGGGGGCAGACCTCGAACAGCCAACATTGGGACCCCAGTACCCAACATCAGATCCAGAGGCAGACCCAACAGGCTCCAAACAACCCCGAAAGAAAAGGGGACGATATCGCCAGTACAACAGCGAGATTCTAGAAGAAGCCATTGCTGTGGTGATGAGTGGGAAGATGAGCGTTTCAAAGGCGCAAAACATCTACGGTATTCCCCACAGTACCTTGGAGTACAAGGTAAAAGAGAGGATGGGCACACTGAAGAACCCACCAAAGAAAAAGCTTAAACTGATGATGAGGGCAGAAGGGCAAGACTCTGGGATCGCCGCCGAAACCGAATCCACGTCGACGCCCTCCACCACACCCATCGCAACGCAAGTGGATGTCTTGCAGGGGACAGGAGACAAAGTCGAGTAGATTACACAGAACACCTCATAAAATGGAAAAAAGTTTTAGATTCTGACAAACAAAAAAACGAAGATTTGGAGTTGAGGATGGGGCTTTAATTGTGCCAATTTACTTGCAGTATCTGGGTGAGCACAACTGCAGGGATTGATGGGAGGATATAAGCCTGATAACTGGGGATAAGAAACAAATTGGCAGTTATCAGTGGTCACATTGACACTGCAAGCATTTGCTGAAATTTTTTACAACAAAGCAACAAATGCGTTATAAAGCCATAAGAGAGTATCGACAGAGAGACATTTTATTAAAAACGAAAAGCAAGCAGATTAACTCTTTGTTCGCCCCCTTCATCTGAACTTTGCGAGCTGCTCCATTAATGCTCATGCGTTTTGGACGGCATGCCATTTTGAGAAATGAGAAGTGGGGTTTGAAGGGTTACATTCAAAGCTGAAAAATAACCCTTCAAAAATGAATTTATCTCCTCTGATTGGTAGGTTTATGAAGTAATTCATGATCTTTAAAACTAATTTATTTCAAATGGAGTTGACAAGGATTCTCACCAGGAATCAATCCTAGGCCCGTTTTTCTATTAACAGGTAAAAACAATTGCTTTCAACTCTTTGTAGTTTCCTCCTTTTATATTCTGCACCATTGAAACAGACTAAGAATTAGACACGTCCATTTTAAAAAATGAAGTTTAAGATTAGTCATTCAGGGATGCATGTTTGTGATGTTGAAAAGATTTTTTTTTACTTTACTGTAACTAAACTTTTCTTTAACTCTAGCGCTTTCTTTTGCACTACACTTTCAGTCTGGCGCTCGCCAGAGCCTAAATCTGGCAATTAGACCTGATTACCTCGACACTGCTTGCATTACGCACTTACTGTTTTGTCTGGCATACTACATAATACTCATTTTACAGTACTTTACTCTTGGTGAGAGCCTCTCTCTTAAAAGGTTTTCAAAACCCATGAAGGGACAATGCCGACTTAAACCACACAGGACAGGAACGTGTTTCCAATTCACATCTTTCTACTAAAATTAATCGAGGGAGGGTGCACGCAGTCAATTTTTGGCTGTTTCTGGCTGCTCCCTCGTCGCTGCTTATAGTCAGTCGCTGACATGTATATTTATAAAAAGAAGAATTTTTCGCAGAGGTTTTTTTTTGGGGAGGGTGGAACATAGGTGGGGGGAAAATGTAGGTTGGGTTATGACCACATAACCCTGTTATATTATAAATTTGCGTTCTTTCAGAGAGCCAATTGTTGTCTCTGAATAGATTCTTTTCCTCATGTAAAACTCAGGGCAACTGAGACAAATATAGCGATCATGTTTTTAGAGAAACAATGCATCTTACCTACTTGAACTGGAACCTATGACACACTCTCAGTAAATGAGTTGGGTCAGGGGCAGGGCTTTATATCGGGCGTAGGTTGTGTCGAGCTGAGCCATGGATTGCAGATATCGGTGGGATGTTATCATTTGAAACACCTGGCCAGATGGGAATTTTCTGAGATCTCTCTGAAAATAGCACTTTGTTTAAAAATAAAAGCGAATATGTTTGGGTGTGTTTTAAAGTAGCTTTTGCAGTAGCAGATAGCATAAAGGAGACTTGCAAGATCAAAGGGGGAGCATTTCAACGACCCCCGCCATCCTGCAGCTTAGACCCAAACATGCTCATTTTGTTTTGAAAAAATTACCTCTTTAATATACAGTGGTCGACAGCTTGAATTCTCAGATTTGTCTAGTGTTGCCTCACTGTTTATTGTCACATTGCCCCTTTTCAAATCTAAACTGTATCATCTGATGTATATACAACCGAAAAAGCGCATAGATCTGTGAAGATTTCAAAGAGAAGGCTTTTGGAATGGCATGCTCCACTTTGATGTTGTTTGAAGGGCATTCTGGTATATCACTGCCTGGTGCTCACCCAGTCTGTGACAAAAATTATACTTCAGACTTCAGGGTTTCTGAAGATGAAACTGACTCTTTGAAATGTACCTTTTATTTATTTCATTATTTAATTTGAATCATTTAAGTAAATGGCATGCACCTGTTCAGTGGAGGCTGATTAATTATTTATAATCTGACACTTGGTGGCCAGGTTTTCATCAAGGTGGACAAAAATGGGAACACTGTCCTGGGCTCACCCTTACAATTTTGTACCGGGCCCAGTGAATTCAAGTCATTTCCCACCTTATATTAGGCTTGAATTTATTGGACAATATCCTACAACACTACAGTTGTAAGTATGGTGGTCATTCTATTTCAATTATCTTATCAAAATTTATTTTAGTTTTGTTAGCTTTGTTTAATGAATTTGCATTGCCATTATAGCCATGGGTAGAGACACTACTGAAATTAGTAGGAATCCTGATTATACCTTCATACAAGAGTAAACCATTGACGTATATTCAGTTTATAAATTATGATCTGTACTTCTACAAGTGATTATGAAGCAAGTTGAAGGGAAGTTAACCAAGTTAGAATTCATACTTATAACTTTGCAGTGTAAATCCCTTTAGGTCATGTGGCATCAAATGTACCAACACTTTACCAATGCTGAGCATTTAAAGTGTCTAATTAGAATTTAGTTCGGTCCTTAATCAATTATTAATCAATGTGATGTAAAATAATACAAATTTTTGCTTGACCCTTGCCCCTTTAAACAATTTCTTAACTAGTATTTCTGTCTTGTTTTAATAGAGATATTTAGAAAATATCTAAAAATCTGTAAATCAAGACATGTTTTCATAGTTCAGGAGAATATTTGAAACCCTTGAATTAAATTTTAAGTATACATTTTGATGGATTCTCCAATAAAAACGCTTCAAAGTTTTACTGGAAAACAAGATAAAATATTACTTTGCAGTGCAACTAGTAAATTATAAGTAGTAGACCAGTAGCTACAAGTAGATTGTTAGTACTACTAGTACGAACAGATTCTATTATAATTGAATATATGCCCTTATAATTGGCACTTATGAATTATTGCACTGATGGCCATGACTGGAAGTTGTTTTGCAGCACTTAAATATTTGGCCCCTTTGAAGGGAAACCTCCTCCCTATTGTTAATCTAGAAAGTTTTGAACTTTTACATTGCTACTGTACATTCTGCAACCTAATTTATCATCAGCTGTCTGATTCACAATGGTGCATGCCATTTCCATATTTATTTAATTTGACTTCAATGATTAATGTATTACAGGGTTAACTGCTCCCCCTGTCCAAAAACATCCTCCTCTTAAAGAAATTAAACCGTCTTTACAGAAATGAATGTAGAACCATTTCGGAATAATTTCTGAAACTAGTTGTTTAGAAAATATGGCACTTTCACATTTCACACTTTGAACAGACTGTTTTAGTTTTTCTCTTGCTGCTCTTTCAATATTTTTTTTGTTTGTTTTGTTTGCGTTTCTCTGAAACGTACACCTGTAGCCTTCAGTACTTTCGTATCTCAGGATAGATTCAGCAGAAGGGTTCGCAATATTTGTCAGTCGGATAACGATGCAGACATAACTACCTGTACAAGAAGTGCATAGACATGTTATATTAACTACAGTCTTTGCACAATATACCTCATCCTTGGGAATAAATGCACCTTTCTGTGCCACATCCTTAAATACCTTTCAGGGGCACGTGGAAAAGGAGCAGTTGAAACTCTGGGAAATTAATTTTATTTTCCTATTGCACCCTCTTTTTTGTCTTCTATTCGAGGGATGGCAAGCGAGGCATTTCATGTCTGACTGACCAATATTTACACCCTTTTCATTCAGGTACAGAAAAACGAATTTTTTGAATACAATCAAAAATTTCGCTTAACATTTCACATCTTGCCAATAACGGGTCCCATCTTTTAAGTTAACTAATGTTGATCGCCAAGGCAAACATCAATGAATAATGTAAGACACAATCCCTTTTTCCTGTACTCTGAATAGCAGTTGAACCATCAGGTTTAACCGCCATGGGTGTTTTTGTGAAAAACACAAATGGAGGTTCGAAGGGGAGAATATGGGACAGGTGGAAATGTTAACCTTCTGTTGTTTTTGTGCTCTTTGTAAACTTGTTTTTAAACTGCATTCCAAAAATTTCAAGAGATACCTTTATATGGAAGAAAAATCTATACATATACAAATGAATATATTATATTTATTTTACTGTTAATCTTTTTATTTGTCTTTTTTTCTGCTACACAAAGAAATGGAAATCGACGCTGACAGCTACAACCTCAGTTTCTGTACTTCATTTGAAGTGCCATTTGTTTTGTCTCAAGTGGCTCATAATGATTTATTTTCTGAAAAGATGCTCAGATAGCCTTTTCTTTTTCTTTGACAAGTTTTTAACCTCCACTGCAAATCCACATAACAGCATTACCTCAGGTGATATCACTCCAGAGCAGCTGATTCTACATTTAGTAGTAGAAATCAGGACCTCTACTTGACTTTTACACGTTTCCAAAAACGCAACTATTATTTTCCAAGGAAGCAGTTTATAAATAACGCTAGTCACATTTTTGCTTTCCTCCGGTGTATTTTTAAATTGAATGCTTTGCTTAACTGAACCATGGGTCTCTTTTTGAATACAACTTTATTGATGTTAGCACACGTTCAAATCAATAGGGCACACATTTGTACTCCATAAATAATACACACTCCACATGCACACAAAACACCATCAGGTCTGCATCATGTGGCTGGTTATACAGTTTTAAGATATTGGTTTGATAACTCTTCAAGTTAAACTAGTCGGTTTATTAGAAAGAATGAGTTAAGGCAAATATGGACACATAGGCACTCCAAAATTGATGTCTTATTATATCTGATTAAATGTGTCTTTACAACTGCGATTTAAATGCATATTAGTTTGTTTGTTTGTTTGTTTTTTTGGATGCATTTTATAATTTTTGTTCAAACCATTTTAGTTAAGCCCAGAATTATGTTGTCATGTTGCGATTCCTTCAAGTTTAACTTTTGTTTTCTATTGATTTTGGTGAAATTAAAATGAATAGGCACACCTTTATTCAACATAACACATCTTTTTTTGAAATTGGAAGAAACAAATTGTTGGCAAAAATTGTAGTCCAATTAAATTATAAATATCCATCGTATTGTCAATCTATGCACTTGAGAGTTACTTGCACCATGTGATTTATATCAAGTAGTTTTAGGGGCCATTTTGTTCTTCATTGACAATTTATTGGCATTACGTTGAGTAAATAAGTTGAATATTTTATTAGATTTGGATTAGCAGTATAGCTTAAAATATCTGTTTTCATGGTACAGCTTGCAGTACACGCCATGGTAAAAGACATGTTTTGAATGTAACCTCCTAGAGAAACATGTCACAGAGAAAAATGATGGAATATGCACAAACAGTTCAGCTCAGAATAGTGAAACTCAGATATTTGCGCTTACCATGATACTGTATACATTATGCATTAAGTTGGAATATTCATTTTGGTGTCATTCGTGTGCCTGTCTTGCAGTGCTCAATCGTCACTGATAATTTGATAATTGCATTCAATCATCATTACACGATTAAATGTTGTTTACTAATTAATATAAATGATAATGAGCCGATGATACCTATTGATAATTGGTAACAACAATCAAAAATCATTAACCAAGGCGACTTACAATCTATATATTAATTTTCGTATACTGAATTGAATCAATGTCGTCTTGATTACTTTAATGCAATTAAAAATAAATGCATGTCCTTTTATTCATAGGTGACGTGTGTCATTTCTGGGCTTGTTCAAAACACTTTGGTTTGCCATTAGTCCAAAAAACGGATAACCCCACCCCCAACTCACTCTATTGGTTAAGCCAATGTTGCTATGCTTGGCTGATCAAATGCTCATACAAACAGATCAATGTTTTGAAAATGCACCACAGTATTTACGCTTTTTAGGGGAATCCACTCCAGTCGACATGAAACGGGGACAGAAGAAAGTATTTTAACATAAAAAAATACACACTTCATTTTTAAAATGAGATGTTCCTGCATAGGTTTAAGTGAAACTGTGAATTATATGGAACAGAGCCATGAAAATTCAACACCAGACCACTACCTCTACTCTCTCCACAATGAAACAATAGTTTGGCTGACAATGAAGTCATTGATCTTAAGATGCTCAATGCTAGCTCAGTGAGAGGTCAAGTAGAGCTGTGAAAACGCAAATGAAAGCAAAAATGGGCTTGATCAAATAGTCAACGTTCTTCTAGAGAACTTGAGAGAATTTGGCTTTGAAAGGGCTGCCCTTGTGTTGCCATGACAATCTTGCAAGATCATTCACAAGTAAAGGTGTGCCTATTCTAATTCCTGTTTTCCTTTAGGCAAAATCCACATTCTTTTCTATTTTATTTTATTTTAAATCTGGATTGTGCATTCTCAGTATTTTATGTGACTTCTACCATAGTGTCTACATTAAAATATAGGCCAGGTTTTTTTTTTTTTTTCTTGTAATTTTTCTGTATAATTTGGCAAGACACAAATGAAAAGGATATTAGATTGAAACGTGTTGGGAGTAATGATATTTCCAATAAGAGTCATTCTTTGTATAATTTGTGTTGATCTTGTTGGCATTGCATGGAATTTCATGCCTGAATCTGCTCTTGACCATTAATTTCATCCGTGACTGTTTCAACCCTGCAGTCCATTTGAGTTCTGCGGGATTAGGATTATTAGTTTTGCTACCTCAACTTGCAGATGGTTTTGACATAGGAGTCCTTTGGTTGTAAAGCAAAAATGACTTGAGGGACGGACTGTCCCTAAACGCTTTTGTCGATCAGGTTGTGGAAAACGTGTTGGCAGTTTGATCGGCTTACCTGCCGTACTGTATGTAGCATTTTAGATGCACGGATAACACTGGCTCATCATTCCAAAAGTCATGGTCCCGTTCTGTCAGAAAGCAGTTATACATTCCGCATGCACATATGTGTACCTAATAAACCACATTTTTGATAGAGGTAATGGTTCTTTTTGGACCAAAAGGTCCTACGTTATGCATCTTAACTGCTTCTAAGATCAGTGTTTGGGAAGAATATCAGGTTGACCGATCACCTCTGAAGTTGGGAATGCGTTGTTATGTGTATTTCCTTAAGAAACTAGTATAGTCATTCCATACCATATGAGTTTGTGCCCTTGAAATTCAAGCCAAATGCAGTCAATGGGCAGTATCTTTGTTTGCAATCGCATTTGCATTCATGCGTTGATGGCTCGCATCTTATCTGTAGATGGGGTGCTGTGCTGCACTTTTTGGGGTTTTTCCATGTATGGAGTCGAAGCTTTATGGAGCAAAAACGCCTTTTGCTATCTGTTCAGCTGTGTTCATATTTCCAAGTACTTTTTAAAGTTTCGTAAAAATTTTCAGAGTCTTAATGTTGTAAAGGTTTGGCGTTCAGTGTAGTATGATGATTGGATCCCTTCTCCTGTACCCCCTCAGGTCAATGCAAGAGAGTTGAATGATTAGGCTCAGCTAAAGATTGATACCTTTTCTATATTTCTTAATACTATTGATATTGCCATTACTTTAAAACTTTTATCAAAAATGCTTGCCTTTATGTTCCATTTCTTTTACCAGTATCGAGAAGTTACCCCCCTTAATACAGACTCCTTCCAGTGTAGTGGTCCAAAAAAACATTTTTGGTTTGACTTTTATTTTGCAATATGGAACTATTTGAGTGGGAAGGCAATACTCGTGATTTAAGGCCCCTTGAAAGTGAGTTTGTTGCCTAACTGCCGGACGACTCAACTCAACGTCCTTATCAGACCACCTTTTGCATTTGAAAAGATTCAGCCAAATATCCTTAGTTCAGTGCTTTATAAACAGAGAGGATTGTAAAGTACGAATTACCTGGGGAAACAAAAAAATGGACGCTCTAACTTTCGTTCGGTCCCTCAAGAACCACAAGGCCACAAAGACTATTTTGTTTCTGATGTCTGTACAATGTGTGATGATGTTTCAACTAAAAGAAAAAAACCTTACAACGCAGAATACCTCAGATAATAAATCCATGTAAATCTTGACAGCCTCCACATGTAGATAGAACCCTGTTCACTGCCTCCCCACCTCTCATGTCTGTTGGACGTTTCTTCTTCTATCGTTTCACTGCCTGTTATATGTTGTGGAGGTTTCATTACTTTCTTTTCATGTCTGTTTTTTTTAGTCCCAGGAAAAAATTATCCGTTACTTCATTCATCTGTCTGCTTGACAGCGTTAGGCGGCATTCACACTGACAGCACTTTGCAAGTCCCTTGTTTTCCACTGTTGATGATGCAACAAAGTTGAGCTATTCAGCTTTATGCAAATGGATAGTGATGAGGTGACAACCAATGGGAGTCTAGACTGTGATTTGTCACCTGATTCAGTTGGATACTGTGGTTGAGTATGAACGTCTTCTAGCAACCAACAGTACAGCGACCATGTGACCTCCAGCGTTTTCATCAGTGACAGTGTGAATGCCATTTTAGGAAGGGAAGACATTGCTTCAGTAGTAGGATACTCCATTTCAAAGTAACAGTAATAATCAGACATTTTTAGTAAAGTACCATGTTTCTTGCAGATTTTGGTCTAGCTCGTATTACGTAAATTAGGTTTTGGCTCCAAGTGTGGCCAGCAAAAATCGATCAGACTTTTAAGTGATAAAGTGGGCTTTGTCTTCTTTTAGGGTTATTTTGTTAAGCATAAGCCATAGTTTACGCATTTGCCGAACATAATTTCATCATTCATTTTCGTTATCAGCTAAACTGAATGTAGGGGGAAAAATAATAAAAAACTGAATCTCTTAACTAACTTTTTATGTACCTATACATACTTTAGGACAAGCTATAGATTATTATATTAATGTGTTCTTAAATATATATATAAATATATATATATATATATATACACTCAACAGTCACAGTGCATTGTATATAATGGTCTGTATAGTTATATACTTATCTTCTGGAAAGAGATGTATATCTCTTCCTCATTTGATTCAGGGATCAAACATTTCAGTGCAGTATATTTAGACTCTAGTATACGGCATTTGTATAGTTCGTTTTCATTTGCTAAAATGTTTCTTTTCTTCATTCATATACTGGAATGGTAGTTAGTCTTGAAGTGAGCTAAACAAAAAAAATAAGTTATTGTAAGGCATCTAACGCTGCAGTCGTGCAGACAGTTGTGTTTTTCCACAATACTGTACAAACAGAATATATATTAAAAGGAAACGCAAACTTTTTAAGGTGGATGTGTATATAATCTTGTACCCATTTCGCGATTCAAAAAAAAATTTCCGTTCTGGTTGAAAAACGAGTGATTTTAAAGTATTTATACTGCAACATCATTTGGTGATGTAAATTAATTTTCCCCGTGGAAAAAAAAAAAATGATCACAAGCCAGGTTTTACGGTATTGCTTGTTATTTTTGCTTGCTAATTCTACATGGAATTTAAGTTTATAAGTCGGATGGTTAAAATCATTTGTGAACACTGGATCTCTATCGGACGATGTCCTAAAATCATCCTTATTCGTTACAATGAGGAAATGCGCCCTGGGTGAGCTTTGCTGCAATTGCTTTTTCTTAATGATATGGATGTTTATTACTATTATAATTTCTTGTGCGAAGTTAAACGTCTCCGTGGCTGTGAGTTGGTTCTGTATGAGTGTGTGGAATTGCTTGAGATTTTTATTTTTTGCTTTTTGCTCATGCATTTTGTGGATAAACCATTTCTTATACACTTAAATCATGCGATTTCTGAAAAGACAAGCCTGAAAAGAAAAGTAGTTGTTTTCTTGATCATATGTGAAAAGATAGAAAAAACGTTCCTTAAACCATTTCTCTATTTATCTTAAATCCTATTATTAAGCCACAACTACGAATCCCTCAGGGACAAACGACACTGATTCAATCTATTCAGGTACTTTATCTAGATTCTGCGGCCTAGCTGTTAAAATATTACAAAAAAACGTACATATTTTTGAAAAAAATTGAGCAAAAGAAGATGGTCGCTCATGACGAGAGTCATTTTTAACCTGTTGTCACTTAATTTCTTTTCCTCTGTCCTTTTTAGTTTTTGTATTCTTTGTATCCAGACTTAAGTACAATATACTAAATGAATGTCAAGCTGAAACTTCAGGTGAAGAGCAACACTCAGCCAGACAGTGCTTTTCATTACAATTTCCTCTGCACACACTGTGCCTCAAAAGCCTGAAGACAAGAGAACACTATAGCGACAAACACTACATCAGACCCCTCAATGATAGTGGTTGACCGGTCTCAGCACTCCTATACAGATGTACCTCTACAGCGCCAGGCCTAATCTTTCACATTTGCAGTCAGTAATTGATAGTTTCTGTCTCTGCTTTTAGCATGTAAGTATTTCAGCAAAGAAACTGCCTGAAGAAACTGCCTCTCAGTATGTGAATGGTTATATGTTGTGATCTAATTTTCATTTGTGCTATTTTTGAGCTTTTAGGTGCCTACTGTTATTGTTAAGAAAAGCTCAGATACTTCACAAAGGATGTATGTATGAACTGGCTGTTTTACTGCTTTTAGTCTATAAAGATTATTAGAAAGACGAGCACAGGAATGATGTAAATTAAACCTACGTATACATTTTAGCGCAGAGGTAGTGTGAAAAATAAGGGCAGCATTTACTCCCTAGTCTTAATGTTGAGTTTGTTGTTATTTTCCTTCAGATTTGCAGCTCTTGAAACATTCCTGTTGTTCATTTCATCATGGGTTTTAGTTTGTGATGCCTGATAATGGGCAGTGGGTTTGTTGTTTTCCACACATGGGCTTGGATTCAAAAGTTCAGGCTTGATTTAAGGCAAAAAATGAAATACTTACATGTTAACTCTTTTAATACGAGACGGAACGGGTTTTTAAAATGTGTTTGCCAGTGTGGGATAAGGTGCTGCTTTTTCTGAATCTTCTCTGTTTTCGATATACCTCAGACCATCTAGATCGAAATGAATGCTTTTTATGAAATGGCATCTTGCCCTGTAACACACTGGTTCCACCGAGTCAGTCCAAGACAGGAAGACAGGCGCTCCAAAACTGGAATAGACCTCATTTCAATATATACTGTTTACTCTTTGACAAAAATATTGTATAGTTTAATATTTTCTTGTACTGTAGATTTATTTATGTATATTAATTTGTTCTTTTTTTTTTTGTACTGTGTGTTTTATTCTAGACTATTATCGATGTCCGTGTTAGAGCACTTACGAGGATCACAATTTTTTTTGTTTGATTGCACTATTTGTTTTGGGTTTGTTTGTTTTTGTTTTCCGTTTGAATGCAAATTCTTATTTTTAAGCTGGGCTAATGAATAATAAGCTGTCTCCTAATGTATGTGATTTTTTTTTAAAAAAAAAATTAAAAGGAAAAAACTGATTAGATTTTCTGTGATCTAATTTAAAAACAAACAAAAAAAGTTTTCTCTTTCTTTTTATTTGCATTGACCGTGAAGCAAAATGCTGATTAGATCCGTCTTTGTGCATGTGTGGAGTTTTACTGGTTATATTTTACCCATTAGGAAAAAAATGCCATTTTTCAACACATTTTAATTGTAACATTGTGCAAGTTAGTATTCACTGGATGCTAGAACCTTCTTATGAAAACCACTATTCTTCTAATAAATTTTTGTTGTGAAAACGATGTGTGGAGATGATTTATTTATTTATTTATTTTTTTATTTTTTTGTCAGTTGCATGTTTTTACTGTTGATTTTTGACATAATGTACATTTTTAATCACGTCATTTATAGTTTTATAATTTTCAATAAATCTTTTTCCTTGGATGACCAGTCCAACACTAAAAATGTTAGTTACTTGTCAAAAAATAAGGGGTTTTCAGTGAATGATTCATGAACAATACATTATTTCAACTTGTAACAGTAAATGTATTTAGTTTTAATAGATTATGATACTTGTAATCAATCACAAATTATATTATTGCATTAATAAATTAAATTGCACTTACACTTCTCTTTTTGTACCAAACCTGTAGCATTTAAACAATTTCAGGGTTTAAGGTCACAGAGTTGAAGATTAGCAACACAACTAATAAGAGCTTTAACTAGAAAATATAAATAAACCACAGCATTTAATTAGTCAATATTTGTATATTATGTTAACATCATTTTTTTTTTCATAACAGAGTTGAACTACACAGCCCGATGAGGGAAATATAAGCAGAAATTTTGCTTTTATCAATATTTCATTAGGCTATTTTTGCAATTATACTGCCCAATAGGTCAACTCTGTTAAATGTTAATTTATCATTTTATCATTTTAACTCTTAGTTTTTTTTCCCCCATAATGGAGTTGAACTACTGAAATATCATTGAACGATGCCATATTACAGTAGTCAACATTTGAAGTGGATCAAAACCTTTCATCAAAGTTGTCCTAAAACCTTCTTCTTAGGACAACTTGGTTCTAGAACAATTTTGATGAACATTTTTGATCCACTTCAAATGTTGAATACTATATTTGCAGTCATTACTTTCGTACTTTTGAGCAAAAAAAAAATCCTGATTACTGTAATTTTTCCCAGATAACGGGGGTTGGCCTAGAGAGATTGACAGTATGAACGTTATCATTATACTGTCTTTATCATTATTATATATGCTTATACTGACCACCACATCAATCCCAATATTGGTATATAGTTCAGGGATGGGCAACTGGCGCATACAGCCTACAATGTCTTTAAATATGGCCCGCTGACCATTTGAAAAGCAAGTAATGTAAAGATTGCATTCAGATTATAATGTTAATACTAAATCAGTCCAGGAGAGGTCGCTATTTCCAGCCGATCCCCGCATTAATAACAGCGTAGGATGTGCACGTTAACGTTTACTAAAATTAGCAGAAATTAATGAAAAATTGACAGTAAAAAATCATCTTTTCACCATCCAGTCAGGATGGTTAACGGATTATCTTTTTACCAAGTTCAAGGGGTCACCATATGTTTAATTTGTTTGGAAACAAAATCTGTACTGAAAGATTTTATTGTAAATTGCCATTACACCACTGCACTGCTCAAAAAAGCCGCTTTCCACCGTCGGACCGAACGGATGAATGGTAAGGAACGGTTCCAGTTGCATTTCCAATTGAGCCCGGTATGGCACGGCATGATTACAAACTAGGCTATATGAAAGAATATACACTAACAAGAAGCGACACTCAATAGAACGTTCCATTGCAACACCGGCGCCCAAGCAGCCCTGCGTTTCTGCCATTTTGGGGTGTAAGCGACTCGTCTGTCCACTAGTTTCTATGGCAATATCAGCTGCTTTGTTAAAACGTTAAGGCTGAAATCCAACCTGAATGATGACAACACAGAATAAAATACTACTACGGGTTGCCTGGAACGTGGCATTAGACATGCACCAGCACTTCAAATGTTATTTTTAATGTGATGACCACAAACATTATTCATCCTTCTGAGATTGTCCCCATTGTAAAACCGAACGTTTAAAAATGTAGGAAATTCAACATTTGATAGAGAACACTTATTTAAAAATAAAAAAGACAATAATTACCACTTTAACCAGTAGGTGGCGGCAAAGTAGCCACCTTTATTTGCGAATATATCAGCCATTTCTTCTAATCGTTTTTCACTTCGTTTTTGACTAAATATTAAACTTTATAAAATAACTAGGTTTAAAAATACATTTTGTTAATGTGAAGTATGAAATACTCAAAAATCTTAAGAAAAACAATAACTTTTCTTGTGAATGAATGACACAGAAAGCGAGCACCGCGTTCTTTATAATCACAGCAGCTGTCAGTCAGTGCAGAGCAAGATCAATGATTTCAGCACACTTGTAAAAACGTCTCGGTTATGTATGTACCCTCATTCCCTGAAGGAGGGAACGGAGACGTACATTAGTAGTGACCGACGAATTGGGATATCACCAGAGAGCCCCTATCAGCTTCGAGAGAACTAAAACAAGCCAATGAACATTGGCGTGCGATATTTGCATAATGCGCACCGCCCACATCTGGGGGACATAAATAGTAAGCAGATGCAATCGCACTCTGTTTTTCGCTGAGGAGACAACTGGTGTCCGCACTGCAGCGAGGGTACAGAAACTGTGGCGACGGGACATACGTCTCCGTTCCCTCCTTCAGGGAACGGGGGTTACATACGTACAGTTGTGGCCAGAATTATTAGACCCCTTCATAAATATGATCAAAGATGACTCTAAAAATAAATCTGCATTGTTTATCCTTTTGATCTTTAATTCATAAAATTAGCAAAACTCTAACCTTTCATTGAAGGAAAAGAATTGAAAGTGGGGGGGAAATAACATTATGAAAGAAATGTTTTTCTCCAAAACACGTTGCCCACAATTATTAGCACCCTTTATTCAATTCTTTTTGCAACCTCCTTTTGCCAAGATAACAGCTCTGAGTCTTCTTCTATAATGCCTGATGAGTTTGGAGAACACCTGAGAAGAGATCAGAGACAATTCCTCCATACAGAATCTCTCCAGATCCTTCAGATTGCCAGCTCCATGTTGGTTCTTCTTCTCTTCAGTTCACTCCACTCATTTCTTTAGGGTTCAGGTCAGGGAACTGGGAAGACCATGGCAGAAGCTTCATTTTGTGCTCAGTGACCTATTTTTGTGCTGGTTTTGATGTTTGTTTTGGATCATTGTCCCGACGGATTATCCAACCACAGCCCATTATAAGATTTCTAGCAGAAGTGGTCAGGTTTTGATTTTTTATCTGTTGGTATTTGATAGAATCCATGATACGATATATCTGAACAAGTTGTCCAGGACCTCCAGCACAAAAATAGGGCCAACAACATTAAAGATCCAGCAGTATATTTGACCGTGGGCATGGGGCACCTTTTATCCATGTGTGCACCAAACCCATCTGGTGGGTTTGCTGCCAAGAAGCTCTTGTTTTAGTTTCATCTGACCATAGAAGCTTGTCCCGTTTGAAGTTCCAGTCTTGTCTGACAACTGAATATGCTGGAGATTGTTTCTGGATGAGAGCAGAGGATTTTTCTTGAAACCCTCCCGAACAACTTGTGGGGATGTAGGTGCTTTTGATAAATTTTTTTAGGCTTTCTGAGACTCAACACTCAACTTATCTCTGCAATTCTCCAGCTGTGATCCTTGGATAGTCTTTGGCCACTCAAACTTTCCTCCTCACCACACATTAGGACGATTTAGACACATGTCCTCTTTCAGTCAGATTTGTAACATCTTTAGTTGATTGGAACTTCTCAATTATTGCCCTGATAGTGGAAATGGGGATTTTCAATGCTTCAGCTATTTTCTTACAGCCACTTTCTATTTTGTGAAGCTCGACAATCATTTGCTACACATCAGAACTATATTCTTTGTTTTTTCTCATTGTGATGAATGATTAAGGGAATTTGGCCTTTGTGTTTCCTCATGTTTATACTCCTGTGGAACAGGAAGTCATGGCTGGCCAATTTCATGTTCATGATCACCCCGGTGAGCTAAAAAAATGTAAATATGAGTGGGAATATACTTCAGAGATATTTTACTCATAAAAAATTCTAGGGGTGTTAATAATTGTGGGCAATGTGTTTTGGAGAAAAACATTTATTTCTTAATGTTATTTCCCCCCCACTTTCAAATCTTTTCCTTCAATGAAAGGTTAGATTTTTGCTAATTTTATGAATTAAAGATCAAAAGGATAAACAATTTAGATTTATTTTTAGAGTCATCTTTGATCATATTTATGAAGGGGTCTAATAATTCTGGCCACAACTGTAACCGAGACGTTCCCTTTCAGTCGGTCACGTTCGACGTACGTCAGTAGTGACCGACGAATTGGGATCCCAACTAAAGCGCCACAGTTACGAAACCCCTTCCAGTGCTCAGCGCAAGCTCAATCCACCGATCGCACCCATGGGATGGTGAAGGGGGCGAGCTAACGCCGAGAGAGTCTACTGCTGTTCCGATCTACCCACTAAGTAAACAAGACTACACTGGGGAAGCAAACCCGAGGGGACGCTGCGGAGGCCACTACCTACCCTTGGGGAGGAATTTATGTGGAGAATACAAATGGACTGACGCTAGGGCAGTACGCATACGAAGTCCCTGGAATGGCCCCACCTAAGTAGGGGAAGACTCATTTGACAGGTGACAGCAGAGTTAACTCTGCTCACGGAAAGACATGGGCTCACCGTAGGGAGCTTGACTGTGGACGATACACATATGGGACCACTCACAAAGAGGGGTCACGACATATGGAACCCAGCCAACAAACAACATCAGGAACAGATGTTGGCCTGGTAACAGACACTCCGCAATGCCTGAGCCGAAGGGGAGGCGGAGGAGCTCAACAGGGTTCGCCAACCGGGGAACACGACTGGAGTCAAAGATGCACGTATCCAGCCCAGAGGGCGGGAATGGCATTGCAAGCCGACGCAAAGAGCAGGTACAACGCGTCTACCGGCTGGTTGAAGCAAGTACACGGGAAGATACCGGCTCAACACGTAAGCTATACAACCTAACAAACGTGTTGGGTGTCACCCAGCCCGCAGCTCTACAGATATCTGTCAGTGAGGCGCCTTGAGCCAGCACCCAGGAAGAAGCCAGCGCTCTAGAGGAGTGAGCTCTCAACCTGAACGGGCATGGCATGCCCTGGGAATCGCCAGGGCAATGGCATCCACTATCCAGTGGGCCATCCTCTGCTTGGAGACAGCCTTTCCCTTCTGCTGGCCTCCATAACAGACAAAGAGCTTATCTGAGGTCCTGAAGCTTCGAGTTCTATCCACGTAAACACGCAGAGCGCGAACTGGACAGAGCGAAACCAAGGCTGGGTCTGCCTCCTCCGAGGGCAGCACTTGCAGGTTCACTACCTGATCTCTGAAGGGAGTGGTAGGAACCTTGGGCACATATCCGGATCGGGTCTCAGGATAACGTGAGAATCCCCAGGCCCGAATTCCAGTCCCCTACCCTCTAAGTGAAGCCAATGCAACCAGGGGGACGTTCTTAAGGACAGTACTTTTAACTCGACTGATTGCAAAGGTTTGAAGGGATGACCCCGGAGAGATGTAAGTACCAGGGTCAGATCCCAAGAGGGTAAGGAGGAAGTGCGAGGCGGATTTAGTCTCCTCGCCCCCCTCAGGAACCTGATGATCAGATCGTGCTACCCCAGGGACTTGCCGGCTAAGCGGCAACAAACACCTTGAGGGTGGAGGGAGACAGCCTTTGCTCCAGGCCCTCTTGCAGGAAGGGAAGCACAGATCTGACCAAACATAATTGGGGGTTCTCTCGCGAGAGGAGCACCATTCGACGAACAGGTTCTACTTCAACGCATAGAGGCTCCTCGAGGAAGGAGCTCTAGCGGGCAGTGATGGTGTCTACGACCGCTTACGGGAGAACACTCAGAACCTCTGCATCCCGTTCAGGGACCACGCAAGGAGGTTCCACAGGTCAGGACGTGGGTGCCACAGGGTGCCCCGTCTCTGAGTCAGGAGGTCCTTCCTCAGAGGAATGTGCCAGGGAGAGGCTGTCGCAAGGAGCGTAGGTCCGAAAACCAGGTCCGAGTGGGCCAGTATGGAGTCACCAACAAGACCTGCTCCTTGTCCCTGACTTCGCACAGGAATTGCAAAAAGGCTCAATGGGGAAAACGCAATTGCGTGGGCCCCGGGGCCAGCTGAGTGCCAGGGCATCTGTGCCGTGCCGGTCAGGGAATGGACCACTGGCAGTGGGAATTTCTGGGGAGGCAAACAGATCTATCTGAGCCTCGCAGAAGTGCTGCCAGATCAGCTGGAACGCCTGGGGATGGAGCCGCCACTCGCCCGCAAGTGGAAGCTGCCGTGAGAGCTCGGCGGCTGCACAGTAGAGCACACCTGGGACATGAATGGCACGAAGCGACCTCAGATGCTTCTGACTCCATAACGAGATGGCGGGCGAGTTGCGACAAGTGGCGGGAGCGTACACCTCCTGAAGGTGATGTACGCAATGGCCGCAGTGCTGTCCGAGAGGACCAGTACGTGCTTGTCTGACAGCAGCTCCTTGAAGCAGCCCAGTGCAAGACGTACTGCTAGCAACTCCAGGCAATTGATATGCCAATGCAGTTAAGGCCCCGTCCAAGGCCCGACACTGCATGCCCATTGTACGTGGCCTCCATCCGGTGGCAGAGGCGTCTGAGGAGACCACAGCATGCCTGGACACCTGATCGAGGGGCACTCCCGCCCCCAGGAACAAGGGGTCCGACCACCGGATGAGGGTGTGACGGCAGCTCGGTGTCACGAGGACACGGAGCATACCGCGCTGCCACGCCCATCTTGGGACCTGGCTGCGGAGCCAGTGTTGAAGCAGCCACATATGGAGCAATCCGAGCAGCGTGACCGCGGCTGCAGATGCCATATGCCCTAGGAGCCTCTGAAAGTCTTTTAGTGGGGCCGCTGTCCTGCACTTGAGCGTACTCAGGCAGTTCAACACTGACTGGACGTGCTCCTCGGCGAGGGGCGTAGTCCGGGCGACCGAGTCTAGCTCGAGACCGAGATAAGAGATCCTCACCCCGCGGGCGAGTTTGCTTTTGTCCCAGTTGACCCGAAGACCCAACCGGAGGAGGTGAGGTCCATGAACCATCTCCCTGTGTTCGTACTATTGCTCTTGCGAGCTGACCAGGAAACCAGTCGTCAAGGTAGCTGCTAATTCCCTGTTCCCTGAGGGGAACAACGGCCGCATCCACAACCTTCGTAAAGATGCGGCGTGACAGGGCCAGCTCGAAGGGTAGGATTTTGTACTGATATGCTCGACCTGTGGCGAGGCAGAATCGAGACATGAAGTACGCATCCAATAGGTTGAACGCTACAAACCAATCCTCGGGACGGATGCATTCAAAAATGCGCTTCTGCATGAGCATCTTAAACGGCAGCCTGAAGGTACCGGTTCAAGACACGCAGATCCAGGATTGGCTGTAGCCCACCGCCCTTTGGGTACAATGAAGTAGAGGCAGTAACCCTGACTTCAAATCGGCTGGAGGGACCGGCTTGATTGCATCCCTCGCCAGGAGGACAGCAATCTCTGCCCGGAGAACAGGTGCAATGTCCAACGACACCTGAGTGTATTCGACACCCCTGAAAACCAGAGGACACCGGGCGAACTGAATTGCATAGCCGAGTCTGACAGTACGTTCCATATTTGACGCCAAAAAAGGCCACAAACTGACAAGTTTTTCCATGCACTTCCGGGCTAAGACAGGGGGCGGGGCAAGGCGGTACGCGTCGCACAACGCCCCCAGAGGCCCGGGAAAGCATTGTTGTCAAGTCTAAATCTGATTCAGCACAAGCACACCACAACCGTGGGACGTTCAGCCTCATCTTCATTTTCAGAACCCAACAACACTCTCTCCAATGTAGCAGTCGACATCTGATCCTCTGCTGAAGCTCTGACTAAGACGCTAGGTCCCCCATGAGAAGGACCAGCAATCCAAGCAGAAGCTACCAGCCATGTTGAACAGTGAACGTTGCCGCCCAACTGGACGACACACGGCGCACTGGGCGCTGACGTGGCCATGTTGCACTAAACATGAACCACCCGGGAACACAGTCACAACATGTTTGCGATGCGCTACAGGAGTGGGGAGCCCACGGAGAATGGCTCGGCGGGTATTGCCCCACTGTGATCCTCTGGTCACCCAAGCTTATTAACCAAAGTAGTATTTTTCTGATTCAGAAAAATAACTAGATCAGGGAATAAGTGAGGGGACTCCACCTCATTTAAAGGCACTCGAGTCTCGACCGTGCATCTAGAGCGCCAGACAACACGCAGGGTTGCCATAGCAACGCGCGCTGTTAACCGGCAGCTCAACGGCGTGCTGAGCACTCAAGCCCTTATGAGAAAGGCGAGACAAACAACGCGCCAATGTGGGCATGCTCTCATTTTTTCACGAGAACATGAACCATCCACAAACACAGTCTCAGCACGCTAAGCAGACATGAGAGAAAGTGATTGTGCCCGTCTGCAAGGATAGGAAACGACCGAAAACGCAAAGACTGAATGACGTCTTGAAAAAGACGCAGGGTCTGTCTGTGAAGTCTGATTTTAGAAGGGGAAATACAGCTCTTTCTGTGTCGAGACACACAGGGAGTGTCACGAGAGTGTATACACACACACACACAGGAGACCGGCCCAAATCGCACACCAACTTTTATGGATTTACAGCGGAACGCTGTTTCACAGCAGTAGTTTCTGCCAGGCTCCTGAAGCTCGCAGACTCGCTGCAGAGTCGTAACACCAACACGGTAAGGCTGCTTCTTTTCGTTCTTCAGACTTGTTTGAAGTTCAGTCAGGCTGTAGGACAAAGTGTTGGCTCCGAAGCGAAAGACAGTGTGCGATTGCATCTGCTTCCTATTTATGTCCCCCAGATGTGGGCGGTGCGCATTATGCAAATATCATACGCCAATGTTCATTGGCTTGTTTTAGTTCTCTCGAAGCTGATAGGGGCTCTCTAGCAATATCCCAATTCGTCAGTCACTACTGACGTACGTCGAACATGACCGACTGAAAGGGAACACACATTTTATTCAATTAATCTAACTAAAGTGCACAATAAATATTAGGCTAAATTTTGAAGCTTTTTTTCACATAAAAGTGTGAAAACTGATGGTCTAATTGAATTTAGCCGAGGAGGAACAAGAGGTAGGCCTACATCTTTATTTATTTTTATGCTGTCTTACGTTTGAATAACTAAATTAATGCTATTCCTGACTATTTAAGTGATTTATATTCTGATTATAAACCAGTGGCGGAGGCAGAAAGTGGATGGTGGGTGGGCCTCTAAAAGTGTGGGTGGGCCAGAATAATTTGCATAATCCCATGTTTTTCAACTGGCTTAATTTGGGAGGGAAAAAAATGATGGACCATCCCTCAGTAGCGTCAATTCACAAAAAGTCAATGTATGGCAAGTTCAAATTACGTCATTTAGGCTAATATAATATTACCTGACAATATCAATTCAAGTAAATCTACAAGATAAGAACAAGACAAAACTGCAGTTACAACATGAACCAACAGCACCAACCGATTAAAAAAAAATAACAATAATAATAATCACATATTTGGAAATATCCTGGCATGGTAACAGGCAGCTATATGGATAAATAAAAATAACAAAAAAGTCAGTTTACGATTAAAAAAAAAAAATTCTGATTTGAAACTTGTGACAAATGCGCAAACATTAACCCGATCACTTTATTTAGTGTTCATGTAAACATATGTTCAGATTCATCAAATTAATTAATTTATTTATTTACTTAAGAAATTCAATAAAAACAGAATACTATTGCTTCAGCCTTATTCAAAGGCCGCAGAAACATGTTAGTTTGTTACGCACTTCGATCCATTCCACACCCGACGTTCTTGGTTTCCTTCCTATTTATTAAATATAGGCAATTGGTTGATGAAACATTGATTGATTTAAGATACAATTTCTACAAAACGAAATTAACTTTAAAGAAAGACTTACTATAAAAAAAAAGCTTAATGAAGTGGTCAAACTTATGTCTGACCCGCTGCATGTCTCCCGACATTGCACATCCGTCATGCTATTCACTTTTCATAATCAACATAGGTGACATTTAAAAAATATTAGGCTCTATAGCCTAATATTTAAATATAAATCTGAAACTAAATTTGCTATTTTTATTCCTCTGACTGACGAAAGTGCCGACGCGTTCTGATGATTTTTTTCCTAATGACAGAAAACAACAAGCCTTTCGTCAAGACTACAAATGGTCTACTTTTATTCATGTATGCTCATAACAACAAAACCTTATTAAATAAATAAAAAATGGTGCGCTTTCTGTTTTTCTGCGAGAATTTTTCTGAAACGTCTCAAAAATGAACTTAAACACAGCATATAATTGTACCTAAAAGAAAGAAACATCTCCATTCGATAAGGAATTTGTATGTCTGTGTTAAATAAGAGGCGATATTTCCGCTAGAATGTGTTGTTTCTGAAATCATGGTCAGTGTTGCTGCTGTTATCAGTTCTAATGGCGCTCGTGCACATGCACAGTCTTCACACAGACAATCGAGCATTTAGTTCTGGTAAAAGCACAAAACAAAATGCACACAACGTGTCCTTGCACTCGATGTGCGATCACTGATGAACACCTTTGGTTTTAATGAGAGAAAAAAAAAAGACATGAGGGCAGATTAGAACCCAGAACCTCAGAAACGCTTGCCAAAAATTCTACCACGAGACCATTACAGTACACAAATTGTGGCAACTTTATGTATTTATTCACTGCTGTGAAGAATCTCGGCATTAATAGAGTGCCCCAGGGATGACGCATTTTTGTAGGCCAACCTGGAAGTTAGCGGCGCACGGGTTCCCTCGACTGAAAGCCTATGCATTTTTCCCATAGACTTTTGGAAAATCGCAGAAAAAATGTCCCGTTTTTAATGATGACGTCTAAAGTCCCTGCCAAAGGAAGTAGTCCCTTTTAGCAATTTGTTAGCAACTGCCGATTTGAAGACGCAGTAAAAGTTTAAAAAAATCACAAGTGGGTTATAACTGGTGTGTTTTATGTCATAGATCAAAACGTGAAAGTATTTAGAGGCTTTGTTAACCACAGGCCATAGAGTTATTTCAGGCGATTTAGCAAAAACCCATTAAAAAAACCGTCTTGGGTTACGAGTGTAACCCTTGTTCCCTGAGTAAGGGAACGAGACGCTACGTCAGTGACGTGATGGGAATCCTCTGCATTTTTGTGTTCGTGAAGCACTATTGTATCCAACCAATGAGAGAACGTGACGTCAGAGGCGGGCGACGTCGCGGACCGGAACCTATAAAGCATGCCCAGAAACAAAGAACGCTAGCTTCTGTGATATGTCTGAAGTAAGCACTCCAGGCATGCTGGAGGTAGGGCAACGTGACGTAGCGTCTCGTTCCCTTACTCAGGGAACAAGGGTTACACTCGTAACCCAAGACGTTCCCTTTCGTGGGAACTATCGACGCTACGTCAGTGACGTGATGGGAACGCTGTCCCCACTACGCCATGCCTCCGAGTGCCTGGCTGCTATCTTGTAACACCAAAGCACCCGGAGTACTACTCACATTAAGATTATAAAATCTGATGAAGGTGTGCTGGGATGACCATCCAGCAGCGCCACAAATATCCGCCAAGGAAACTCCTGACATGTGAGCTCTTGAAGCAGCCATACCTCTAGTTGAGTGTGCCCTAACATCCAAGGGGCATGGATGCCCCAGGGCTTTATACGACAATGAGATGGCCTCAACCACCCATTTACTCATCCTCTGCTTAGACGCTGGGCCCCCTCGACTCGGGGACCCATAACATACAAATAGTTGGTCTGATTTTCTCCACAGGGCAACCCTGTGAACATAAGCGTCCAATGCCCTCACAGGACACAGCAGATTAAGTTTTTCCTGATCCGGATTAGTAAACGGAGGGGGATAAAAAGCCTCCAAAACGATAGGACCTGGGACCCTAGTGGGGACCTTAGGAATGTAACCAGGCCTTGTATGTAGAAAGGCCTTAACCATCCCTGGTGCAAACTCTAAACATGATGGTGAAACCGAAAGAGCTTGAAGGTCACCTATCCTTTTCAAGGATGAGATGGCCAGTAAAAACACAGTCTTCAATGTGAGCATTTTATCTGACACATCTTCCAAAGGTTCAAAGGTCGCCTCAGCCAACCCTTGTAACACGATGGCTAAGTCCCAGGTCAGAGATTTTGGGCGTACTGAAGGCCTCAGCCTCAGTGCGCCACGAAGGAAGCGAACAACTAAGGGGTCTCGACCTACCGAGACACCACCCATAGGAACATGATAGGCTGAAATCGCAGCCACATACACTTTTAATGTGGAGTGAGTTAAGCCTTCTGAAAGCTTTTCTTGGAGGAATTGAAGCACATAGCTGACAGATGAGTGGACCGGGTCCACCCTATGATGGCTACACCATGTAGCGAAAACCTTCCACTTATACATATAAAGCTTCCTTGTAGATGGAGCTCTGGACTGAAGGATGGTCTCCACAACCTCGGTTGGGAGACCAGATTCTATGAGCCTTTCCCCCGCAGGGGCCAGGCCCACAGTTTCCACATTTCTGAACGGGGATGTAAAAACATGCCGCCCGCTTGGGACAGGAGATCCTGTCTGACTGGAAGCTCCAGAGGAGAGCCGTGAAGAAGCGATACTAGGTCCGCAAACCATATTCTTGTTGGCCAGAAAGGAGCCACCAATATCAGGTCTACCCCTTCCTGACGGACTTTGTCCAGAACTCCCGGGAGCAGAGAGACTGGGGGAAAAGCATACAGACGTCGCCTCGGCCACGTCTGTATCATGGCATCCAACCCCAGAGGAGCTGGGTGCCTCAGAGAGTACCACAGAGGGCATTGAGTTGACTCCTCTGTGGCAAAGAGATCGACTTCCGCTCGACCGAATGTTTTCCATATGAGCTCCACTACCTCTGAGTGAAGCTTCCATTCCCCCGGACTCGCGCTCTGCCTCGACAGAGCGTCCGCCCCCATATTCAAATATATACGCCGCCTTTAGCAAGAGTAATTTCCCCTGGGTCCACAAGAGGATGTGACTGACCAGTTTGTATAGTGGCCGAGACCGCAGTCCCCCTTGGTGATTTATGTAGGAGACCACCGTAGTGTTGTCTGTCTGAACCAGCACATGGTGGCCCCTCAGGTCGGGGAGGAAGTGCTTCAGAGCCTGAAACACTGCCAGCATCTCCAGCCGATTTATGTGCCAGGAGAGCTGGTGTACCTCCCAGTGACCTTGAGCTGAGCGACCACTCATGATCGCTCCCCAGCCCGTGAGGGACGCATCTGTCGTAAGCATTACGCAATGACATGAAGTTCCCAACACGGGTCCCTGGGACAGGAACCAAGGCTTTTTCCACATGACCAGAGCACGAAGGCACCGCCGCGTGACTTTGATCATGCAAAAAGGATTTCCCCTCGGAGAAAACCCCTTGGTCCTGAGCCACCACTGTAAGGGTCTCATGTGCAGAAGGCCAAAAGTAACAACGTTGGACGCAGCTGCCATCAGACCCAACAGTCTCTGAAACTGTTTTACAGTGAGTGGCCGGCCTAACTTCACCCCATTCACGGCCCCGAGAATGGAAGTCACACGAGCGGGAGTCAATTGCGCCCGCATCGTGATGGAATCCCAAATTACCCCAAGATAGTTGGCAACCTGACTCGGAACCAGCACACTTTTCTTGGCGTTGAGCCTCAACCCAAGCTTCTTCATGTGCGACAACACAACATCTCGATGTTGAGCTGCCAGACGTTCTGTTTGAGCTAAAATCAACCAATCGTCGATATAGTTCAGCACGCGGATGCCCTGGAGTCTCAGCGGAGCCAAGGCTGCATCCACGCACTTCGTGAACGTGCGGGGTGATAGTGATAGGCCGAAGGGAAGAACCTTGTATTGGTATGCTTCGCCCCCGAAAGCAAACCTGAGGAACTTCCTGTGAGAAGGATGGATGGAAATGTGAAAATATGCGTCCTTTAGATCTATCGCCACAAACCAGTCCTCGGATCTGATCTGTGGAATAATCTGTTTGAGTGTAAGCATCTTGAACTTCAACTTCTTTACAGATCGATTTAGTATACGAAGATCTATGATCGGACGCAACCCCCCATCCTTCTTTGGAACAATGAAGTAGCGGCTGTAAAAGCCCGACATTTTGCTGGGAGAGGGAACCCGTTCTATAGCCCCTTTTTGCAAAAGCGTCGTAACCTCCTGTTCCATTACCAGAGACTGCTCTGGAGCTACCACTGTGTGAATCACTCCACTGAACCTGGGCGGACGAGAACCGAACTGAATTCTGTAACCCTGTTCTACCATGAGCAGCACCCATTTCGAAATATTCGGAAGAAGTTTCCATTCCCCCAAAAATTCTACTAAGGGAACCAGCCTCTCGAGACTGGTATCTGGTGTTTTTTGAGCACTTGGCTCGTTTATCTGGCACGGCGCACCGGCAGATAAGCGAATCATGTGCTGGCCGACCCTCCTCGAAGGATCGACGGGGACTGCTGCGCCCTGTCGCACACTGGGTGGCAGGGTTGGCAGAACAGCCCCCTGAGGGCACCGATGGGGAACGATAGATGTTAATCGTCGAACCCCTTTGGAGGGGACTGCCCTCAGAAACCCTGACCCATGACCGTCAGGATTTCTTTTGGGAAGCCTTCCGGGAAATAATGACGGTCCTCAGATCCGCCCTACCCCCGGAAGGCTTCTGCTGTGCAGCGCGCACCGGTCCCGAAGCTTTCCGCGGGGGAGCACGGGCGGCCACACTAGCTTTCTGCTGGGACCTGTATCCCGAGGAGCCGGCTATCGGCTGAGGCTGCTCCCGCCCAGCAGCCTCAGGGGGATGAGATTTCCGGGGAAGGAATCTTTGGAACGCCGCCTTCTGTTTTTTCGCCTCCTCGAACCTGTCGACGACAGTAGCAACTGCGTCACCGAACAGGCCCTCGGAGGAAAGCGGCGCATCCATAAGGATATGTTTATCTTTATCCTTAATATCTGCAAGATTGAGCCACAGATGTCTCTCCGTGGCCACCATGGCTGCCATAGAACTGCCTACTGACTTGGCCGTCTCCTTGGTGGCACGGAGAGCTAAATCTGCGGCTTTTCTCAACTCCTGAATTGTTTCAAAAGTAGCTTCCCCAGTCTCCTCAATCTCCCCCAGCAGATCAGCTTGGTATGCCTGCAGTATAGACATTGTGTGCAGACATGCCGCAGCCTGACCCGCTGCCGAATAAGCCTTGCCCACCAAACTCGATGTTTGTTTTAGTGGTTTGGTGGGCAACGTCTGGGATTTCAGGGACGATGCAGACTTGGGCGAGAGATAGCTCGCAAGCGTCTCCTCAACCCGAGGCATCGCCCCATAACCGTGTTGCTTCAGCCCCGTGATATTACTATACATTGTCGTTTGTGGGCTGAAGACACGGTACTGCACGGGTCTATTCCACGACCTCGACACCTCGGTGTGGAGGTCGGGAAAGAACGGCAGTCCCCGACGCTGGGGTAGTGACCTATCTGGGAGGAAGCGTTCATCTAACTTGCTTTTTATTTTTGGAACGCTCTCCTCCGCGGGCCAGTATATTTTCAGTTTTTCTACTGCCCGGGTCACTACCTCCATAAGCTCCTCATGGGCTGGAGATGAGGATGACGGTCCCTCATCACCACCCTCGACACCTTCAACATCAACCTCCTCGGAGGAAGATATATTCAGTGTCGGTGCCTCCCTTTGCGGGGAAGAAACCGCAGCGCGTGCTTCCACCACCAAAGGAGAGACAGTAGATCTAGCAGGTAAGGGAAGCGATAAGGAAGAGCCCGTCTCTCCCCCCTCTGCTAGATCCATTTGTGAACCCCACGAGTGCAGCCTTCGCTGTGCCTCGGCAGCAGCGGGACCAGACCCGCGGGGAACACTCGCCGCGGCGCCCTCCTCAAAGAGCGCCCGGCGTGAGCGCAGCGCCCTGAGAGTGAGCCGCTCACAGTGCACACAGACAGCCCCCTCAAGAGCTGCCTGTGCGTGCTCAACTCCCAGGCATTTCACACACATCTCGTGTGTATCTCCCTCCACGATGAATCGCGGACAAGGAGGTGCACACTTAGTGAAACGCTGGCCTTTCTCCGTCATTTTATATATATATATGTCTATTATGTGTCTTATTTCACTTGTTTGGAAACTCTTGTCCTCAGACAAAGAGATCACTTTCTAGCGAGATGGTAGACAGACAACAGTAAATAAGACAGACAAGATACAAATAGCGCTTACTGAAGACAACAGAAGCTAGCGTTCTTTGTTTCTGGGCATGCTTTATAGGTTCCGGTCCGCGACGTCGCCCGCCTCTGACGTCACGTTCTCTCATTGGTTGGATACAATAGTGCTTCACGAACACAAAAATGCAGAGGATTCCCATCACGTCACTGACGTAGCGTCGATAGTTCCCACGAAAGGGAACCATAGATTTTACGGCGTTGGAACCGGAAGCCCTAAAATGCTAACTCACTTCTCACTATAAATGTCACGACATTGCGCATCCGTCACAATAGCGAGTAGTGACATGCTGTTAAATCAGTTTTTGTAAACTGTGGGGCAGATGGACTCAGGTGCACAACAAATTTTAACACATGACATCACTGCTTGTGGGAGGGGGCTCACACTGATGTGGATGTGTATTATGGTAATGCCATATGGAACAACTATTTTTAAAATAAGCACTTTTTAACAAGGCTGAGTTGAAAATGATCTAGGTTTGTAAGGACTTCTGTACATTTGTTTGTTGTAAATTTACAGATAATGCAATTGATATGTTTACATTTGCTTGTTGGGGTAAAATTGCTTGTCAACTGAAAACAAAGTTTCCCATTTGTATTAGCAAACTTGCACAAGTTTAATAGTTCATAAAATCTTCAAAAAACAATTAGATCAATTGTACATTGATTTCCCTTAATAAAAAGTAAATTGAGTAAGACGGTGTAAAAGGTGCGAGTGTGGATTAGTAATCTGGCCCCCTGGTATTAAGGAGAAAAAATGTTGGCCCTCGTCACTGTCAAAGTTGTCCATCCCTGCGATAGTTCAACTATATAGTTATGGAAACAATTGATCTCTCTTTTTTTTTTCCTGCTTAACAGAGTTGAACTAAAAAAAAAAAAAAAAACTGATCACTGCATTAATTCAGAGTTACAGAGTTGATCTACGGTAGAGAGACTGACATGTCATGACCGTTATCATTATCTTAATCAGTATGTATATACTTATACTGGCCACGTCAATCTCAATAGTTTGACTCTGTTATGCAAAAAAAAATATATATGCTGAACTATTGAGCTTGATGATGAACTATTGAGTGCTCACATAATGAAAT
Source organism: Chanodichthys erythropterus (assembly GCF_024489055.1). NCBI lineage: Eukaryota > Metazoa > Chordata > Actinopteri > Cypriniformes > Xenocyprididae > Chanodichthys > Chanodichthys erythropterus. Next base: position 1,576,195 of record NC_090230.1, read on the forward strand.
ACTGATAAACATTTACTATGGTTTAAACCATCAAGATGGTGATGGTAAAAGATGGGGAGGTGGATGTGTTCTCCAAAATCAAAAAATACACATATTTGCCCTTATTTTCCATATCACTTCCATGTGCATGTCTCTTTATGTCAGAGATAGAGGGTATATGCTTAATAATGACTTTTAATTTTGGCTGTTTTCTTTCCTTTTAGAATTCCAATTATGTTAATGTGCCATTTAGGTATAACCAGTCAGCAACACAAAGGTGTGTTAAATGGCTACACCATTTGAGATTAATCACAATGTTGTTGCGCACAGTGCACATAACCTTAAACATGTTACATCAGCGGAATCATTTGACACCGCCCATTTGACATCACCCATATTTTAACAATACCACCATACTACACTTATCAGCTAAGGGTCTGAATTGTTTTAAATTGACATATGTCAGTGAGTGGAAAGGTCAGGTCCATAATCATAGAACCTTTCCTACTGTGCACAGTTGCAAGTGCTCAGCAAGTGTCCCCATTACTGAATAACAACTGCAGAAAATGGATTTAATTAAGAAACCGGGAACAATTCACAAAGAATTTGTCTTTAGTCATTACAAGAACATTACACTCTCACAGGCATGTTAAAGAAATAAACCTGTTTCTGTCTTTAGTTGACTGTTTATATCCAAAATTACATTAGGAAACAACTAGATCCTGACATATTTGTTTTTCTATTTCATTAATATATATTTCTCAATCTTTAAATATGAAGCTTTGACAACTGTTGTCATCTAATAGACCATTTTTTGTTAAAGCGTGTACATGAATTGTTAAAAAAAAAAAAAAAAATCCAAATGGATAAACTTTTGGATAAAAATGTATAAATGGATAAAAATGTATGCACTTAATGTGGAAGCTAACATGTTTTCATGATCATGAGTTTAAAATTGGATAAACCATAGAGCAGATAGGGTTGGAAAGTGATTCTAGCATACTAGTCTCTCACTAACATGTGCAATGCTTAATTCTGTCATCATCTTTCCAACTGCCTATACAATCATTTCTTCTGCAGAACACAAAATAAATTTTGGAGACAACATTGGAGCCATTTGACTTACATTGTATGGATTAAAAAAAAAAAAAGAAGAAGAAGACATTTTTCAAAATATATTTGTTCAACAGAAATAAAAAGCTTGTCTTTAAATATTTTACATGCAAAAATGTTTGCTACCCCCAGTTGTATATAAATTCCAGATTGTTAAACTATGCTCCAACGCCTTGACAGCAACATAAATTAGAGCAACAGGTCTGTAATCATAAAGACAGCTTGGATTAGAGGACTTTGGTGCAGAGGTTACCATGGCTAATTTGAAGCATTGTGAGTTGCTAAAAATAGCATGTACACTTGAGCAGCAGAGGTGTGGAGTTCATATGGTGCACGAACAGAAGTTCAAACTTCCTGTTGTGGCCGAGGAGGCTGTTTTGATTAATTTATTGGTAACACTTTAGAATAACTCACACTATGAAGCATTAGTTAAGCGTTAGTAAACAGTTAATTCATCATTTATAAAACATTAATAGACATTAGTAAGCTGTTTATAAATACAGCTATAAATGCTTTGTTCTTGATTTATAAGCATATCTATAATGAGTTTATTGATTGTATTTTCATACTTTATTAATGATCAATTTATCATTTCTAAATTATGTATTACATTATTCACAAAGCAGTAATTTAGGAGTTGTCAGTGGTTCATAAGATCATTTAGGAAGTGTAAGTAAATGATTAATAAAATATTTAAATGTACATGTATGCATCTTATTATTTAGACATATAGTATTAGTTACTCAGTGTGTTAATAAATGCTTTATTAACATATTCCTAGTGTCAAACTACCTTAGTACTAACTTTAAAACATTAGAGAACAGCAGTGCAGAAGATCACTGAACCTTTAAATCTCATTTATAAAAGCTTTACAAAGCATAAATAGTCCTCACTTTAGATGAGCTCACAAAAATAGTTAACTGACTACTTCTAAATGTTTTATAATTATCTGAATTAATCATGAATTACAGTAGGAATATGTGTTAATAAAACATTTACTAACACACTAAGTAACTATTACTATGTGTCTAAATAATAAGATGTATAAATTAATCTTTAAATAGTTTATTAATCATTTACTTACACTTACTAAATGAACTACTGACAACTCCTGAATAACTGGTTTGTAAATAATGTAATACTTAATTTAGAAATGATAAATTGATTATTAATAAAGTATGAAAATACAATTATTAAGCACATTATAGATATGCTTATAAATCAAGATTAAAGCATTTATAGCTGTATTTATAAACTACTTACTAATGTCTGTTAATGATTTATAAGCCATGAATTAACTATTAACTAATGCTTAACTAATGCTTCATAGCGTGCAGTTATTATAAAGTGTTACCAATTTATTGAAGCACAAATAAATGCTTTTATTTAGTGCGAATATTGTAGGTTTTTGTTGTTTATACATTTTGGAAAGTGTGAGTTTAATACACTGGTTTTGAGGAAAACATCACTATTACTATTGCTCATATAGTCAGGGCTTGTGATTTGAACAAACCCCTAAAAGTATTAAACTTGTGTATGAAACTCATACTGTTTTTTTGCTACAGGCACAAACGATACCTTGGATCATCAGTTGGATCAGAAGTTTATTCAAAGAGACCATTACAACTACAGTAGTGGCCAAAAGTGATATCTGGCCGAAGAAAATTGACATCTTTATTCAAATATTATTACATTTTTAATTTGTTAAAGATTTTGTATGCAAATTGTGTAGTTGTGCACAAAATTGTTTTATTTGTGATAATGCAACGAAACATGCCAAATTGTGTGTACATAATTTTCAACCAGGCTGTCATACAAAGAAGTTTCGAGTTTTTCCTGGAAGCTTTTTATTTGCTATGCATTTTTACAAAAAATTGTCTATTGTCAATAGAGATATATGAAGCACAGCTCACAAAGAATTCACTTTTAAAGGTGCAGTGTGTACATTTTAGCAGCATTTAACGGTGAGGTTGTGAACTTCAACCAACTGCAGCTCACCCCTCCCTTTTTGCGTGATTTGAGAAGCTACGGTGGCCATCGGGCCGACAAGTCAAAGAAGTCATCGTCTGAGACAGCAGTGAGTACGTTAATCAGTCAAACAATGAAGCTTCTTTTTCGAACAAAGAACAATCTCTCCTTCTGATAAACCAGTCGACTACTACTACTACTTTGTGCGTATTCAACGTAGTGACGATGCAAGCTGCCTCTAAAAACATGAACGATTTATAAGAAGAACAACATAGTGACGAAATGCGCTCTGTAGAGTGTTTGTCCATTTAGGGCTGCTGTAGAAACATGCGGGCACACAATGCCGACTTGACATGGAGGGAGGACCTGCGGTGTATGAGATAGAAATGGCTCATTCAATTGTATTAAAAACATAATGGTTCATTATGTAAAGTCTTTATACACCACTGAAAACATAGTTATGTATATTATATTGCATTTCTCTCAATAGATCCTCCCAAATTTTACACATTGCACCTTTAAACCAAGCAGCTTTCTGGTGGTCAATATGGCAAATTCAGGTGACCAACATTAAACCTATTGCGAAATCTGTGTGAAAATCTTTTGCCTTTCTTTAAAGAGGTCATGAACTGCATTTTTTTATATATATATAAAATAATGTTAATATAATGTTTTCTGAGGTCCACTCATAATGTTCTCAAGATTTTTTACAAAAAAAAAAAAAATCTAATATAGAAGTAATAAGCTATTTTCTATCCTGTTTTTGACCCTATTGTTTTGCTGGCCGTCACATTCAAGTAAACACCCACTGCTATGACTGGGTTACAGTTTTGCATATTAAAATAATTTTCAACGTCTTTGCCATTACACATGGCATTGTTTTGAGAATGTTCGACGTTAAAATTATTTTCAATAGTTGAAACTTTTGCCAACAATGTGAAACGTTTATGCATATTACATATGCTTTATAAGTCTTGGTTGTGGCAAATACAATTTAAGTATAGAGTTACCACAGTTGTAGTTGACAGGATAATGTGCTGTGTTTCATGTAAATGGAATTATGAATGAATGTACCATAGATTGTCACACTGTCATTAGTATAGGCCAGGGGTGGCTAATGTCGGTCCTGGAGAACCACAGTCATGCAGAGTTTTGCTTCAACCCTGATAAAATCTCACCTGCCTATAGCAGTCTAGTTACCCTTAACAAAGCCACTAGATGACAAGCCTGCAACCTTTAGCCAAAAAAGTGTAACGGTAAGCTTAGGTAAAGACTGTCAGTACGCAGGAAAGGAGAGCAGAGGCCATTACACGATAGGCTGAGAGGTGCCGCACGTGATTAGTTAAGCCGTTACACTTTCTCCAATGGTAAGAGATACAGGCCCTCTCATCTCTCTATAATAATACAATCTCTGCCCTTAAGACCTTGATTAGCTTGTTCAAGTGTTTGATTAGGGTTGGAGCAAAACTCTACAGGACTGTGGCTCTCCAGGATCGACGTTGGCCACCCCTGATTTAGGCTATTGAAAAATGTATACATTGTCATTTGCAGTGTCATGTTTAAAATAAAATAAAAAATGTTCTAATGTCTTACTATGACAAAACAGAAGGTGTCGCTCACTGAAGCTTTTATTCAGGATTACAGCAAATTGCTTCGAAACAAAACGACAACAAAAGCAGTGTTTTCTATATGCTTTCTTCCATATACAACAATCCAACACATTAACCACATATGCTGAAGAAAAGGAAAGAACAAAAAATCACAACTCTTCAGTTTGATTGCAGCACTACAGTATACTCTGTACATATCAAACGATCTGTAACAGACAAAGCAAAAGTGACACATGGTAAAAACACTTACTAACATTGTGACATTACTGTTGGATTCAATGTAGTCGTCACTGCATCTTTTATTTTCAGTCTCTCAGTGTCTTGTTTAAAAATAAATCTGCAGTAAAGTAAAGCAAACAATCGAACAGTTTCTTACTGACATGACCTGACTGGAACAAAAAAGTTCATCCACACTTTCTTAATGGATCACAAGGAAGGCAATACACAATTTGACACTTCAAAACATCTTGCAATCATCAGGCATCTCTATAGTTTTGTTGCTGGAGTATTCCTGTTTTTGCGTCTGTCTTATATTTACTACGTGACATGCATGAATCGTTGGGCAGGGCTGAAGAGACAATAGAAGTCGGTGTTGATCTTCTTCTGCAAAGGCAGTGACAATGTGACAAAATCCGAAACTAGTCTTTTTCTAAGCTTGGTTTCTAGTAATAGGAAATTCTGATCATTTTACTGACTCGGATCTTTGAATCTCGTTCATCAAAATGAATGTGAACCTACCAGTTGAGTGTAGAAAGCTGCTAGTGCTATAAGCTAATGTGCTGATGGTGTTGCCAAGCAACAGTAAACCTTTTAGCCATTGAGGCTAACATTAGCTAAGCATACTACAGTTAAATCTCACTTCAAGTTCTCATTGAAGAAGACAATATACATTTTGTTTATATCCGCTTCCACGTGAGATCATGTGAGGTGCTTCCTCTGGCATGATAATCTTAATAATAGAGAATGTGAAGCTACATCACGCCGTGTTGCATGCTGGGTTGGCGCCTCCATTTTAGGAGAATTGCTCTTTGTCTGATACTGAAATTAATACAGATACCCCTGTTGAAAAACCATGCTGGTTAGGTATGTTTTGTAGCATGGTAGCTGGTTTGAGGTAGTTTATGCTGGTCCTTAGTTGGTCATGAGCTGATTATAAGCTGGTCCTGAGCTGGTGCTAGTTGCTTAGGACCAGTGCCCGGCTGCATAAAGCACCTTAAGTTTTTCCCTTAAGTATGACACTTAAGGCGTGATTTCCCCTTAACTAAGGGAATGACTTAAGGATGTTGCATATAATCTCTTAAACTGTTCTCTTAGGTAACGTTAAGGGAAACCGTTAAGTGTTTAACGACAGCATCCAAATTCTACTGTTGCCATGGACACGTTATTTGTTAATACGTATCGTGGTAAGTTTTCACAGAAAACAACATAATATGGATAAGGAAAACAAAAAAGAAAACCAAATATGAAAGAGACGAGAAACTCAAATTGATTGTTTACTCAAAAATGAGATTTCTGCCGTCATTCACTCACCCTGACACCCTCATGTCGTTCCAAACCCATAAGACTTTCATTCATCTTTGGATAACAAATAAAGATATTTTTAATATTCTCTCATCATTTATGTCCATTTATTGAAAGACATCCATATGATTACGGCTGTGTCGGAAGCTCAAATGTGCGTGCAAGAACAAATGAGGTTTGTTTTTGCGTGTGATGCACGCACGTTTGCGCTTCCGTTGACCATATAAGATGTTATAAGATATGTTATATTTCATCAATGTTTATGTGAATAAACCACTAAAGTACAATTTGTCTATCATATAAAGCGGCCGATCGTGGCACGTTATACGACTTGGATTGAACCTGCTCACTCTGTGTAACACTTAAGGTGAAGTTTTACGAACCTTACAATATACTTAGGGAAATGAAGGTTAAGGGGCTTTATGCAACACTTACGCATTACTTAAGTGAAAAATATATACTTAAGGGAAATTCTTAAGGGTTTATGACGTTTCGCCTAAAGAAACCCTTAAGTAACACTTAACGGTTATTTTCTGCAACACCCTTAAGTTTAAGGGAAACATAAGGGCGATCTTAAGGGAAAATTACACTTAAGGTGCTTTATGCAACCGGGCACAGCCCTTGACCAGCTTAAACCAGCTCAAACCAGCTGCCATGCTGCTGGTTTTTGTTGTTTTCAACATCGATCTGCACCCTTTGTTTTGTTTTGTTTTTGGCTTTAAATTAATATTCACATTCTGGAAATTAAATATTCACATTCTGGAAATTAAATATTCACATGACGTCATTTGCAAGGAAGAGAAGCTATTTTATTGCATCGCATGATAATTTGTTGTATTCACTGTAGTTTTGCAGAATTCCACTCACAATGCTACCATAAAAACAGTGTCAAATGCTGGGTGTTCGCTGCTACTTCAGCCGGCACATGGTAGAAATGTCCAAATAAAACTATGGTTATATAAATGGTAATCAATTAGCCAAAAAAACATGGTTACTACACTTTTACTATAATAAAACCATGGTTAATTTTTGTAAGGGGAATCAGAGATTGTGGGTCGCATTCAGCAGGCAGACTGTTTTTTATATATTTATTTCAACACACAACAACCAAAATCAAATCCCTAAAAGCTTGTGAACAGTTTTGCGGTGGCTGTGTGCAAGTTTTGCTAATTCACAAGCAGGCAAACTGGGAGAATCATACTCGCAAAGGTAATTTTAAACCAAACAAAGTACTAAACTTTCAAAAACACTCAGCAATGTGATTATTTTATTGAGTGAGTGGGTTTAATTAGTGACATTATTAAAAGATTTGCTATTTGACATCTTCTCTGTACCCCCTCAACATGGTTCCCTTAGTGATTTTAGACGCAGAAAAGGCAAAAAAAAAAAAAAAAAAACATATTACATTGTTCACTTTTCTCCCTGAACGATGATGTGAGTTATGGCAAATCTGATACAGCATGAATGACCTACAATGGTGACATTTTTCACAATCACGACAGAAATTCAAAACACTGCTTTAAACTCACTAGCTGTAAGGCAGCACGATCCTCCTAATATGGTGTCTAAACAAGACAGTTACCCAGAACTCAACACGGCGTGACGTCAACTTCACATTCTCTTGAAGCAGCGTTTTGCAGACAGATCGTGTATGACATCGAAGTACCACCAAAGTGACCATATGTTTTCTGAACGCTCTTGCGGTAATTTGATGTCATACACTGATTGGTCTGTGCAGCGCCACTTCAAGTCGAACACACCTATTATCTTCTAGGGTGTGCATTTTTGAGATTTGAGAGAAGATAATCTGTAAAGAGTTTCCTTATGTGTGCATGATGCAACCAGATTTCATAATCGGTTAGGATTTAAAAACTCCTGTAATCTGAGCCCGGCTTGAGACATTGTGGTGACATTCATGTAGGGCTGTGCGATTAATCGTAATTTATTTTTTGATCTCGGCTTCCAACGATTATGCAAACAAGACAATCGATGTAAAACGATTATTGTGCCACTGCTGCACTCCGCCCAGCACCCCATGCTTCACAGCGGTGCGCTTGTTCCTTCCTAAGACAAATTTAACATCCAAATCAGCTGGATAAGTTAGTTTTGTAAAATGCAGTCTACTGTTGCTAAACTTGATATTAAATAGTGTTATTAAAAGTGCATTAAGCCGTGAAAGAGATACTCAGTCAGCAAATTTCCTTTGGCATAGATTTGGCCCAAATAAACAGCTGAAGAGTGGCTCAGATTAGATCACGTTTCCTGGCCCAAATCTGGTCCACTTTGTTTTTAGCCAGAACTAAACCAAAACAGTGCCATAACTCCACCCATAGTGAGCCAAATAATAAAAACAAATGTGGTCCATATGTGAACCTTATATGTAATTCTTGTTTGGTTGAGTTTTGTAAAGGGCTGATGGCCCTTATGTGGCCCACATGTAACTGACAGACCAAAAACCATTATTTAACCACATTTAAGCCACACCTTTTTATTATTATTATTATTATTATTATTATTATTAAAATATCCATTAAACAGTAAATCAAATAGTCAAACAAAAACATTTCATAACAGTCAAAACAGTCATTTTTTTTTTTTTTTTTTTTATTTATTAAATATAGCTGTTCTGGATCATTCATTTAATGCTGATTCCAATACCAATACATAGTAGCTTCCTTTACAAATAGTTGCCATAGTAACATTCCATGACAGTTAAATTCAGTTAATTGCATCAGTTAAAGTTAGCACAACACAGAAGGAACTTAAAGCAAGCCATTCATTTTGTGATCCTCTGTAGAAAGCATTGTCTGTAAGTTTTGTGATTAATTTGTATTCAATTTGTTAAATTTACTATTTATAAAGCTGTGTAATGTGAAATTTCAAATTCATAGTGTTATGTTGTTGGAAAAAACTAAGTAACGTTAGTTCTACTATATTTACATCTCCTTTCTGTAGTTTCACTCAGTTTCAGCATATTTATCGTGGTGTGGAATAAAGCAGCATTCTCCCACAAACCTATGTGTTGGAAAGAGTTTACCAATCTGTCTAACTTTGGGTAGAGCGACGCCATTGTGAGGGCAGAATAGCATCTTAAACAATAGATTTGGTAGTAATGTTGGAAGTGTCAAATGTATGTATGTCTCACCAATCTTTCTCCGTCACCATCTGTGAGAAAAGGAAGATAAAAAAAGACAAAAACATATATTAAGTATCACACATAATATATTTAAATCCATATATTAAAACAAGCACTTAGGCCTATTACAAATGATTATAAATCAACACTACACATTCACTACACACGCACAACTGTTCTGTTTCTACCACTCAAGACATACAGTAGAATGACCTTATTCAAAATGAGGACTACTATATTAACAAGCTATTTTTATACATATAATACTTAAAAAAAATAAATAAATACCAAAACAGCACTTACCTGAAGATAATTACAGTTTTGTTTGGGCAAAGACTGTTGTAAAGTGAGAGCATAGAGGGAAATAACTGAAATAATGGAAATAAATGCATTTAAATAGTTGCCAGTCACATGTTAATCCACCAATAGGAATTCAAGGAAAGACGCAAAGCAACCAATAGCATTGAATAGGCTGAGATGTGGACTGCCACAAACATGCCACATATGACTGCAGCAGGTTACATGTTTTTCAAAGTATAAACTAAATGTTATCCATAAGTTAACATATTCCATGGTGTGCCATAGCCAAGCCTCACACGATCCTCAGCTGTGTACTGTCATATGGGCCATAGTGATTCAAAAAAAAATTCCCTCCAATTCGAAACCCATGGCAAAGCATGTATGGTGAAAAGTTGGCCCACGTGTGCTTAGCCATGCCATATCTAGGCCAGATGTACCTGCTATCTGCCATATTTGACCCAAAAGTTCTTGCTATCTGTTGTTTGTACGTTCCATTTGTCATGGGTGGTTGCAGGCAAACAGACGAAGATGAAGAATAGAGTTCCAACATGAAGTTTAATGAATGTAAAGCAGGTAAACAGGCAGGCAACACACACTCATTGTAAAAGTGACCGGACAAAGAGTGAAGACACGGGTAAAAGCAAACACAAATGAGGTAATTAATGACACACAGCTGATACAAACAAACTCATAATGATAGAAACCATGACAACCAATAAATGGTGGGAAATAGTCCATGATAACTAAACAAACTGAACATAACTGTGTCATTACTCCACCCTCTGGCAGGGCGAGACCTTGCGCCATAATGAATGGTGAGCAGAGGGAGGGATGGTGGGGGCTTTGGATGGGGGGCGAGGAGATGGCGAAGGGATGGTAGTGAGTGGACAACCATCCCCTGGCGGCAATGGTGGGAATAATCCGGGCACAGACCAAGAGCCAAACAGTCCTGACAGCCTAAGGCGGAGTCGAGGGAGGGAGGAGCCAAGATGATGTTGTGGCTGATGACAGCTGGGGAACGACCACAGGAGATGAGGCCGATGGATGCGTAGGTGCAGACGGAGAGCCGATGGAAAGGAGCGACATCGCTGGCACTGGAGACCTAGGCGATGCTGTGGTGATGAGGGTCGGAGGCAGAGCCAGAGTACCCGAGGGCAGAGCTGGCGTGACAGAGGACAGAGGCAATGCCGAAGGGAAGAAGGAACCCACTGCCAGTGGGACGAGGGAACATAGTGGAGCTGAAGGTGGGAAGAGTCAAGGCAGAGCTGACAGGTCGACGGGCCGAGATGAAGCGAAGGGATCAGAGGCTGGAGGCGGAGCCTCAGGATCCTCTCGCAAAGACGCTGCTGCAACCTGCGCTCGATGTCACAGCAGGGCATCCCCGGAGATGGCACAGGGCTGTAAACATCCGGCAGCGAAGGACTGGCTAAGCTTTGCGGTGATGGCGGAAATAAAAATCTCGATAGAATAACGGTAAGTATAACACAGTCCATGCAGTTTGATGAAATTAATAAATCTTAGTCCATAAACTCTTTAGAGTTCTCTAGAAACAGCGATGATGAAGATAGCGGGTGGGATAGGGTGGGAGTCAATACCTCCTCACTGAAATCTCTCAGCCAGTCCTCATTGTCCATATTCACTATTCCCTCATCTGCTGATGTCGCAGTCTCACACCCCTGGTGAGACTCACTATGGAGCTCCACTTCCAGGGCGAGGGCTCTGGCGAGGGTCTTTTCTCCTCAGGCTCTGGCTGACGTGTCGCAGCAGGTGGTAGCTCTCCATCTGCGGGGGGCTCACACATGTTCTCTGCGGTCGATGGTGGTGATCCGGACTCTGGGTCTGGGTGTACTCTGGACGGGGCAAGACACTCTCCAGACACCTAATAACGGCATCCCTCCAGTTAAGTTTAAAGGTGTCTGCGAGGTCAATGTGATGATGGTAATTGTTCCCGATCCAGAACAGGTTCTTCAGGGTCGTGTTGTCGAAAGGGCTGGTGAATGCAAGACAACTGAAGTTAACTGTGAAGCTCAAAAAAATCAGGGTTCTCCAGTCTGGTCATCTGTCAGCAAGGGTTGCAGACAAACAGATGAAGATACACTCAAAAAAAAAAAAAAAAAGATATGTTGGATTTACTTAAATTTTTTATATCAACAGGTTCGACTTAACTGTGTTTTGTTGCATTTAATTAATATTATTTATTTCAGTAAACTTAAGTTTATTACATAAGATTAATTCAAATTCCATTTAGGTGAATCAGTTTAACATTCTTAATTTTGTCCAAAACTATTTTTAATTTAGATTAATTATATTAAAATTAATTACACCGTGTTCTTTTGTCCCACTGGCTCCCCCCTTAGACTTATTATCTTAAAATTAATATCAAACAAAAATTAAAACAAGTATTCCAATTTAATTGATTAGTTTATTTAGTGAATGCGTTCAAGAACAATTTTTACAACTTTTAACAATAGGGCTTTTCACACTGCGCTTAACCTGGGGTTATCGTCGTTCAAAACACCGCTTTTAACCCTGGGTAAAGGAACGTTTAACACTTGTAAGTGGTGATAGTGCCGCTTTTATGAAACACTGCTCCAGAGCAGTGTCTTGTGCAGTGTGAAATGATGCGGTGTTAGAATGTTATGACTAGATGCTTAGCAACGGCTAACCAATAGCGCGCATCATATTCACATGCTTTGGAGAGTCACAGAAACACTGTGCATTATATCAAAGACTATAGAATAACACAAGACGTGTCACTCGTATTGTTTTGAATGGGAGAAAGTGTAACGTGCAATATGGCGGAATAAGTCCCGCCTTCTAAATAAGAGCCAATCGCCGACCGGTAAAGTCATCGCGTCACTTCAGCGGTCGTTAGAATCACCGGTTTCTATAGAAACAATCAGACGCGCACCTCCGAAGAGACACGCATTTAGGTCTGCGCATGCGCATTAGCTTGATCCAGCCTGAAAAATAGTTGTTTTTTGTCATGATTCGAGTGTTTAGAAACTAAATTTATGAGCCGGTTGTTGTTAAATTTCATTGGTGATTTCAAATATGAAATTTAATCGTAAGGTTGGCAAACAGTTTTGGAGAATTTGATGTTTCCCCATTCAAAGAGATTGCATGATGCCCAGGATGCCCGAGAGGCATTTCAAAGATGGCCGCCGAGTGAAATAACTTGTCTTAAAGGGACTTTGTTTATATATAAACAGTAAATTCTGTGTTTGAGAGGAAAAATGTCAAATGCTAACAGAAAAATTGTTTTGAGTGAGGAAGAGACTGTTTCATTCTTACCTTTATACTCCGAAATATGATGTTTGATGTTTTATTAACAAAGTTCGGGAAGAGCAGGTTCAGATAATTAACCTAATTAGCACAAGTGGAGAGCATTCAGTTAATCAACTCAACCAACAACAAGAGGTATATATACAGCAGACTTGTTCGTTTGATCCCTCCTCTACCCTATCTCCTCACTTCTAGTTCTATCTATTTTTACCACAACAGAGGGGAGAATTCTGCGTTTGGGCCAAAATTCTGAGCTCAGAGCCCTCCCCCCCAAACAGCACACCAAATATGGATAATTACTCTAATTATATGTAAATGTGAACTTGTGAAATCCATTCAGTATAAACTCAATAGTACAGTCAGCAATATGAAGATGCGCAATGCTAAAGCTATGTAAACAGGTCGCGCTCATCCAATCAGTAACACTGGCAGTATGGACATGGCTTGCCACTTGGGATGATGCACTAGGGTCCACTGTAGGGTCCAATTATGCCATCAAAACCCATGCATATGCAAGAAAATGCTTTTTGAAATAGCTGTGCACTGTAGTGACCTCTATGCATGAAAGGGTTAATGAATGTAAAGCAGGCAAACAGGCAGAGCAGCACACACTAATTCAACTTGTATATAATACAACTTGCATAGCAAACACAAATGAAGTAATTAACGACACACAGCTGATACAAACTCATAATGATAGAAACCATTACAACCAAGGAATGGCAGGAAAAATGGGGACAGAAACTAGTGAATGCAAACTAAAAGTCCATGATAACTACACAAACTGAACATAACTGTGATACCATTAGGGTTTGGTGACACATTTTCTGTGGTTCAGTAGAGTCGCCTGCTGAGCCTTCTGTCATCTTGTCATATTTATCTTTGCTCTAGGAGCGTCCACACTTCACTCCATGTTCATTCAACCTTAAGTAGCTTTCTAAGTGGAGATTCCGCCATTTTAAGCGAGATACCAAAGGAAGCGAACATGTCCAGCTCGAAGCGCACTACAAACGGCACAGGGAATAAGTATACATCAATACATCATATGAAATGGAGTGTGTGTGAAATGCAACAGATGATTGTTATGTATATATATATATATATATATATATATATATATATATATATATATATATATATATATATGTACAGTGGGTACGGAAAGTATTCAGACCCCCTTAAATTTTTCACTCTTTGTTATATTGCAGCCATTTGCTAAAATCATTTAAGTTCATTAATGTACACATTCGGCCCTTGCCACAACGCCAGGCTCCTCAACCTCCTCCGTCTGTTCTGGGTGAACCAAAAACAACCGATAACAGCTCTCAGTGATGTGTGTCGGGTCCCCGCTATGATAACAGTGACTTTATCAAATGTTTACAGAACAACTGGGAACCCAGTGTGCCTGTAGCTTTCTCTATTTCTGTTTTATTACGTTATAGAAAGCCTTAGGCCTTCTCAAACCGTTTGGCAAACCCATTTAATCTGCGACCTATTACACGTCAAACTAAGATTACATTTATGCATTTGGCAGACGCTTTTATCCAAAGCGACTTACATTGCATTATACTATACATTTGTATCCGAGTATGTGTTTACTGTAGAGACAGAAAGTAAGACTGTTAAGTTAGCACTTTTAAACATCCGCTCACTTAAAAATAAATCACTTCTAGTCAATGACTTAATAACCACAAACAACCTAGATTTTATTCTTCTAAATGAAACATGGCTTGAAGACTGCTGCAGTGCAACAATGCTTAATGAAACAGCCCCTCCTAACTTTACTTTTATGAGTGTGTGGCGAAAGACAAAACTTGAAATCCATTATAACATCTATAAAGATATTCTTCATGCTTTCAATGTGGAATTAGGCAAAGCTAGACAGACCTTCTTCTCAAATATTATAAACAAAAACTTAAACAACATCCGCACTCTTTTTGCTACAGTAGAGAGACTAACAAACCCCCCAAGTCAGATTCCCAGTGAAATGTTCTCAGACAGCAAATGCTGTGAGTTTGCTTCCTTCTTCTCTGAGAAAATTAATAATATCAGAAAGGCGATTAGCACATCCTTGAGCTGCACTGGGGTAAAACAGATCAGATCACAACATCAGAAAGCAGCTATTATGTCTGTTTTCGAAGCAATTGATGGTAAAATTTTGGAAGAAACAGTACAGCACCTTAAAACATCAACCTGCGCCCTTGACACACTTCCCACATCTTTTTTCAAAAGTGTGTTTAACTGTTTAGAAGCCGATTTCCTAGAAGTGGTAAATGCCTCACTTCTCTCTGGTACTTTTCCAAAATCCCTGAAAACTGCAGTTGTCAAGCCCCTCCTGAAAAAGAGCAATCTGGATAACACCATATTGAGCAACTACAGGCCAATTTCAAATCTTCCTTTCATAGGCAAGATCATTGAAAAAGTTGTTTTCAATCAGCTGAACAAGTTCTTAAGCTTGAATGGATACTTTGACAACTTTCAATCTGGTTTCCGACCGCATCACAGCACAGAGACAGCACTCATAAAGATAATAAATGATATTCGCCTTAACACAGGTAAATTAACAGCGCTGGTTCTACTCGACCTCAGTGCTGCGTTTGACACTGTCGATCACAACATTCTTCTTGACAGGCTGGAAAACTGGGTTGGGCTTTCTGGGATGGTCCTAAAATGGTTCAGGTCATACTTAGAAGGGAGAGGTTATCATGTGAGCCCTATCACCTAACGACTACAGCCCCATTGACTCCCTATGCCAGTACATTGATGGAATTAAAAATTGGATGTGTCTAAACTTCCTTCAGTTAAACAAAGACAAAATTGAAATAATTGCGTTTGGAAACAAAGATGAAGTTCTCAAAGTGAACATGTACCTTCACTCTAGGGGTCAAACAACTAAAAATCAAGTCAGGAATCTTGGTGTGATTTTGGAGTCAGACCTGAGTTTCAGTAGCCATGTAAAGACAATAACTAAATCAGCGTATTATCATCTCAAAAATATTGCAAGAATTAGAGGCTTTGTCTCCAGTCAAGACTTAGAGAAACTTGTTCATGCTTTCATCACCAGCCGGGTGGATTATTGTAATGGGCTCCTCACTGGTCTTCCCAAAAAGACCATAAGACAGCTGCAGCTCGTACAGAATGCTGCTGCCAGGATTCTGAGCAGAACCCGAAAACATGAACACATCACACCAGTCCTCAGGTCCTTGCACTGGCTTCCAGTTGCATTTAGAATTGATTTTTAAAGTACTGTTACTTGTTTATAAATCACTCAATGGCCTAGGACCTCAATATATTGCAGATATACTCATAGAATATAAACCTAACAGATCACTCAGATCATCAGGATCAAGTCATTTAGAAATAACAAGGGTTCACTCAAAGCAAGGGGAGTCTGCTTTTAGCTGTTACACCATCCGCAGCTGGAACCAACTTCCAGAAGAGATCAGGTGTGCTCCAACAGTAGCCACATTCAAATCCAGACTCAAAACACATTTTTTTTATCTTTGCATTTGCTGATTGAGCACTGTGCTATGTCCGAACTGTTTGCACTTTATTTTATACGTATTATCTTTTTATTCTTTTAATTCCTTTTCCTGTTTTTATTTAATTTTTAATGTATTTTATATCTTTTATGTATCATATTGTTATTACTGTTATTTCTATTCCTTGTTTTATTTTTATTATTCTTTTTTATGTAAAGCACTTTGAATTACCATTGTGTATGAAATGTGCTATACAAATAAAATTGCCTTGCCTTGCCTTGCCTTACACACAGCACCCCATATTGACAGAAAAACACAGAACTGTTGACATTTTTGCAGATTTAAAAAAAAAGAAAAGCTGAAATATGACATTGCCCTAAGTATTCAGACCCTTTGCTGTAACACTCATATATTTAAAGCTACTGTCTGCGATATTTGGCCCTCTAGCAGTTAATAAACAGAACTGCACGTGTCTTGCAGAGGAACATTCTAGCCAGAGCTACTTTTCTCTGTGTATGTCTATGGTGAGTCACGCAGTTACTGTGATACTCTGCGGCGAGTCCTACCAGTCTGGTCTGAAATAGTCCGAATATAAACACTTATTATAAGTGTACCATAATGATTCAGGATAAGACAAAACCATGGTTTGGAAAATGGATTCATGTTGTATATTCTCATTATATAATTTTTGTACATTTTTAACACAAAAAAAGTTGCGGACTGCAACTCAGGTGCTGTCCATTTCTTCTGATCATCCTTGAGATGGTTCTACACCTTCATTTGAGTCCAGCTGTGTTTGATTATACTGATTGGACTTGATTAGGAAAGCCACACACCTGTCTATATAAGACCTTACAGCTCACAGTGCATGTCAGAGCAAATGAGAATCATGAGGTCAAAGGAACTGCCTGAAGAGCTCAGAGACAGAATTGTGGCAAGGCACAGATCTGGCCAAGGTTACAAAAAAAATTCTGCTGCACTTAAGGTTCTCAAGAGCACAGTGGCCTCCATAATCCTTAAATGGAAGACGTTTGGGATGACCAGAACCCTTCCTAGAACTGGCCGTCCGGCCAAACTGAGCTATCGGATGAGAAGAGTCTTGGTGAGAGAGGTAAAGAAGAACCCAATGATCACTGTGGCTGAGCTCAAGAGATGCAGTCGGGAGATGGGAGAAAGTTGTAGAAAGTCAACTATCACAACAGCCCTTCACCAGTTGGGGCTTTATGGCAGAGTGGCCCGACGGAAGCCTCTCCTCAGTGCAAGACACATGAAAGCCCGCATGGAGTTTGCTAAAAAAACACCTGAAGGACTCCAAGATGGTGAGATATAAGATTCTCTGGTCTGATGAGACCAAGATAGAACTTTTTGGCCTTAATTCTAAGTGTGTGGAGAAAACCAGGCACTGCTCATCACCTGTCCAATACAGTCCCAACAGTGAAGCATGGTGGTGGCAGCATCATGCTGTGGGGGTGTTTTTCAGCTGCAGGGACAGGACGACTGGTCGAGGGAAAGATGAATGCGGCCAAGTACAGGGATATCCTGGACGAAAACCTTCTCCAGAGTGCTCAGTACCTCAGACTGGGCCGAAGGTTTACCTTCCAACAAGACAATGTCCCTAAGCACACAGCTAAAATAATTAAGGTGTGGCTTCACAACAACTCTGTTAATGTTCTTGAATGGCCTGGCCAGAGCCCTGACTTAAACCCAATTGAGCATCTCTGGAGAGACCTAAAAATGGCTGTCCACCAACATTTACCATCAAACCTGAAAGAACTGGAGAGGATCTGAAAGGAGGAATGGCAGAGGATCCCCAAATCCAGGTGTGAAAAACTTGTTGCATCTTTCCCAAAAAGACTCATTAGATCAAAAGGGTGCTTCTACTAAATACTGAGCAAAGGGTCTGAATACTTAGGACCATGTGATATTTCAGTTTTTCTTTTTTAATAAATCTGCAAAAATGTCAATTTTGTGTTTTTCTGTTAATATGGGGTGCTGTGTGTACAATAATGAGGGAAAAAAATAAACTTACATGATTTTAGCAAATGGCTGCAATATAACAAAGAGTGAAAAATTTAAGGGGGTCTGAATACTTTCCATACCCACTGTGTGTGTATATATATATATATATACACAGTATATATATATATATATATATATATATATATATATCTATATATATAGATATATATCTATATATATATATATATATATATATATATATATATATATATATATATTTATTAAACATCCAAGCATTATGGGTTCCAAACATGAGAAATTATCAAAGTATATTCTATAAATTAAAGTTTTATTAATGGTGGCCATTTATATTATTATATTTTATTTACATAAGTATGCCATCATAAACTCAAACTTCTGTAAACAGCTTGTCTTTGTGATGATGTTGCAGGTGTTCTGTGAATGTGAAACATATATAGAAATATACAATAGACATATGGACTAGCCAATTATTTAAAACATTGAAATCTAGTGCATTATTGCAAATACTGTTAATATTTTGAATTAGATTTTATTGGTATATTTCCGTGTATACATATATATATTACATTTTATTTCATTTGTTTAAGTTGTTTAAATGTTTTGTTTTTATGTAGAAGTATGTGATTTAGAAGACAACGCACTGTAAATAAAAATTCAGGCCTCATACTGAATGATGAAATCACTTAACAGTCCTAAGAAACTAAAACACACTGTCATGTAAAACCAAGCCTTTTAAGAGGCAAAAACCTTTATTGAAATAAATAGAAACACCTGCACACAAAAACACTGCATTAAATGAAAACAAAAAGCATCTTTGACTACTTTATCAAATAACTGTGGGTAGAAAACAGACTAAAAGGTAAAAAATTGTACATCACCAATGTTTGGTGTTCAACATACAAAAATACTATATGGAAATTAAAAACCGTATATATTACAATCAAAATTAATGTTAAACAAATATTTTACAATTATATTAAATACTATAAATTCTGTATAACATGCTGTTTGTTAAGCTGTATTCTTAATCCAATTGTTAGACTTTTACTTTCAATATTCAATAATCCTGACAGCACAACTCAGAAGAAAATACCCATAATTCATCATTCACATGCAAGGGTTATCATTTCTTAAATAGTTTTTCAAACTACCTCACAGATGTTATGCTCCATGATACACAGATACAAATGCACTCTATTTTTTTTTTTTTTCGAATGTCTTCCATCTGTCTGTGATCTTTGATGACTACACACACTTTCCACAGCCGCATTCGACTGTCTTTTCCACATCTTGCGTGAAGGAACTGCCATCGTCGCACTCGAAACTGTAGCGTCTGCGTCGTACTCTTGTGCTGCTACAGCAGAAGCCCGTATCTGGCCTGCATCCGCCTCGACACTCCACCCAAGACAGCGGCTGCGTGCTCCGGCACTGGACCTCGCCACGCTGCACGCGATGGAAGTCCCGTACGGACTCGCCCTGGCAAGGAGCCACTGGAAGCAAAGGGTATATTCAAATAATGTCATTATGATAATGGTTTGTTGTGTAAATGAGCATAATTTACCGATGTCACATAACTGGCCACTGTAACCGCTGTCACAAACACACTGCGCCTGCCCCATCTGTGATGTTTCGCAGAAGCCATGTTGGCATGGAAGTGCTGTACAGGGGCTGGAGGATGCTTGACTGCACAGGGGTCCAAGGAAACCATCCGCACACTCACAGCGATACGACTGGAGGTCCACTGGAACACAGGTGCCGTGAACACACCTTCCAGGAGGGGAAAGAAGGGAATTAACACGGATACAAACTGCTTAAGTAGGGAAAGTGGTACAACTGTGGTAAAGTTTTGAATTGATGTGATATTAATCAAAGTTATTTTTACATTTCTGTAGCTTAAACAGTAGATCATTGCGCTTGCAGGACAAGGTCATGGGTTTGATTCCCAGGGAATACATGAACAAAATGTATACCTTGGTCGCTTTGGGCCTTTTGACTGGCTATTGGGCTACTTTTGTTGCACAGACCTGACAACCCTGGCTTTCGAAAACTATGACACATTTTTTGCCATGTGATGCAGTCATGTGTGACCCATTCAGCCCAAAGCATGATGATGGACAACACTGTACCACAGTTGTTCTGGCTGCTCTCCAGTTGGATTGCATTTCTAAGGATTAATGTCAATTTATACATACTTCAGATTGCATTTCTTCAAATTGCCGCAACATTTCAAAGAGGCAGAGAGTAAATAAACGACTCACAGAAATTATGTCGAAGCACTTTACTCGTGCGCAGTTCAAGGATATAAGTATTTTCAGACATTTCAGTGTGGATGAGCAACTTTTGGAGAACACTTGAAGACGCCAGTGTGGACAGAAAACACTGTTTTCAGATATATCCACATTTGTGTTGTGTAAAACCGTCTGTCAAATTCATGATTGTAAATGTAGAAAAACATGTATTTCAGGGGTGTGCGGTCCATATAAGCTGTGAATGCTCTGCATACCCAAGCCATTTGTGGACTCGCTATTTAATGTTAACACTATAAATTACTATAAATTCCTTTTTGATCTTGTGATACCATTAAGCTTAAAATGTTGGTAATGGGTATGCAACTGTCCATTATATATTTGTTTGCCAAACCACTGTAATTTTCTGCAAATCTGCCAGTGACGGAGGGTTCCGGGTATGCTGATCTTACAACAGCTTTGCCACCTATGCTCTGTTGTTATGTATCGTCATTACTGTTGCGTTCTCATTGGTTTGCTGGCCTATGGAGGATTTAATGCACAGGGTAAACTGTCCGCGAGTCGCTCACCTAAGAGGAAAATTGTGCTGCTGCTGCTGCCAGATCTTGATTTCAGAAAATCACATTGTATTCAGAAAATCAGATTGTATTATTTGTAAAAAATTAAAGGAACACTTTGAAAGCACATCAGATCTCAATGGAGAAAAATATCATGCTGGATATCTATACTGTTATGGACTGGGTAATGTGTTGGGCATAAAGGAAAAAATGATGCAGTGGGGCAGTCGTGGCCTAATGGATAGAGAGTCGGACTTGTAACCCAAAGGTCATGGGTTCGAGTCTCAGGTCCGGCAGGGATTGTCGGTGAGGGGAGTGAATATCCAGCGCTCTCCACCCTCAATACCCTTAAGCAAGGCACCGTACCCCCAACTGCTCCCCGGGCACCGCAGCAATGGCTGCCCACTGCTCCGGGTGCGTGTTCACTTTGTGTGTGTGTGTTCACTGCTGTGTGTGTGCACTTGGATGGGTTAAATGCAGAGCACAAATTCCGAGTATGGGTCACCATACTTGGCCACATGTCACCTGTCTTTAGTCCATTTTGCTGAAATTTCATTGCAGCAGCTCAAAATGGTACTCAATAGTTTGTATGGCCCCCACATGCTTGTATGCATGCCTGACAACATTGGAACATGCTCCTAAAAAGACAATGGATGTGTCCTGGGGTATTTCCTCCCAGATCTGGACCAGGGCATCACTGAGCTCCTGGACAGTCTGAGGTGCAACCTGGTGGCGTCGGATGGACCGAAACAATGTCCCAGAGGTGTTCTATTGGATTTAGGTCAGGCGAGCGTGGGGGTCATTCAATGATATCAATTCCTTCATCCTCCAGGAACTGCCTGGAGGAACCCAGGACCCACTGCACCTGCGTAGGGTCTGACAATGGGTCCAAGGATTTCATTCTGATACGTAATGGCAGTCAGGGTACCATTGTCTAGCCTGTAGAGGTCTGTGCGTCCCTCCATGGATATGCCTCCCCAGACCATCACTGACCCACCACCAAACCAGTCATGCTGAATGATGTTACAAGCACCATAACATTTTCCACAGCTTCTCCAGACCCTTTCACGTCTGTTACATGTGCTCAGAGTGAACCTGCTCTCATCTGTGAAAAGCACAGGGTACCAGTGGCAGACCTGCCAATTCTGGTGTTCAATGGAAAATGCCAATCGAGCGCCACAGTGCTGGGCAGTGAGCACAGGACCCACTAGAGGACATCAGGCCCTCAGGCGACCCTCACCCTGTGTTTCTGATTGTGTCAGGGTCCTCCACCTGTAAAATTGTCAGGGTCCTCCACCTGTAAAACCATTCCTGTTTTGAGGGTTGTCTCATTGTTGCCCATCTAGTGTTTAATTTCATTAACGCCAAAGCAGCTGAAACTGATTAACAACCCCCTCTGCGACTTAACTAACCAGAAACGGAATATTGAATAGAGGGCAGAGTTTTATTTTAGCGCTCCTTCTCTCCATCTCTCACTCATTGCAGACTAATGGTTGCAGGGGAGTGGTTTAAGCGTTTACAACCCAAGCTGTCAAACTGATGTCATTAGAGAAGAGGCACCGTTGCAGAGGGGAGGAGCATTTTCAGATTTTGATTAAATATTATGAAGCCAAACAATATTTTTGTGTGTATTGACTTGCACGGATGAATTGTTCACCCCAAAACTAGCAATTTGAGCTCACAAAATAAATAAGGTCAATTTTGATTTCATGTGTACTTTAACTGACTTGATGCTGTTCTCTAATAAAAACAAGTGTTCCTTTAATTTTTTTTTAGCACTGTGTATATTATATATATATATATATATATATATATATATATATATATATATATATATATATATATATATATATATATTAGGGCTGCACGATATATCGCACGATACAAAAAATAACATTGAACTTGAATGCGATTATTGCTTAAATTCTTAGTGCGATTATGAAATCGCAACAGCTGCGATTGTTTTTTATGCACGGCTTGTCAATAAAGTATGGCTCCAAATGCTAATCCATCTGAAAGCACTGTGAGTTTGAGTCGCTTATAATGTACATTTGAAAAAGCAACTCGCGTCAAACTTCTTTTCAGATACGAGAAGCATTTATTATCATCTTTTCCAACAAAAGACAACATTTAATAACATGTTTTTACTCCAAACTCACTTCATAACGATCATTCAGCTATAGCAATATGATTTGTGTTATCTTCTTCTGCTGCAGGGCATATTTTGATTTTCTGCATAAGAGTGCCCCCTGGCTTTCAGATGGAGAAGCATTTACTACTGATCACAGAGCCGTACAGCTCTGACAAGCCATGCATCAAATAATCGCAGGCTTTGCCATATCACGTGTGATTTTATCGCGATACATTGTGCAGCCCTAATATATATATATATATATATATATATATATATATATATATATATATATATATATATATATTTGCCTATATTTCTATATTAAACTTTTTTATATTAGGCATTTATACTACATGATCATTTGGTTGTCACAGTTTCATTTAGGGGCTGTTTACACGACACTATTTTCAACTAGAAACGGAAAACTTTTAATGCGTTCTGGCCATTCATTTACACGACAACAGCATTTTGGTGGCCTGAAAATGCAAACTTTTGAAAAGTGTTTCAAAAGTGTTTCAAAGTGCACGTTACTGAAAACGGTCTACGTGTAAGCAACAAAAACGTGAATCTGTGAAATCGTCAACGTCATGCACATGCGCATTTCATGTTCAGTCTGTAGTGTTTCAACGCCATCTAATGGTCTGCCAACAGAATACAGCGTTTTTAGTCATTTTCACTGATTCTTATGAATGGGGATCATTTTGACAATGGTGTCGTCTGTACATAGAAAAATAGTTTGGACTTTGTTTTCAGTTTGCACCATTTCCACTATTGAGTTAGTTGTCATGGTTTCTGATTAGTTGTTATTTAGTTCAGGTGTGTGTTGTTAATTATCCTCATTTGCCTGTATACTGAAGTCCTCTGTGTCTATTCATTTGCTGTTGGGTCTCATTCTGTGTTACATGTGTTTATTTACCTGTAGATTTATTAAAGATTACCTTTGCTTTCATCATTGTGTTTGTGAGTGTTCTACAACACAGCAGTGTGACAGTGGTAATGTCTATTAAACATTTTTTATCTTTATTGTATATACACTGCATTCCAAATTATTATGCAATTGACATATCAGTAAGATTTCAGTACAATAAACATTCAGATTTTAGTTTTTCTAAGAAAATGTTTGTTTGTTTATTTATCCATGTCTTTTTAGATAACTGGTATCAATCTCAGACAAAATAATTTGCCAGATCTATGGAAACCCTACTTTGAGGTTGTTCCACATTATTAAGCAAGTCACAGTTCTCATGCAATATGGGAAGGAAGAAAGATCTTTCTGAAGAGGAAATGCATGAAATGGTGCAATGATGTGCAAAAGGCATGAAAACAACTAATATTATATGAAACTGAATGGAGATTATCAAATTATCATAAGATTTGTGAGTGATTTAGAGCACAGCAGAACTCGGTCAGATAAAGGCTTATTAATGAAAGTTCCTATCAAAAAAATGTATTGTATTAAAAGGGCAGCTATAAAAAAAAAGCCAGTGTTGAGCAGCAAACAGGTATTTGAAGCTGCTGGTGTCTCTGGAGTCTCAAGAAGCATTTTAGACACCACTAACCAAACCTCACAAAGAGAAACATTTACAGTGGGTGTAAAAATACATTTTCAAACAGTTTTATTGCAGTGGTGTTTTTTTGCAGCATGGGATAGTGCATAGTGCATTGTACAATAGTGCATTGTACTATGCACTATCCTCCTTTTTATACCATAGCTGAAAATGGCCAGTTATGAACTCCACATATCTTGCAAAAGTCATTTTAATACCCTCCATCTCACTTCCCAGTATTCCAGCCCAAATCATCACCCACCAGCTCCTTGCTGACGTCGCAGTCTTGTTGGAACATGGTGGCCATTCACCAACCATCCAGAAATCCATCTATTTAGACCATCCATTGTAGTACGGCATTAGTCAGTGAATAAAACTATTTAAAAAAGAGTCTTCATGTATTTCTACACCCACTGTAAATGTTTCTCTTTGTGAGCTTTGATTTGGAGTGGCTGAAATGCATCTTAACGCACAACTACAGACTCCAGAGACACCAGCAGCTTCAAATACCTGTTTGCGTTTTTATAGCTGCCCTTTTAATACAATAATTTTTTTTGACAGGAACTTTCCTCAGTAAGCCTTTATCTGACCGAGTTATGCTGTGCTCTAAATCACTCACAAATCTTATGATAATTCGATAATCTCCATTATGTTTCACACAATATTAGTTGTTTTCATGCCTTTTGCACATCATTGCACCATTTCATGCTTTTCATCTTCAAAAATATCTTTCTTCCTCCCCATATTGCATGAGAACTGTGACTTGCTTAATAATGTGGAACAACCTCAAAGTAGGGTTTCCATAGATCTGGCAAATTATTTTGTCTGAGATTGATACCAGTTATCTAAAAAGACGGATAAATAAACGAAAAAAATAAAATCTGAATGTTTGTAGTACAGAAATCTTACTGATTTGTCTCTTGCATAATAATTTGAAACGCAGTGTAATCTATACATTTTTTTTATATTTTATAAAAAATATAAGGCATTTTAATGTTTTCTATTCAAACCTGTACCAACATTTTTTTATAAACCTTTTATAATTGTATTAAATATGTTATATTTTGTTTGGCTTTTATATATAAAAAAAAAATGGTCTATTAAAATAGAATAGAAAAATATGTATATATAATATATATATAATGTGTAAAATGTATTTTATATATTTTTTACACAAAACCTTTTTTCATATTTTGTTTTATATACAAATATTTAGTATTACCACATCATTTAATATAAAAATATAATATAATAACATAAAATAAATAAATACAATTAAGTATTTTTATTGATAAAATTTAAATGTTTTATATTTTATATAAAAACAAAAATCATATAAATACATTTTAAATAATTAATCTACATATACATTTTTAGTTGGCATGGTTATGCATTATAAAAGCATAATATTTAATATAAAATATAGATTAATTAAGTATATATTAGGCTTTCATATTAAATAACCTTGACCAATCATTTAAAATGATTATTTAATTAAATCATTGGACAAAAACATCTGCCAAATGCATGTAATGTAAATGTAGAAAAACATGTATATCAGGGGCGTATATAAATGATTATATATATTATTTCCTCTGTTTCATTTGAAACAGGCACATGAAGGGACAGGTACTGACTTGTTTTTCTGGCAGGGGTTGGTAGCGGCTGCCAGCAGGTCCTGATCGCAGTGCCGGCCGCCCCAACCCGGCTGACAGTGGCACACAGGCCCGACGGCAGAGGCTGGCTGACACAGTCCATTCACGCAGCGCAGCTCCTGACAGGCCTGGCACCCCGGCACCACTCCGGGCTTCATCTGGGTGCGCGTGAAATCCTGCAGCTCGTTATTAATGTAGAGGTTCCGTATGCAGCCTTGGAAACTGGATCCATTGAGAGGCGGCCACTGGTTAAAAGACAGAGACTGCGCATTTTCAGGCATACCTGATGGGAAAAACATACATTTAGAGATAATAGCGGGGAATAGGACCACCATACATGGTTATAGGTAAACATCTTACCCCCTACGTATAGTGGAGTATCTCTGGTGAGGGGATGGACGTGTCCCAAGCTGTCCAGAGTAGTAGGAAGCCCTCCATCAACTGAAAGGTTGACCATTTGGTCATAAGTGACCAATTCAACAGTATGAAACTGTCCGTCATTCACTATTTCAGAACTGTGGAAACAGGTAAATGAGGCAGTGAATTACAGCAGAGATATTTTCATATTAAAACATTTTAAAAAATCTTTTTTGCACCTGTAAATAGTGTTGCCTGACTGACTTCCTGCATCATAGGTCACTTTGACATGCCCTTCATGTAACTCTACAGCAATGTGGTCATTGACGCCATTGTAGAGAAGAATCCCATTGTTCTCAGCTGTGGAGACCTGAGAGAAAGTTTTGTGAGCATGTCAGTACAATAAAGATCAAAGTTTGACACCAAACACACCAAGTTGTTAATATTCTAAGTACACTACCGTTTAAAAGTTTACCGTTTAATATTTTTAAAAAGAGGTTTTTAACAGGAGTCTCTTCTGCTCACCAAGGCTCACAATATAGCGAAAATAGTAATATTGTGAAATATTATTACAATTAAAAATAACTGTTTTATGTTTTAATATATGTTAAAGGGGTCATCATAAACTGGATTTTTTTATTCTGTTTCCTGAGGTGCACTTATAATGTTAATGATTTTTACATCAAAAATTGTCATAATTTAGAAATAAATGGCTATTTTCTACCCTGATTTTACCCCTCTGATTTGAACACTCTGTTTAAAGGGGCGTGTCTGCTGTGAGACTTCAGTGTAAACACCCACTGCTGTGATTGGCTGACATGTTTTTTGCTACATTTTTACTATTACAGCTGTTGAAATTAACGAATCACGAAAAGTGTTGATTATTGGATTATATTTAGATATATTCCCATCACATGGAAGGTTTCAGTGTTTAACATTTATCAGATGACAGGCAGTCTGTTGATCGTGTTATTGCAGTGATCTCGTCATTGCAACACAATTTTGCACTCTCATGAAATACTTTCACCATAACTAACAATGCAAACACGATGTACAGTAAAATGTACAGTATAAACTCGCGATGCGTGATTGACAGCTTCAGTCATTATAAAGAGAGTGTTCTTTGAAGTAAAAATACCAGGATTATTCATTATTAATTTAACTGTCATTGCCGGGTTAAAAATTAAATACATTACTTACAGTTTGCGGGGTCCTTGCTGTTTCCAGAACAGTTGGTACAGCCTGTTCTTTGACCAAAAGTTTTTGTGCAAAGCCAGTATCGTATTGTGACTTGGTAAAATGTACGGTACAAACACGCAAGTCAGCACTGACGTGAATAGGACGTTTGTTAAAAATAAACTGAACTCATTTTTCGCTGACATTGTCCTGATCAGCAGGTTTGGAATGATGTTTTTCCAAAGCCAGGAACAACAATCTTGTTATTATCACAATCTTATCCTAAACAGCTACAAACCCAATTCCAAAAAAGTTGGGACACTGTACAAATTGTGAATGAAAAAGGAATGCAATAATTTACAAATCTCATGAACTTATATTTTATTCACAATAGAATAGAGATAACATATCAAATGTTGAAAGTGAGACATTTTGAAATGTCATGTCAAATATTGGTTCATTTTGGATTTCATGGGAGCTACACATTCAAAAATGGGCTCAGGAATACTTCCAGAAAACATTGTCGTGAACACAATCCACCGTGCCTTTCGCCGTTGCCGGCTAAAACTCTATAGGTCAAAAAAGAAGCCATATCTAAACATCATCCAGAAGCGCAGGCGTTTTCTCTGGGCCAAGGCTCATTTAAAATGGACTGTGGCAAAGTTGAAAACTGTTCTGTGGTCAGATGAATCAAAATTTGAAGTTCTTTTTGGAAAACTGGGACACCATGTCATCCGGACTAAAGAGGACAAGGACAACCCAAGTTGTTATCAGCGCTCAGTTCAGAAGCCTGCATCTCTGATGGTTTGGGGTTGCATGAGTGCATGTGGCATGGGCAGCTTACACATCTGGAAAGGCACCATCAATGCTGAAAGGTATATCCAAGTTCTAGAACAACATATGCTCCCATCCAGACGTTGTCTCTTTCAGGGAAGACCTTGCACCACATACTGCATCAATAACAACATCATGGCTGCGTAGAAGAAGGATCCGGGTACTGAAATGGCCAGCCTGCAGTCCAAATCTTTCACCCATAGAAAATATTAGGTGCATCATAAAGAGGCAACTAGAAGCCTGTATTAGACAAGAATGGGACAACATTCCTATTCCTAAACTTGAGCAACCTGTCTCCTCAGTCCCCAGACGTTTGCAGACTGTTATAAAAAGAAGAGGGGATGCCACACAGTGGTAAACGTGGCCTTGTCCCAAATTTTTTGAGATGTGTTGATGCCATGAAATTTAAAATCAACTTATTTTTCCCTTAAAGGGTCATGAAACCCCCCTCTTTCCGCTCAAGTCTAGCTCACAATCTTTTTGAAAAATGCAACTTAAATGGGCGTGGTGGCTGTGAGAAGAGGGGAGGGGAGAGGAGAGGAGAGGGGGGAAACTCTCATCGCCAGTAGCCCATGCATATCGACTGTCACTAAAAATCAGTGGTAAAACATGAGGAAATACTACATAAAAAAAAAAAAAGAAAAGTTAAAATCTAATGAAATACACTGACACTTTATTTTTGTCTTTTCAAGAGTTACTGAATGCCTGCTACATATATCCTACAGTAATCGTAATTCTATTTAAAACATATTAATGTACATGTGTAATTACAGTCATTATAAAATATATAGTTGTTTATATACACACTATACATGCATATATTTGAAAAAAAAAAATAACGCTTAAAAAAAAACCTTGCGTACATAGCATAGATCTACATGCCGAACCTGCAACACGCTCAGTCAGTCAGGCTGCATGTCGACTGGAGCAGAGCAAGCGACCAGTCACATTTAACTTACGCGTGGCTCAACTTCCATAGGAATGAACCGAAAACACTCGCGCTTACCCGCTCGCTCCGCGCCAACGGACACGCACTGTCAGTCAGTCAGTCTCTCTCACTGTTTAGTGCCGTTTACCGTCCTCGTCATTGGAAAGATCCACGTGGTGTCATGAATAATTAAGAGAGTGTCTTCTCATTGGATAAAAAAACTCAGTCTCGTTAATAATTATGAAACACCGATGAGTCATCAAAGCACTATCGTGCTCTGCCACGTCACAGCCTGTGACGTGGACAGGATGAAGATTTTAAACCCGGAAGATGAAAATAGCGTATAAAAGCTAAAATTTAACCATTTCCCCCCCACTATTAAATCTAACAGATGCTAACATTGTCTTCAATGGTGTTCAACACACATACCTCTGTTAAAATCTCAGAAATTTTGGTTTAGGGTTTCATGACCCTTTAAAATGATACATTCTCTCAGTTTAAACATTTTATATGTCATCCAATTTCAGTTTGGATCCAGCCTCTTAAGAAGACCTCAGATGACCAACACCTATGAAGAGACGGCGCCAACTCCTGTGAGGATTTCAGAAGAAGCAATCATCTGGATCAACATGCACATTGCACAATTTCTATATCCTAATTATTGTTAATGTAATTCATTTTTCCAGGAGTTCACTGCTTCTACGTTTAGTTAAACTGCTAACAGTGATTGTAAACTAATTGCCTAAATTATTACATTACTTGCTAACTGCATTCTTTAAATTGTAATGTTGACATACATTCTCTGTAAAGCTGCTTTGAAATGATATGTATCGTGAAAAGCGCTATACAAATAAATGTGAATTGAATTTAATTGAATCTATGTTGTATTCTGAATAAAATATTGAAATTTGAAACTTCCACATCATTGCATTCTGTTTTTATTCACAATTTGTACAGTGTCCCAACTTTTTTGGAATCGGGTTTGTACTTTAGATCCATTCACTGCTCATCGAATGAACACCAGTGGGTGGGGTCAACAATGCGATGATGTAAAAGTAGCCTATAGGCTTGTTCAAAATGCATTGGTGCTGCTCAAACCGATCGGCATATGACATCAACAGCGAGAGTGTTTCAAAAGCATAAGGAGTCGTATGCTCTCCAATCGCTCTTGCAGTACTTTAATCTCATACACAGATCAGTCTGCGCAGCTCCGATGTACCTCAAACAAGCCTATTGTTGCTCCAGAGGCAGCTGTATTGAAATAATTGTGCCCCTGTGACGTCACGTCACCTCAGATCCAAACTAAGCTTTTTTTTTTACAGCTTGATTATATATTATATATATATATATATATATATATATATATATATATATATATATATATATATATATATATATATATATATATATGCCAAAAATGTCATTTATTCATGTGTTTACTCCAGTCTTAAGTGTCACATGATCCTTCAAAAATCATTCCAATATGCTGATTTGATGCTAATGAAATGTAAATTTTTGTGAAAACTGTTATATTTTTCAGGATTCTTTTTTATTAATAGAAAGAAAAAAAAACACTGATACACAAACGTACTGCAAAATGGAGTTCTAGAGAGAAAGAAAAACTTTCTAGATCACCTGAGATACTGTACATTTATTATTTATTTACCTATGCATGCAATATATTTATTTATTTACATATTTATTTATTTTCGTATATTTGCGTATATCAAATAGTTATTTACTTGTCCTGTCAAATCTATTAATCGCGATTAATCACACCTAAGAAAAGTTTATAAAAATATGTGTGTGTGTGTGTGTGTATATACACACACACACACACATACACTCACAGGTGCTGGTCATATTAGAATATCATCAAAAAGTTTATTTATTCCAATAATTCCATTCAAAAAGTGAAACTTGTATATTATATTCATTCATTACACACAGACTGATATATTTCTAAGGAAACTAGGAAAAATCCAACCAATGAAAATCCCAAATTCAGTATCTCAGAAAATTCCAAGCACATTATTAGAGAGGTGAAGGGAAGGAAAAGATGTGGTAGAAAAAAAGTGTACAAGCAATAGGTATAACCGCACCCTGGAGAGGATTGTGAAATAAAACTCATTCAAAAATGTGGGGGAGATTCACAAAGAGTGGACTGCAGCTGGAGTCAGTGCTTCATAAACCACTACGCACAGACGTATGCAAGACATGGGTTTCAGCTGTTGCATTCCTTGTGTCAAGCCACTCTTGAACAACAGACGGCGTCAGAAGCGTCTCGCCTGGGCTAAAAACAAAAAAAGACTGGACTGCTGCTGAGTGGTCCAAAGTTATGTTCTCTGATGAAAGTAAATTTTGCATTTCCTTTGGAAATCAGGGTCCCAGAGTCTGGAGGAAGAGAGGAGATTGTGTGCCAATTCACGTTGCTTGAGGTCCAGTGTAAAATTTCCACAGTCAGTGACGGTTTGGGGTGCCATGTCATCTGCTGGTGTTGGTCCACTGTGTTTTCTGAGGTCCAAGGTCAACGCAGCCGTATACCAGGAAGTTTTAAAGCACTTCATGCTTCCTGCTGCTGACCAACTTTATGGAGATGCAGATTTATTTTTCCAACAGGACTTGGCACCTGCACACAGTGCCAAAGCTACCAGTACCTGGTTTAAGGACCATGGTATTCCTGTTCTTAATTGGCCAGCAAACTCACCTGACCTTAACCCCATAGAAAATCTTTGGGGTATTGTGAAGAGGAAGATGCAATATGCCACACCCAACAATGCAGAAGAGCTGAAGGCCACTATCAGAGCAACCTGGGCTCTCATAACACCTGAGCAGTGCCACATACTGATCGACTCCATGCCACGCCGCATTGCTGCAGTAATTCAGGCAAAAGGAGCCCCAACTAAGCATTGAATGCTGTACATGCTCATACCTTTCATGTTCATACTTTTCAGTTGGCCAAGATTTCTAAAAAATCTTTTCTTTGTATTGTAGTAATATTCAAATTTTCTGATACTGAATTTGGGATTTTCCTTAGTTGTCAGTTATAATCATCAAAATTAAAATAAATAAACATTTGAAATATATAAGTCTGTGTGTAATGAATGAATATAATATACAAGTTTCACTTTTTGAATGGAATTAGTGAAATAAATCAACTTTTTGATGATAGTCTAATTATATGACCAGCACCTGTATATAATCACACACACACACACACACACACACACACACACGCACACATATTATATATTTACAATCTTTTATGTTAGATGCGATTAATTCATTATTTACATATTTATTTGCATATATTTGCAATGTTTATTTAGTTTTTGCATCTATTTGCAATATTTATTCCTCTACATATTTATTTGCACTTATTTTCAATATTTATTTATTTGCGTATATTTGCAATATTTTTTAAAACATGACTTCATTTGCACAGTATCACAACTGCTGGAAACATATGACACGAGAATTGTTGTCAATTCATGCACAGCCAATAGAATAAATGTTGTTGTCATGACAACAAAGTTTAAGACACAGGGCAAGAAAGGTGGACTAGACAGATATTAATTTAGTCAATAATTCCTGCCACAACAATAGCGCATTCATTTATTTTCTTCATCTCTTCAAAAATTATCAAATGATCTCCGTTATTTAACGAACTGTTAGCTTTTTTGTACCTGTAGAGTGATGTTGGTCTGTGGCCAGTTTTTGACATCGCTGAGCAGCAGGTAAGAATCTCTGTCGATGAAGTTGACACTGAGGAGCTTCTCACAGAGTGGCCCCCCAAACCCAGAGAGACACTGACAGGCTGCAGAACCATCACTCTCCACACAGGGGGCGTTGTTCTCACAGTGCAACAACTCGCAGCCAGATGGAGAAAGAGACACCTCACATAACCGACCACTGCAACAAAACATGGTCAGAGGACCTCAGTGTGACCACAGATATCAAACAGCACAACAGTGTATAGAAATCACAGTACAACTGACCAATAAAATTGCCCATAATAAAAGCAAATGAAAAATCCCAGAAAACTCTATTTTGCAAGTTCTTAGAAATGTACTTTTTATGTTCATATGGGTTTCATACGTTTTTGAAAAGGTTTATACCATTTTAAACATTTTTTTTTAATTTAAATTTTGAAATTTAAATTTCAAAAAATTCAAAAAATGTCATATGATGTAACCGTTGAGTATAAACTAATAACGTATTTTCCTTACACCTTGAATTCATGTATTCAAATGTAATAATTTATGTTGGGAAAGTTCTATATATTTTTCAATGTAATGGACCAAATGCATGAGTTTATTTTGCTCTTTTTGGAAGATGTTTTGAATGAAAAGCACTAACTTGTTAATTAATAAAACATCGGCCCAGTTTTTATTAAGACAAACTTTGAAGGACTTATTTTGTAAGATGGACCCAATTTTTATCAAAAGTACATTTAAAAAATCTTGTATACAATAGAGTCGTATATATACATAATTTTCAGTCTTTTTTTGACAGTCTTTTTTCAGTCAAGTTGAATTTGATAAAATGTTTGTATGTATTCTATTTTTTGTTGAATCAGTGAAGTTGATATGGCAATAAATTCAAATCCAATCAAAGAGTCATACCACATGACATTTTACAACATAAATTAACCTTACTTTGTCATAAAAAGGTCAAATTATCTTAAGTTTTTTTTCCTGCATGTTGGTTACTTTTTTTTTCTTCATTATGATATCAGGACAGCTGTACCACCCTGACATTTTTTTATTTCCCAAAAAATATCAAAATAATTTTAATTTAGAAACTAAAATATGCTCGTCATTAAGGGGCTCCCACACCGTACGCGAAGCTCAGCGCCGCGACACGTCTTAAAATTCGAACGCATTGTTTTCTGTTGTTTTCTGGGCAGCGCGGACAGGCACCGAATGTCGCCGCCGGTGTGTGTAAACTCATAGAAAACAACGCGTTTGAATTTTAAAGACGTGTCGCGGCACTGCGCGGCACTGAGCTTCGCGTCCGGTGTGCGAGCCCCTTTAGGTATGTGATGGTATAAAATTTTTATGTTGCGATAATTGCTGAAGTTTTTATCATGTATATGGTATAATCACAACATTAAAATAAGTGTTGTTTTCATACTATAACAGGTTTAATAACTTATTTCTTATAACAAAAAGAACTCTGAACATTTAAATACAATAAAGCGATACACAAAAAATGTATAAAGTAAACAGAAGGTTTGAAATAGATTAAAGTGCAAAAGATTTATAACGAACAATAGGTAACACTTTACAATAAGGTCTCATTAGTTAATGTTAGTCAATGCATTCACTAACATTAACAATGAGCAATAGCTACATTTGTTACAGAAGTTATTATTCCTTCTTAACATTACTTAAAAAATACAACTGATCATTGTTAGTTCATGTTAGCCCATTAAATAATACAGTTACAACTTTTGATTTTAAAGCTGCAGTCCGTTAGTTTTGCCTCTTTGTCGCCACCCTAGTTTGAAACCTGCAATTACAGTGATTTGTGGAATTATCATCTTCACGTGGTTTGCGCATCAGCATGGCTCCTTAGCACGGATGAATCTAATGTTTGAGGTGCAGCTATGTGTGGGGGTTGTCAGTCAATGCACCAGTGTGGATCTTCATGTGTGGATGCTACGTCTTGTATGCATGTCCAAAATAAGACATTTCACCGGAAAATGTCATCTGAAGGAGTAAATAACATGAAATCCACTTTTGTTCTGACCAACTGAAAAAAGTTTTACAATAAATCGTGCAACCAATGGTGCAAATTATTATTGTTATACTTTCTATAATTGTTCTGTAATTGTTAATGTTAAAAACATCAACACTGCGTACTACATGTATGTATTGTGTATTTTCCTTTATCCGTAACTGTATGGATTAAGCGAAAATGTGCTACTGTTACCTTATTACACAATGAACCATTGACATGTCTTACCTGTCCAGCAGAAAAATAGCCATCTCTGCATTCATTTTTAGGTCACCCCACCTTTCAAAAGCCATGCCGACATTTATTCTTGTTTTCGCACAGGCCCGGTTGCTTTCCCTTTTTTACTGTAGGCTTTCCGCAGTCTGAAGTCTTTTACTTTTTGCCACAGTTGTCGATGATGATTGTCGTTTTGAACTTTTTGGACTACAAGCCACCATCTTAAGTTTAAATACATTCCAGCTGCGGTAAGAAGAGGCTACAAAAGATGCACCACCAGCAGCATCTACACACACCATATAGCCTACTAGCCAGGACTCCTTTCTGTTTACAGACGTTGCGTAATAACGCAAAGACAAACGTCAGCAAACTTGTATTTCCTGCGAAATCCTACCAGTACCAGTCAGATTATAAAACATTATTTCATGCTTACCGTTGTGAATCGAGCTAAGGTAAGGAGATAGTTTTGAACACTGATTGGTTATGTACTTGCTCAAAAACTGATTTTGGATCATTTATACAAAAAAAGTTTTTATGTGTTATTAAATGTTGAAATTAACTAAGAGTAATAAATGTGTTCGTTTTTTTTTTTTATTGTAGGTTTATTTTAACTAATGAATTAATGTTAACTAATGAACTAATGTTAATTTGCCTAATGGAGCATTATTGTAAAGTGTTACCAAACAGTAAAAAGGAATCAAAATTTTCAATCAATATCTAGGGCATGTTGTAGTCCAGATTAAAATTTTCAAATGTTTAAGTTTGAAAATGAATAGCCTATCAAGTCTGTATGTGGGCCTATTTGGTGCTGTGATGAACACCACTGCGAGTACAAAAATCTGAATGGCTGTATAAAACATTTAAATATGCTACTGTTCAGAAACAGAAAGCAGCACAGCTGTTTTTTTACGGGGGTTACCGGGGTAACGGCTGCATGTCTGCTGTTCCATTAGCGCTATACCAAGTGTGCATGCCTCTTGATGCAGCATACAGCAGTGTTGTGAATTTTAACCAGTTGATGGGAAAAGTATTTTTAAAATACATTCTAAAAATCAGAGTAATCTGTAATAAATAATTACTCACTGTACTGTTCTGAAGTGCCCACACTAACAATATTGTGCATGTTAATTATTATGATATATCGTATTACTGCATACCGGCACATGTCTACTCACCATTTAAGAGCTGATGTCATTCTATGTTGACTGCATTTTAAAGTATTTTTGAATTAATTAATAGGACTACTTTAAGTTTCTGTCACGGGGAATGAACAAGAAACATCATGACAAAAATACAATACAGAATGGGAATAACATTTTTAGTATTAATTTATATTATATATATTTTTATATTAAATATTTTATTTAAAAGCCTATTGAAAATATATAGAAAAAAATATATATTTACATACTTAATATACAAATATGAAACATATTTACACTACATTGTCAAAAGTATTGGGACACCCCTCCAAATCATTGAATTTAGGTGTTCCAACCACTTCCATGGCCACAGGTGTATAAAATCAAGCACCTAGGAATGCAGACTGCTTCTACAAACATTTGTGAAAGAATGGGTCACTCTCAGGAGCTCAGTGAATTCAAGCGTGGTACCGTGATAGGTTGCCACCTGTGCAATAAGTCAATTCGTGAAATTTCCTCACTACTAAATATTCCATGGTCAACTATTAGTGGTATCATAAAATGGAAGCAATTGGGAACAAGAGCAACTCAGCAACGAAGTGGTAGGCCACGTAGAGTCAATAGCTACAGATCTCCAAACTTCGTGTGGCCTTCAGATTAACTCAAGAACAGTGCATAGAGAGCTTCATGGAATGTGTTTCCATGGCCGAGCAGCTGCATCCAAGCCTTACATCACCAAGTGCAATGCAAAGCGTCGGATGCAGTGGTGTAAAGCACGCCGCCACTGGACTCTAGAGTAGTGGAGACGTGTTCTCTGGAGTGATAAATCAAGCTTCTCTGTCTGGCAATCCGATGGATGAGTCTGGGATTGGCGGTTGCTAGGAGAACGGTACTTTCCTGACTGCATTGTGCCAAGTGTAAAGTTTGGTGGAGGGGGGATTATGGTGTGGGGTTGTTTTTCAGGGGTTAGGCTTGGCCCCTTAGTTCCAGTGAAAGGAACTCTTAATGCTTCAGCATACCAAGACATTTTGGACAATTTCATGCTCCCATCTTTGTGGGAACAGTTTGGGGATGGCCCCTTCCTGTTCCAACATGACTGTGCACCAGTGCACAAAGCAAGGTCCATAAAGACATGGATGAGTAAGTTTGGTGTGGAGGAACAGGACTGGCCTGCACAGAGTCCTGACCTCAACCCGATAGAACACCTTTGGGATGAATTAGAGCGGAGACTGCGAGCCAGGCCTTCTCGTCCAACATCACTGCCTGACCTCACAAATGCGCTTCTAGAAGAACGGTCAAAAATTCCCATAAACACACTCCTAAACCTTGTGGAAAGCCTTTCCACAAGAGTTAAAGCTGTAATAGCTGCAAAGGGTGGGCCAAATACATATTAAACCCTACACTGTAAAAAAAATCCCGTTGTTTCTACGGAAAAATACCGGCAGCTCTGGTTACCAGAACAATACTGTAAAAATGACATCAAACAGTAAACTTACGGAGTGACATGTGAATTTTACATTTTAAATCTGTTAAATTTACGGTAAAATAACATATTTCATTAACTGATATAATGTTAATTTACCTACCTAATGAAGTACTAATATCTGTTTTGTACCTTTATAATACACTGACAGTCACCAAACACAGTGGTTATGAGAGTCACATGATGAATCAAAGTTCATCACAAGCAGCTTTTCCACAAGTTGAGGACAACAATACTAATATATAGAAGGTGCACACAGTGTCATTCACACACACACTAAACACCATCATGGTAACATGCATGAAATTTTAAAAATGCAATAAACATTAATTTAACAACATTAGATGTAACATAAAACCCTAATGTACATAACTGATTAGAAAATAATGAGAAAAACTAAGAAGAGTTATTTCAACGAAAATATATCAAATGTGAAGTGTCATGCAGGTAATTGTGGGAATGTCAATATACGGTTTTTCACTGTAAATTTTACAATGAATTGTTATTTTTCACTTCCAAAAACTGTGAATTTAACGGTATTTTACCGTAAAATTACATTAAATGTACCATTAGATCTATTACAGTTATTCACCGTATATAGTATGGAAACTTTCTGTAAACCAATCAACAGCTTTTCACCGCAGCATTTTTACAGTCTTTTACTGTTAAAATCACGGTCATTTTTTACAGTGTACGGATTAAGAATGGGATGTCATTAAAGTTCATGTGCACATAAAGGCAGGCATCCCAAAACTTTTGGCAATATAGTGTATGTTAACTATAAGATATTCTTCCTATAT
Source organism: Chanodichthys erythropterus (assembly GCF_024489055.1). Classification (NCBI taxonomy): domain Eukaryota; kingdom Metazoa; phylum Chordata; class Actinopteri; order Cypriniformes; family Xenocyprididae; genus Chanodichthys; species Chanodichthys erythropterus. The sequence goes on from NC_090230.1 coordinate 1,615,407, forward strand.
TTTTATTTTAAAACATTTTAACAGTTTTTATATTATATATTTTATATCAGTCTTTCATATGAAGTGACCAGGGCAATTAAATTAACCTGGATATTTAAGATTATTTCCATCATATATCAGGTGTTGACTCACCTGTAACCTTGTGGACAGACGCATGAATATCCTGCCACATGATCCACACACTGAGCTCCGTTCTGACAGTAATGTCCCTCGCATTCGTTATAATCTTTACTGCAGTCATCACCAACAAAACCAGGCGGACAGATGCATCTAAACACAAAAGCACACACTGTTTTCATGAAAGGTCATAAATGTTATATATTTCATTATTTGAATGACCTTAAATGCTGCATTAAGCTGAAAAGACTATTTACAGCAACAGCAAATATTTGCAGTGAACAGGATTTTGAATAGAAATGGCACATTCCTATGGAGCTATTCACATGGAGGAGGAAAATTCATCGGGTGAAAGAACAAGGTTTTTTTTAAGAATAAGTTGATTTTTTCTTTCTCAAAACTGATAAAGAATTGGCATTTATAGTGTTACTTGGCATTTATAGTGTTACAAAAGATTTTTATTTCAAATAAACACTCTTCTTTTAAACAAACTATTGATTGAATAATCAAGAAATCATAGTTTCCACACAAATAATAATCAGAAATGTTTCCTGAGAATCAAATCATCATATTAGAATGATTTCTGAAGGATCATGTGACACTGAAGACAGGAGAAATTATGCTGAAAATTCAGCTTTGATCACAAGAATAAATTACACTTTACAATATATTCACACAGAATACTATTTTTAATAGTATTTTAAAAAATAATAGTATTTTTTTAATAGTATTTTTAATTGTAATAATATTTCACAATATTCCTATTTTGTACTGTATTTTTGCTTGTTTTTTATTTATTTAAACAACAATCAATATATATATATATATTCACATATCAACACAATGCAATATCAACACAAAGCAGCATGCAAAAGAACATTGTGCTTTTATATCGTGTGCATATAAAAAAAAAAAAAAAGGAGAAAGAATCACATCAGTAAATCACAAGCAAAACCTGACCTCAGCATCAGTTTGTCCACTTACAATTATAATTGGTTGGAAAGATCATTTATGAAAGTACAGCACAGCGAACTTAGACCCGGAGCCCCTCCCTTGTGGGAGCCCCACAAAACCCCAAAAAACACCTTGCTAACAGAGAAGTAAAGGCTATACAGTCCAATTCACTTTTTAAAAAGTGTATTTTCACACACATAGATGGCGGTTAAAGGATTTGCACAAACATCTTTATTAAATATTCTAGAATAAGTTACAAAAATCTGTGAACAAAAAAACAGATGGACAAGTACATAACCAAAACATATGGGCTAATGTAGCAGGGGACTGCTTACATCTTGTTCAGGTGAGGTCAATAGAGGAATACATCTTTGCCAGCTTGGCCTTGGATAGATGAAGTCTATGTACCACTTTGAATTGAATAAGGCTGTGTCTAGCATAGATAAAACAGGGATTCTATATTTAGCCTCATTCCATTCCTCATCCGTCAGGCAGATATTAAGGTCCAGTTGCCAGGAATCACTTTGTGCATTGACAGAAGTGGATAATAAGGATATCAGTTTTATATATGAGCAAGAGATGGTGCCTTTTTGCTCCAGGTCATCATTGTTACTGTATTTTTGATTAAATAAATGCAGCCTTGGTGAGCAAAAAAATCTTATGGATCCCTTGCATCATTTTATTTTATTTTATATATATTATTAATTTATATATTACTTGTATTTATATATACTTTTATTTTTGCATTATGTATTTTTATTATTTGTTTCTTCCCAGCTGTCTGCAACCACATCAGAATTGGGACGCAACTATTTTTGGATCGCAATCCAAGGTGATAACGTATAATATTATACATATCATGTTTACAATAACAATGAAGACATCTTATTGGCCTGGCCAATAAAAAAAAGCTAAACGCACCAGCACAACTTGCACTTACTTCGGTCCTGTGACGGTCGGTATACAAGTAGAGCCGCGATGACAGGGATTCTGACCAGGATAGCACAGATCTTCCTCATACTCTTCACACTTTGGCCCTGTAATGCACATCCAGACTTCATTTACCAATCATATTCTACAAGGACAAATGGTCCATATGAATCATTCAGTCAATATAAATAAATATTATTGTGTACCTGAGAAGGGGTGCGGACAGACACAGGTGTAGTTTCCCACTCCATCCACACAGATGGTGCCATTTTCACACTTGTTATCCACACAATCGTCAACATCCACCTCACAGAACTGACCATCGTATCCCAGAGGACACATGCAGCTGTAGACAGACATGCAAAAGTGAACTTCATGTTTCTTGTTTCAGTCAATAGCGGAATAATAAAGTGCATTCTCACCTGAAGCCTTTTCTAGCCTCTTCGCTATAACAGGTGCCTCCATTTACACATGGATTGCCTTCACAAGCGCTGACAGAGACCTCACAGTTTTTACCCTATAAATACCAACATGCAGCAGACAGACATTTCAAAGAATGTTCATTTTAATGCTTAGTTTTGACTCATCCTTCAGTTGAAAAAGCAAGCAAAGCAAATGTGTTTACAGTAATACACTTACAATGGAAGTCTATAGGGCACGGCATTCATATGGGGCATTTTGGTGCTTATATTCTACAAAAATGTGTGCTGTTTGAGATGTTTAATTGATTTGAGAAGTCTAAAACATGCTTTTAGCAGTCGGACTATTCTTCTTGGCGGATGAACTCCTGGATATGTGTTTCAGTATTTCTGTGGGTGGGTTAACCAAAATTGGATCAGTGTTTTTGTCATTTACTAATACTGCTAAAAAAGTTTTATTGAATAATTTAAATAAAGCTGAAATAAAATATAAATATTTATAAAACAAACTTAAAGAACTTGTTGGGGAAAAAAAGTTTTCATAGTTTTCATATTAAGTTTCATAACAAAAAAGCATGTTAACATTTTCATTTTTATTTATTTCATTTTTAACTGAAATAAAACTGAAAATTTAACTTCAAGTGCATTTAAGTTCAAGTACTTAAAAACCAAAGCCAAAATAAAAACTAATAAAACTGAAAATATAAAAATAAAAACTACTTCACAATGTTAATAAACACTATAATATTATATTATTATTATTACAAAATAACACTACAGATGTGTCCCCCACACTTTTAATAAAATGTAAATTCGTCCCCTGTACTTTTTTTCGGGCAAGTGCATTCATGTAGAGGCCAATGTGAAGAAATCTAGATTTAAATTCAAATAGACAAGACAAGGTCTATGCATGGCGTGTCGTTTTATTCTTATCCAAAACGAGGTGATATATACATATTTAGAAATATATTTTTCACATTCTCCATTAAAAGGACTTCAAAATGATATATGATTTGTTGGAATCAGACAAAACAATTACTGAACTATACACGTTTGAAGTCAAGAGAGACAGCGGAGTTGATTTTGTTTTTAAAGTTTTTAAAGTCCCCCTGTGGTGAAAATCAAGTTTTTAATGTTGTTCATATGTGGTGTTTTTAACATGCTTTAAGACAAACCATGTGCAAATTCATAAGTCAACACCATTCCTGAGTATTTTCTCTTTAAAACTGAAGTAAACCAAACACAGTCTCAAACCCATGGTTTGAAATCATTGTAAACTACCTTGAAACCAATCACGTCAACGTGCCGGCGGGCTTTAGCATATTACCTATTAACTGACCGCACAAGGGAGTCTCAAAAGAAGGTTATCCCTGTATATTTTTCTGGTGATATGAAAAATCATGTCGATTTAGCAATATAGCAGCTGTATGACGCATATTACGATGTTATGATGAACTATATGCCTTTGTTCACTGACGTTCTGAGATAATGATACTGATTGTTAGAAGCTGTCTGACTTGTGAATGTGAACATGGTTTGTGTAACATTAGCAACACATTATTAGCTGCTTGATAACATAGTCAAGCAAAATGCTAATTATATTAATTACCATTATGTGTCCGAATTTGTAAAGAGCGATACCATTGTGAAGCATTTACCTCAGTAGGTTGTAGATCTCGTCTGAGCTTGTGCAAGTGAGTGGAGGCGGGGCTAATTATCATATTCATATATCTGTGTATATTAAATGAGGCAAAGGTTTAGAGTTTACATTCAAGCTATTTTAAGGCATTAAGAATTTTTTGCCTTAAAGTGCAGTCAAGAGCAGCAAGCAACTTTTCTTTTCTCCGCCTTTTCTTTTATTGTTTGATTAAAGGTGCCCTAGAATGCTTTTTCAAAAGATGTAATATAAGTCTGAGGTGTCCACTGAATGTGTCTGTGAAGTTTCAGCTCAAAATACCTCATAGATTTTTTTTAATTAATTTTTGTAACTGCCTATTTTGGGGCATCATTAAATATGCTCGCGCTCCCCACCCCCGAGCTTGCGATTATAATACATTGCATAAACAAAGGTCACACAGCTAATATAACCCTCAAAATGGATCTTTACAAAATGTTTGTCATGCATGCTGCATGCATACATTGGATCATGTGAGTATAGTATTTGGGTCATTCCACGAAATCGGTGCCTTTTGCGTCCCTAAGAAATGACCAGACATAGAAATACTATAACAACAAATAAATTTGTGATTTAAAAACATATCAATACTGTGCATTGTTTTATCAATATTACACCAAAGTAAAGTCAATTAAATATTATTTTAAATAATTAAAATTGCATTTATTCTCATAAGGGTAAGGCTTTTGGCCTGTCCCTTGCTATGATTGTTCTTTTTCAGCATGAATGGGCACTTCTGAGTCCTGACTTTAAGCTCAATGTAAGACTAACCGCTTGATGGAAATAAATGTTCTGCTGTCATTTCCATCAGGAGGTGCATACATTTTTGGTTAAGATCTTGTATTGACAATGCAAGAGGTGAGCACTCTGTAAAGTCTCCTCCAGCACATCCCAAAGACTTACAGTGAGGTTAAAGTCAGGACTCAGAAGTGCCCATTCATGTGTGAAAATGATTCTTTGTGCTCTCTGAACAATTAGTTCACAGCTTTAACCCTGTTGAATATTGGCATTGTCATCCTGGAATATGGCCATGATACATCTTTCAACACATTTGTTTAAGAAAGGAAAAGCTACACACTACATCTCCTAGGGTTAAAGAACCATTGCCAAACATATAACATGCTTGAAACATAATAATCACTGTAATAATGATCCATTCATAGGTTCTTAAGTATTTACCTATTAAAATCCAAACAATCTTTTTTTTTGGCCGGGCACGGTAGGCAGTAAATATTTTATGCTCTGTGAGGGGATACACTGACACAGACAAAACGTATGGACACATGAGTCTAATTACAGTAGCCTTAAAACATTTAAAGCGTGCATATGCACAGATTTGATCTTAGAGTGTTAAATCCACGCCAACGCTCATATTTATAAAAAACGTAGAAAAGTGCTTAGCGCCACATCAGGGTCTGAACAGTACACACTTTTCCTTGTCAGATTACTGCAGTTTTTTGGAAATCTAAGCTATTCTTACAGCTCGCCATTCTAAATTAAACGATTTGGATGATGACTGGTGATCTTTTATATGTAAACAACATTAATTAGATGTTGTTTACAACGCCGAGAACTGAAACCATTCAGCTGCGCACAAGTTCAAGATTATTTGTGATTTAGGCTATATATTTCACATTGGAAAGAGAGACATATGTTTTCTGTGTTTACATTCATTCTTAGAATCTCACGTACGCACATCAGAGAAATGATCATAAGATCAAATTTAGGACGGTTTCTGTGCAACATTTTATAAATAAGGCTCTTGATCTCTTAGAAATTAAATGTTTCACTAATACAGCCATGCAAAGTGAATGCAAAACAGTATAATGTAAATTAAAAAGTAAGAAACGTTACAGTATTTTGTAAAAAAATAAGTAGATTGTATGCTGAAGAATGTGTCCCGTCATCCCTGTTACTCTGGTCAGTCCTGTTACCATTATGTCAATCCTGTTACTGTCATTAATTTAATAAATAATGTAAAAATAATATTTGAAATGGCCTTCCAAGTTTTTCAGTTGTAACAATCACTTTATTTTGTTTTGGACAAAGCCCTTCTTTTAATATCTCTCTTGTAAATATATATATTTTTCTTAATTGACAGGTGATCAGCATTCAAAATTAGGATGTTTTTGGTCATCTGAATGACAAAAATATGATTTGTTTAAAAAATACCAAATTTGAAACAACCCCAGTGAAAAAAGTGACAAAAATACTGCTCATATATGTAAAAAACTATTACATAGTTCTAATTAAAACTGTAGCATATAGTGATGATTATGTCTGTAACGGGGTTGACAAAAATATCAAAACATGAGGAAGAAAAGTAGTAATAAAATAAAAAATTATATAGCCTGAGATGGCCCAATACAATTTCTTGTCATTTTAAGTTGTCTTCATTCCATATATATAATTTTTTTTTTTAAATTAAACTTATTTTATTTTTTAATTTTTCAAAGTTGAAAAGGCACCGATTTCGTGGAATGACCCATTTATTTGGATTTTTACATTTGATTCTGAATGAGTTTGAGGCTATGCTCCATGGCTAAAGCTAACATTACACACTGTTGGAGAGATTTATAAAGAATGAAGTTGTGTTTATGAATTATACAGACTGCAAAAATGAAAATAGCGATGACTCTTGTCTCCGTGAATACAGTAAGAAACAATGGTAACTTTAACCACATTTAACAGTACATTAGCAACATGCTAACGAAACATTTAGAAAGACAATTTACAAATATCACTAAAAATATCATGATATCATGGATCACTTCAGTTATTATTGCTCCATCTACCATTTTTCGCTATTGTCCTTGCTTGCTTACCTAGTCTGATGATTCAGCTGTGTGCAGCTCCAGACGTTATTACTGCCTGCCCTTGTCTAATGCCTTGAACATAAGCTGGCATATGCAAATATTGGGGGCGTATATATTAATGATCCCAAAAATTCAATTTTCAATTCTGTGGCACCTTTAACATTGAGACAGACCTACAGTGCTCAGTGCAAATGAGTACACCCCCTTTGAAAAGTAACATTTTAAATAATATCTCAATGGACACAAAAACAATTTCCAAAATGTTGACAAGACTAAGTTTAATATAACACCTGTTTAACTTATAACATGAAAGTAAGGTAAATAATATAACTTAGATTACATATTTTTCAGTTTTACTCAAATTAGGGTGATGCAAAAATGAGTACACCCCACAACAAAAACTACTACATCTAGTACTTTGTATGGCCTCCATGATTTTTAATGACAGCACCAAGTCTTCTAGGCATGGAATGAACAAGTTGACGAAATTTTGCAACTCTATCTTTTTCCATTCTTCAAGAATTACCTCTTTTAGAGACTGGATGCTGGATGGAGAGTGATACTCAACTTGTCTCTCCAGAATTCCTCATAGGTGTTCGATTGGGTTCAGATCAGAAGCCACTGAATCACTTTCACCCTGTTCTTCTTCAGAAATCCAACAGTGGTCTTAGATGTGTGTTTAGGATCATTGTCATGTTGGAAAAGTGAACGGCAACCAAGGGCACGGAGTGATGGTAGCATCTCTTCCAGTATAGAGCAGTACATCTGTGAATTCATGATGCCATCAATGAAATGAAGCTCCCTGACACCAGCAGCACTCATGCAGCCCCAAATAAGGACACTGCCACCACCATGTTTCACTGTAGGCACCATGCATTTTTCTTTGTATTCCTCACCTTTGCGCCATACAGTTTTGAAGCCATCAGTTCCAAAAACATTTATCTTGGTCTCATCACTCCTGAGTATAGTGTCCCAGTAGTCTTCATCTTTGTCAGCATGGGCCCTGGCAAAATCTAGGCAGGCTTTTTTTGTGCCTGGGCTTTAGGAGAGGCTTCTTTCGTGGACAGCACCCATGCATGCCATTCCTCTGCAGTTTACGCCGTATTGTGTCACGGGAAATATTCACCCCAGTTTGGCTTTCTGCTTCTTTAGATAACTGCAGTGGACTTGCATGCCGATTTTCTTCAACCCTTCTCATCAGAAGACGCTCCTGTCGAGGTGTTAACTTCCGTGGATGACCTGGACGTCTCTGTGAGATGGGTGCAGTTCCATCTTTTTTACATTTTTGTACAGTTTTTGCTATAGAATTCTGACTCATAAGTAAAGCTTTTCTGATCTTCTGGTAGCCTTCACCTTTCTGGTGAAAAGAAATTATTTTTTTCTCAGGTCTTGTTACATTTCTCTTCCATGTGGTGCCATTGCTGACAGCATGAAATGGGAAGGGGTTTTAACATCCTTTTATAGTCAACTGTCTGCTGGACACTTGTGTAATGAATAATTAGACTCACCTGTGGTTGAATTAGTGTTAAATTAGACATTTGTAGTCTAAAATTTAGCTTTGCTCCAGAGACTTTCAGTGGGGTGTACTCATTTTTGCATCACCCTAATTTGAGTAAAACTGAAAATTTTGTTCTCCAAGTTATATTATTAACCTTACTTTCATGTTATAAGTTAAACAGATGTAATATAAAACTTAGTCTTGTCAACATTTTGGAAATTGTTTTTGTGTTCATTGAGATATTGTTTAAAATGTTACTTTTCAAAGTTGTACTCATTTATGCTGAGCACTTTATATTAATACCTACTGCAATGCACTGATTTAATATAATGTTACACATCAGATTTTTTCCTCCAACCGTTAACCAAACATTCGTTTAAGACATAACAGATTATGTTTGCGCGAGATTGTGGAGATTCATCTTACAAGAGACGCATCTCTTATGTGTGCGCTTTGGAAAAGTCAGTCAGCGTGATCGTTTTGTTTTCATCAGCATGAGTTTGAAAATCACATTCTCTAGTTTGGACTCATGTCATCAAGAATTCGCTATGAATATTCACAAAGCTGGGATGCTGCGCTTTGCAACGATAGGCCTACAACATGTGGTGAGACGGAACAGTCATCCAGAAGTAAGCAGAGAAAAAGGCACTCCTCTTAAAAAACATCCAGTTAATTTTAGATGTTTTATTACTGTTTGGAGCATTGCTAGAGTTTTGCCAACACGGGTCACATATGGTTTATGTGTGTTTTTTAAGCCTTTTCAAGGTATTTATTGACAATAAAGTAAATGAATAATTAAATGCTAATTGACAGCCTTTTTATTGTTTTTTACAGAAGTCTCTTCTGCTCACCAAGGCTCCATTTATTTAATTAAAAATACAGTATAAACAGTAATATTGCAAAATATTATTACAATTCAAAATAACTGTTTACTATGTGATTATATTGTAATATGTATTTATTTCTGTGATCAAAGCTGAATTTTCAGCATCATTACAGTCTTCAGTGTCACATGATCACAGAAATCATTCTAATATGCTGATTTGATGCTCAAGAAACATTTCTGATCATTATCAATGCTGAAAACACTTTAATTGCTGCTTTAATTGTTGTGGAAACCATGATGCATATTATTTTTCAGGATACTTTGATGAATAGAAAATGCAATGAACAGCAATTATTTATTTAAATTAATTAAATAGAATTATTCTGTAAAGTTATAAATGTCTTCACTGTCAATTCTGATCAATTTAATGCATGCTTGATTAATATAAGTATTAATTCCTCTCTTTTCTTAATCATACCTCGGAACTGACTGATGAATTGGGGATCGATTTGGGAGACCAATTTGAGTGTAAGAAAAATAACTGCAACAGCTGCTCTGCACTGCAGCGTGAGTATTTAATGAGCAGCAGGTGCTTCACATATTTGCTTTTCGCTTCGAAGCCGAACACGTGCTGTTCCTGCTTTGTGTTTTCTTGAAGAGTGGTGGAAGATGAGCTGTTCTTTAGGAAGGAGCTTCTGCGGGTGTGACGACGCACAAACAACTGTTCTCACAGCTCGCTGGAGAATGCGCCTTCAATGAGATTGCTCTTTCTACAGCTGAGAGCTTGCATCTTCAATAAGTGTGTGAGTGCTCACAACAGGCTTGCACTATTGTACTGTTTGTGTAGCTGTGGCCATTTCCATTTTTCTGCCCAAAGCTGGTCTGGTCCCTCTTCCTCCCTCACTACCCTCGACGGCAGGGCAGCTAAGGGGTACGTGTAGCTCCCCCCAGTGGAGCGGTCTGTGGCGATGCAACTGTGTCCCAAGACCACTACCTCTTGGCGGGGTAATCCACGTCTCCCATCCCGAGCATGTAAGTTCTCTTGCACTTGGGTAGTTCCGACCCAGGGGTTATGCAGGAACTGCGTGCAGTGACTTTCATCGCCCACAGGGTGAGGTCCGTCACTGTACGCAGTTCTTGCATAACCCCTGGGTTGGAACTACCCTCCCTGGGTCGGGCGATGTCCACCTTATTGGTCCAGGAGCTCCACCTGTGGCTGAACCTGGCAGATATGCGTGAGCCCGACAAAGTTCGGTTCTTCAAAGCCCCTGTCTGTAAGGAAGGCCTCTTTGGTGATGCAGTTGAAAACTTCACCCAGCGAGGCGATTAAGCACATCCTGCCCCGACCACCACCTGCTGCCTCCACCTGCTTGTTGCCCCCCTGTGGCCGCCTCCGCCCCTGGTCAGCCTAAGCAGCAGCATACACCTAGGTGGCGGGCGGCAGGCGGCCGGCAGCAAGGGGAACACCCAGCCCGTCCAGGTCCCCGCCAAACCAGCCGGCAAGCGTAAGAGCAAGCGGTCCTGAGACGGGCGACCCAGAGATGGGAGGATCTGCTCCCCGGGAGATGGTGTCTTTGCGCTGCAGCGTGGCTGTTGCAATTATCGCATGCCAATATGCATTGGCTCGTTTTTCTTTCATTTGAAGTAGATTGGTCTCCGAAAGCGATCCCCAATTCATCGATCAGTTCCGACGTACGTTACATATGTAACTGAGACGTTTTCAACATTGATAATAATAATCAGAAATGTTTCTTGAGCAGCAAATCAGCATATTAGAATGATTTCTGAAGGATCATGTGACACTGAAGACTGGAGTAATGAAGCTGAAAATTCAGCTTTGATCACAGAAATAAATTACATTTCAGAGTATATTCACATACTGTAGAAAACTGCTATTTTAAATTGTAATACTATTTCACAATATTACTGTTTTTACAGCATTTTTAAATGTAGCCTTAGTGAGCAGAAGAGACTTCTTTCATAAACATTAAATAATTAAGTTTCCAAACTTTTGATACAGTAGGTACTGAGTATTTTTTTTACATTGTATAAAATCCATGAGGACTTAATGCACAAGTGTTCGTAGTACATAAACCAATCGTATGATTATCATAAAATATAGGAAAAAATATTATAGATATTAGTTGTTATTGTTCAGCAGTGTATTTGATTTCTTACTGAATTAAAAGCAAGAGATAAGTTGAAAAATAAAATCTGTCAATTAAACAAAGGTCAGATAAAAACCGGTATTACACCTGACATTTCTGTCCCCCTCACTTCTGAAATGATGGCATCTACCCGTGACAACAGACAATGCACCTTTTTTGGCCGTGAAATTTCACTAATGTGTTTGTCCTTCAGATTTAAAGTCATTGCGATTTTTGTTTGGGGACAAGTTGAAATTATTGTGTTAATCGATTTCATCAGTAGTGAAATCGTATCAGTAGTACTGTACTTTTCAGTAATGTGTGATCAGGACCTTGTAACCCTGTGGACAGCTGCACTTGTACTGATGAACGGGGTCGTTGTGGCACCGGCCTTGATTCTGGCAGGGGTTTGAAGAACATGGGCTGCATTTCCAAGAGACAGACAGATCCACGGGACCTGAGGAAGATCAGACCTCTTATGCACAATTCTGAAGGGAAATGGCTTTTCTTTCTGTGATGTTTTTCACCCACCTGTGCATTGGAAGGTATTGCCTGGTGTTGTGAGCAGTAGTTTTCCCTCCATACCCTGAGGCCCGGCACAACGGGCGATACCAGGTTCCTTGTACCCACTTTTCACCCAATCAGAAAGCCAACGCAGCCGACAGTCACAGTACAGCGGATTTGCACCAATGGCCCTTGAGAAATTTAATCACAGAAAACACATATGGAGGTAAAATGCAAAACAAATGTGGTCGCTGACATGGTGAGTATTTGTTTGACAGTAAATTCATGCATTCATATCCATAAGGCTTATCCAAAATTGTTGACAGTTTTAAACTTGATGTCCATTTTTTTATACTTTTCCTTATTATTTACTGTAATTAATTTTAAAATTATTTACATTTTTCTTTCATCATTAATTTTTTATAAACATTTTTGTTCATTTTAAATGGTCTTAAATTGTTTTAAACTTTTTTCTATTTTTTTTAGATCTAGGTAATGTACTTAAAATGTCCAAATAAAATAATACTTATGACAGTATTAAAATGTAAAAATAATATTCAGAAATTGAAATAAAACTAAAATAAAATATAAATATAAATATTAGATTAAAAAACAAACCTAAAATGCAAAAAAAAAAAAAAAAGCCTTGGAAACAAACTGAAATGAATTACACAAATTTACTAAAGCAAAAACTGAAAAAAAAAAAGAAAACAAAAGCTATATAGAAATATTAAAAAAGTAATAAAAAATGATAAATAGTTTTAAACTATGTAAAGCACTTCATTTCCAAATGAAAATAAAATAATTACTTATGGAAACAAAATAAGTTTAAAATAATATTTCGGTAATTGAAATAAAGCTAAAATAAAAAGTAAATAAAAAAAAGAAATAAAAAATAATTAAAGCTATATAAACATTTAAACAATAATAAAAATGACAAATAATTTTCAACTTTTTTTGTCTTGAATAGCAAAAGTGCAAATGTGATATTGATTTTTATATAACAGTTCAATAAATAAGTTAATACTGTGTTATATTTTAGACACAATATTGTCTGCTTTTGCTAATTTTTGCCAACAAAAATATTACCAATAAAGCCAGAGCAGAACTGTTGTGTGTCAGCCATTTACTTCATTCCTGAACAAATCAGTCCTTTGAACAAATCAAATGAATGAATGATTCAATGACCTCAATGCAGCTATTGAAAAAAAATCATGGCCATTAAAGCCTAAAGGTTTATGTGTAATAAATTCTATGTTGAATCAAATAAAGTATTTGTTTCTAAAGCTACTTTTTGTAATGTCTTTTTGTTGTTTTTCTCATTTAACACAATAATGACTTTAAATGATCTTTTGAGGGTAATTTCTCAGCCAAACATGATGTGTGATTAATTAGATTAATTAACTGGCACATCATGTAATTAATTAGATTAAACATTTTAATCATTTGACAGCTCTAATTTAAATATTATGAAAATGTAAACTTAAAAAACTAACAAAAATTAGAAGTAGTGCCCTGACAACTATCTGAAATAAAACTAAAATGGAAAACTATACAAAAATACTGTATGAAAATAAAAGCTAAATCAAAATTTTAATAAGTACTATAATAGTTTAAAACTAATAATCAAAAAATTCTGTTCTCAATGGCAATTCTCTAATTTTACAAAAAATATTTCATTTTATTTGAATCAGAATAAATTAAAGAATACATTAAATAAACGATCTATTGATTATGGGATGAAATATGAGCTGGACGTGTTTGATATATATATCTTTAAGTGCAGGCAAGACAGAAAGAAGTGTGATCGCGTCTTGCTTGTCTTTATATACATGTGTGAATGTATAGAGACAAAACAGGTGTGACTCACAGGTGTGATAGAGATGCAGCATCTCTGAAGATTTCTTGGTGTAATTCAGATATATTGTTGCCATGGAGAGATCTGCAAAAAATGGACAACAGCGAGGAGAAAACATGTGGGTTGAGAGGAGGTCAAACAATTATATTTATATTTCAGTTAAAACAACCTGCTTTAACAATCATAAAAACATGAATTTCTGTAAGACAATAAGCTAAAAGCGATGGCACAAGAGAAATATGATTTGAGAGAAACTCACAGCAGTCGAAGAGAGGACAGTCCTTTAAACACAAGAGGAGGGATACAGCGCAGGGCGTTATAACTCAAGATGCTGTAAATCATGACAACACAAGATAGATGATTATAGAAACACATTCACAGTCAACAGCAGTCAATGGAAATGTGTCTGTGTATGTTTCAGGCTCACAGTGTGGTCAGCTGACTCATGTTGGCGAAAGACGAGTTGGACAAGGAACTGATTTTATTGTTGCTCAGGTCACTGAAATAAAGCACAAAATATTTTATATGTACTGTCATTAAGTGAAACATTATATAATAATAATAAAATAATGAATAATAATTAAAAATTAAAAATTCAATTTTTTTCACTACAAGTTTCTTTTAGTTTTAATGTCATTTTTATTGTTATTAATTTTATTATTTGTCATTATTTGTACTCTCATCAAGTGAAACATACAATAATAATGAACAACTGTTGTTATTATTATTATTGTTATTAATGTATATAATAATACATAATATGACTTGTAACATATTACTAATAATATATATAATATGCGGTAACACTTTAATTTAGGGTCTTAACTATAGTTGCTTATTAGCATGCATATTACTATGATATTGGCTGTTTATTAGTACATATTAAGCACATATTAATGCCTTATTCTGCATTCTTAATCCTACCAAATACCTAAACTTAACAACAACTATCTTACTAACTATTAATAAGAAGTAAATTAGGAGTTTACTGAGGGAAAAGTCATAGTTAATAGTGAATGTGTTCCCTATACTAAAGTGTTACCAATATAACAAGAACAATGTTAATAGATTTTATTATTATTAATAATAATCTATATAATATGATATCATATTATAATATTCTCTCATTAATTGTATATAACACAAAAATTATTATTATTAGTAATTATTATTAATAATTTTAAAATAGTATATAATATAGTAATAGCATGTGATGAATTCTATAATAATAATAATAATAATAATAATAAATATGTTTTATTATGCTATAAATAAATATATATATTTATAGGCATTAAAGGGAGCTCAACTTAGTATTTGCGCACTTTCTGAGATGTGCCTTTCAGGGCACGCAATTTCGGATGTTGAACTTCTCACATAGCTCGCCCTTGAATATTTACATTGGAAAGGGTTACATTTTGTAAAAAATTTTGAAAAAGTCTGTGTTTTTAATGTTAACCAAACAACAAAGAAAAAAAAAAAAATCACTCGCTGCTCTTGAACTGAAGAATATGAAGAATATGCAGTACCTGAATTTCTGTACCTGAAAACTACTGTTAGACCTGCCTGAAAAGCACTGTTTACTTCATTTATATCTTTGTTGTATTGTATTTATTTGTGCTATTGCTTGTAATTTGATTATTTTTTTCTTATATTTTATTACTGTCTTTAAAAATGTAGGTTATTAAAATTATATTAGTTAAGCTAGTAGTTTTAGCTGTGGTTTTGAAATTGGAATAGAGGATTGTGAATTTTCACTAGTATCTAAACTAGTATCTGTCTAGTAAGTCACCGGCCTTTGGCAGATGTGGCAAAAAGTTTTAGGTCCTGTATATATATTATATTATATAATATTATATGCACAAAGACAATAAAACTGAATCTGATATAATCTTGAATATGAACATAATAAACAGACTAATATGGGAGTGCTGGAGTGAACAGAGGTCACAGCTGAAGCTTAACACTCACACCAGCTGCAGGTGTTTGAACGCCGAGAGCTCTTTGGGAACCGCAACAAACAGATTCCCATCCAGATATCTATGGAGACATAAAGAGTTTATGAGACATCCAAATACTGCCAGACAGGAATCCCGAAGCATCTGCATAAACCCTTGCGCCCACTCGAACATGACTCACAGTTCAGTGACATTGTGTGGGATGCCACGAGGTAAACCGAACAAGTGTTTGTTACTGCAGCGCACCACCGTCTCCAGACAAGTGCACTCCTCTGGACACTCTGGCTTAGGGACACAGCTCATGTCATCTTCAATGATCGCTGAAAGTATATGGAACAGATATATTTAGAAATACAGTCATAGAAATTATGGCATGACTGTTGATGAGTAGTTAGCCAATATTAAATTAAATACTTTAAATTAAAAGAGTGCATTCGGCCTGCCAAATGATGAAAAGAAAGTACAGAGACAATGATAAACTCAATCTAAAAAACCCCAAACAGTCCATTTACCCTTCTCACAGAGGAAGTCTGGCTTTGCCACATCCTGCAGTGGGATCTCTCTAAGGAAGGGTGGGTTCTGACAGCGAGGGTTCCCTGTCACAATCTGTCGAGATCGTAGCCACTCTCCCAACCAGGACAGACGACAGTCACAATTAAAAGGGTTTGCAAGCAGGTTTCTGAAATTGATAATGGAGATTAACATACAGCATATATTCAGCTCATATATACATTCATAAAAAGCAGCAAGAACAAGCGTCTTTTACAGGGTGGAGAGATTTGGCAGCATGTCAAAGGCTCCAGGCATGATCGTGGTAAGCTGGTTGTCGTAGAGCGAGAGCAGACGTACATTCTGCAGGCCTGAGAAGCTGCTGTTGTGGATGCAACGGATGCGATTATTTCTGAGCATCCTAACAATGACAGAAAAAAAAGGATTTAGAGTGTAGCCTCAGGAAGACTGTGAGGAACAATGAAAATAAATCCAGAACGGCTGTGTTTACTTCGATTGTTCTTGAGAAATTATACATTTGTACAATTGTGCAGTGTTTTGTTTTTGTAAATAATACTTTTAAAGAAATGGACAGCTTAAATGCAAACATATTAACATCCTATACAGCTGAGATAATTAATTTAATACCAGTGCTCAACAATAAAGACTCATTCTTTCAAACTTCAATATTTCATTCATTTTGATTTCCAACCAATCAATCGGTCAACCAATGTTCAATCAATCAAGTTAACAACCAATCAACCAACAAATCAATCAAACAACCAACAAACCAATTAATCAGTCATCCTACCAGTCAGTCAATCAATCAATCAATCAATCAATCAATCAATCAATCAATCAATCAATCAATCAATCAATCAATCAATCAATCAATCAGTCAACCAATCTATTAGAGCTGCATGATTCTGGATAAATTGAGAATTTATTTTGTTTCAAAAAGTTCACGGTTCTCCCACTATTCTGAACAGACAACAAAATAACAATTTATTTACTAGAGGTTCTGACAAAATGTTAATTGCTGCAGTCTGTTTAAAATGATTAATTAATTTGAATGTATTATTTAAAAATTGGTTTGAATGAATGATTCAATGACTCATACATACTTTATTTGTTTACTTGTTTACTTTACTGGATCAGCATTTCTGAAAAAATCTTTTGAATAAATGATTCAATGACAACTACAGTATTTACAGTCACTTGTCTCCACCTAGTGGTTCAATGATGTAATTGTTTTTTTAAAGCACCAAATTACTTTCAAAAGGTGATTTGCTCTATTTTGATCACTACCGTATACATAAGTGTTTATATCCAAACTACATACTTTTATCCCAGTTCTTCTGTGATGATTTGAATATTTGTAACATGGAAATAATTATACTATGTGGTTGAAAAGACTGTTTGTGAAGCTGTACTTACTGTATCATACATGACAATTGCTCTCTCTGGCTCAGCAGCAGTGCCAATGCAGAGTTGAATGTTCCGGTATGATTTTGTCAAAGGTTTAATAGATATGACCGAATCGTTGTCATTTAGGAATGAGATTGTATGGGTCTTTCAAGATCAAGTTCACAATCTTTTACGATTAATCTTGCAGCTCTACAATCTATTAATCAACCAACCAATCAATTATTCATACCAATCGATTGGTCAACCAGACAATTTATTAATCCAAAAATCAATCAGTCATCCTACCATACAAATCAGTCAACCAACCAATCTATTAACCTACTATCAATCAGTCATCCTACCAATCAATCAATCAATCAATCAATCAATCAATTGATCAATCAATCAATCAATCAATCAATCAATCGATCAATTAACCAATCAATCAATCAATCAATCAATTAAAAAAATAATCTCTAATTGTATCCATTGGCAACTGATTAGTGGCAAAAATACAGACTTGAAACTAACTTCAAACTATTTTAGTTATGTAAAACCACAACCAGTTATCTAGTATGCTTCTCAAGAGTGCTAGAAATGCTGTGGCAGAAATGATAATGAAAAGGACACTTGCAGCATGCGTAATCCGTCCATTCCCCGGAACATTCCTCCACGTATGGACACCAGGTGGTTGGCAGTCAGGTGAAGTTCAACCACAGAGGATGCACCATCGAAAGCTCCATCCTCAATCTCAGTGATTTTATTGTTGCTAAGGTTTCTGTGAGAGAAAGTTTATCACTAAGTAATACAGTGTATTTTGGCATTGTTTCATTGTATTATGTAGTACAAAAATGTCAATCTCACATTTTCTTGAGATGTGTGAGGGACCGAAAGAGTCCTGTTGCCTCCAGGATAGAGAGGTCATTGTTATTGAGACGTCTGAAAGAAAGACAATGAAGCTAACAATGTGATACTATAAAGGTATAAGCAGCACAAAAATACACAAAACATACATTTTGGGTTAAACACTCAATTTTTAATTAGACTGCATTATTTTTATCAATAACTTTTGGTACTTTAGGAATTGTGTTTATAATCAACATTTCTGTTGCTTCACTCAAACTTTAATGGATTTTTTCACTGAGCTTGTTAAAAAAGCATTTACACAAATATGCAGTCTACCTTAAACAGTCTTCGTATCGAGTACATATTGTGGATATCTTCAAAAATATTCCCTACGTAGGCATCTCACTAGATGCTGGAACATATTGTAATTGTAATTCTTTTGTTTTTTTGTTCAATGCATTCTCTTACAGTTCAGTTGTAGAAAGCGGAAGGTGCTCTGGGAACTTGGTTAAGCGTAAGTTTGAGCAGTCCACTACAGTAGCTTCACAGCGACATTTGGGTGGACATACAGGCTTGCTGTTGCAGTCCTTATTCAAACGTGTGTCCTCTGCACCTGAGTCAAATATAAAGATGCTTTCAGAGAACCACCATTAATGACAGGAGAGTATAAATTGTCCATTATTTGGTTACACTATATATACACAAAAACAGATTTTTGTCTAAAAGAGATACTTAACAGACAGAATCAACTTACCTGGGATGTGGTATTGTTCCTTGGCTGTTATGGCAACACATGCAAGAAAACAGAAAATACAGCTGCTATGAAAGGATAGATAAACATGAAGCCAGCACAGATGTAGATTTGAGACCTAAAGCTGGACAATTAAAGACTGAAACCAAAGATCTTCTCTAATATACTGGCATTTACACTTAAATCTATTTGATTGTGTGATGTTCAGTCACTTTTTCTGCAGGTTACATCTTTATGCTAGTAGGTAGCAGCACGTGACTGACTATGACTGAGTCAATAAATCATTCATTCAACTGATTCATTCAAAAACATTCATTCAGAAAAAAGTGACTGTCTTTATGAGAAAAGTCTTTTTGATGCTCAAAGTTCAAAGCAAAAGGAGATATTTTCTTTTAAAGAATTCTGTTTAAGGACTACAACAAACGGCTGGTAGGGACTACATCAAGCTTCTTCCCAGGTTGGTGACATCACTAACCCTAAAATTTACATAAACCCTGCCCCCGAGAACACACAACAAAGAGGTGAGGCCATGTTATTGTAATACAGTATGTAACACAAATGCAAAAGAATATCATAAAAGCAAGATGCCAACATAAGTTATAACCGTAATTAAACTAAACTACATCTGTTCTTCATGCAGCATATATTCTCTGGCTCTGTAGGCACCTTACAACAGTTCCCACATGAGCAATTTATAGATTATCATGACAGAATATGATAATCAAAGAATTTGAAACCCTGTCCTCTGCTTAGGAGCAGCAGCTCATGTGTATTTAAAGGGACACACAAAAATGGAGCACTTTTGCTCACCCTCAAAAAGTGACAAAGTAACATACACACTCTGGGGACATCAGAGACTTATTTTACATATTGTAAAATAGTATTATACCACCCCTTTAAATCATTTGCATTTGTTCAACAATGCTGATTCATTCAAGCACTAAACTGTGACTGGCTATGACTGAGTCAATGAATCATTCATTCAACTGATTCATTCAAAAACATTTATTCAGGAACAAAACAAGTAACTGTCTACATGAGGAAATCATTGAATCATTTACCCAACCGAAATTGTTCAAAAACACTTATTCATTTAGGAATGAAACCCATGGCTGTTTATATGATTGACTCATTAAATCATACATTTAATGACTTCAAAAACGCTGATTCATGCAAGAACTAAACAAGTGACTGTCTTCATGAGCAAATCACTGAATCATTTACTCAACCAAAATTGTTCAAAAACACTGATTCCTTCAGGAATGAAACCAGTGACTGTTTGTGAGTCATTGAATCATTCATTTAACTGACTTGTTCAAAAGCACCGATTCATTCAGGAATTAAACCAGTGACTGTCTATATGATTTCAAAAATACTGATTAATTCAGAAACAAAACAAGTGACTGTCAATGATTGAGTTAGTGAATGATTTATTCAACTGATTTTATCCAAAAACACTGATTTATTCAGGAAAAAAGAAGTGACAATCTTTATGAACAAATCATTAAATAATTCACTCAACCAATTTCAACAACACTGACTCATTCAGAAATGAAACAACTGTCTATATGAGTGTCACGATCACGTCTGTTCCTGTCACATCCCGGACTACATTTCCCATGATCCTCCATTGCTCATCACCTGCACTCACTTCACAATCACTCCACATTAATCACCACACCCAGCTGCCACACATTACCTGGACTATAAAAGACTCATACACACACCACCTCACCGCGAAGTCTTGTTTACCCAGTGTTACATTTCCGAGCGTTATATCCCTGTTTACCCGTTTGTGACTGTTCCTGCCTGATTCCTGTTTTACGACCCATTGCTGCCTGCCTCGATCCTTGCCTGTACCCTGACTACGACTCTGCCTGTTCCTCACTGTTCCTGTTTGTTCCTGTTTTGACCCTGCCTGTACGACCACTCTTACTTCTAATAAACGCTGCATTTGGATCTTACTCTGAGTCCCGCCTGCGTTACAATGAGTTAGTGATTGAAAAATTCCCCCAATTGATTCATGTAGGAACAAAAACACCATTACTGTGTATTCCACCCCTTTTTGGAGTTTGCTCCACCCCTTTTGAAGATCCCAGGCTCTAGCTACACCTACTTGTGTGTTGCTCTGAGACACAAGTACTACACAATTACCCAAAATTGTTTCCCAATGAAAGGTTATGAGTGCAATTTAAAACAAACAAATAAATGTTCGCAATTATTAGTTATAAATAAATGTACATAATTATTTATAAATAATTTATTCGTAAATAATTGCACATTTTGTTTGTGTATTGTACCCGAACAGCGGAACTTCTTGCTCTTGATCTGACTGATGCGTTTGTTGGCGAGCCGTCGAGGACTGGAGCATCGTGCGCCGCTGGTCTCAATCGGATTGGATCGCAAAAAGTCAGCCAGCCACTTCAATCCACAGTCACAGACGAACGGGTTTTGAGCTAAGTGACTAAAAAGAAAGCGAACAATAAAACCTCTTGATTATACTGTGGGTGTCTATTTTAATGTTCATTATATTAAGTCTCTTACAGAGTCTGAATGGATTTCAGAGGAGTAAATGTGCCTTTGGCTAGAATCTGGATCTTATTGTCGTACAGGGACAATAGAGATAAGTTCTCAAGGTCCTGGAAGACGTTGACACGAACACAGTGGATTTTATTGGCATTTAGTAGTCTGAAAGAAAAAAAGACAGACATCTCAAACATTACAATGACTGTCTGGATGAAGCTGTTTCAGTGTGCTACCTTATTCACGGACCATTAAGCAACGGCATTGTGACATTTTTCATGTGGGTGGTAATTTTGCATTGACATAAGCATCAGAGGTGATCTACATCACGCTTTTCAGTACTTACAGTAACTCTAATGCACTCAATCCGTCAAAAACTCCCCGAGGCAGATCTGTAATCTTATTTCCATAAAGAACCCTGTGAAATAAAATATGAACATGAGATACAATGGTGCTGATAAATTGTTTCATTTCTACCAAGTCTGCAGGGCTAGGTAAACATGTGGATTTCATAAAAATTAACCATTCAAATGCAAGGTTATACATACATTTTAAATTTAAATTCTGCCACAAGCACAAAAGGTCTGCACAAAGCCCTATTAGGCAGGAAAATCATGAAATGTAAAAATCTTGTTTAACCTGTGTGAAATTTGCTGCAGTCAAAAGAGCCCACCTCCAAGTCTCAGTGATATTCTGGTCTCTAGATATGATTTTTTTAATATAAGTATTGTAACTTCAGATCTCTGACTGAATCATTCTAATGTATCAAATCTTTTTAATGAATCAGTTGAACCGGTTCACAAAACCAGTCAGAGCAATCCATTCGCAAATTAGACTGAATTCTAAAGTCAACAATACAACATGTATGTTCGAATTGAAGCGGCGCTGCACAGACCGATCAGTGTATGACATCAAAGTACCGCAAGGCAATTCGAAAGCATACAGAACCATTTGCTCTCTAATCACTCTCACGGTACTTTGATGTCATACACTGATTGGTCTGCGCAGCTCCACTATAAGGAGAACACAACTAATGACTTCCTGAACCAAATCTTTTGGACAGGTCTGACTTGTAATTAACAACTCACCAATTTCTTGAACAAGAATCATTCAGACCATTTCTTGTGAAGCAGTTCAACTGATTCACTATAGATACAACTCAATATAATGATTCTATCATGAATTGGACATTTGATTGATTGATTGATTGATTGATTGATTGATTGATTGATTGATTGATTGATTGATTGATTGATTGATTGATTGATTGATTGATTGATTGATTGATTGATTGATTGATTGATTGATTGGACTGACTGAATGAATGAATGAATGAATGAATGAATGAATGAATGAATGAATGAATGAATGAATGAATGAATGAATGAAAAGTTAACAATCTGTTTGTTTAATTTTAGATATGACTTCTTCCAATTTAGTAATAACTGATTTATGAATGAATAATACTAATAAATTAAATCTTTTTAATAAATCCGTTAAACCAGTTCACAAAACCAGTCAGAGTGATTCATTTGCAAATTAGACTGAATTGGTCTAAGCTGTTAAGTCAAAAAAAACAATGACTCTGAGAAACTCCCATATTTGGACAGGTAACAACTCAGTAACTTTAAGTTAAAGTTAAGTTGATCACTTAGAAATGTCACAGAACATGGCAGACATGTAAATTAAGAGCCTGTCTCCAACCTGTCTTCCACTGAGCTGAATCACATGCATCCTCACTCAGTCGAATCGTATATCGCATATATGCTGGAGGCTAGACAAACATTCTTATATTTACACAAACCGCACACTCTCTACATCAGACCCCTGGTGAGATGTTCCCATAACATGTTTACAAAGGGCTCTTCGTGCAACATAATGCATAATTCAACATAACTAATAAGCTTGCATGCATGAACATGTTGGAAATGTACACAGCAGTCATATGCAGATTAAATGAGTATATACATAAGTGCTATATAATGTATACCCCAAAAGGCTGTTTTTTTTTTTTTACAGATTTGAATAAATGGATATGTAATTCTCAAAACAATAATGTAAGCAAAGCCGAACCAATTAATTTATCAAATAATAATGAAAATAAGCTTTTATGATTATAAATTTAATTCTATATTAATGTGTGAAGTGTAGCATAGCATGCAGTCAGGATAATAAACTATATTACTTGGCAAAATATCTGTTAATTGCAATTTGAATTAATTATTTATTCCTATTGGTGTTGCTGCTGGTTTATAAAGGCTTTCCTCTCAAAAAAATGAAATTTTATGCTGTGGAGAAAATTAATATTTGCTCCAGTATTTGTCACTTTAGTGCAGCATTTTTATGGGTTTACAATCAGAGCTTTGACTTGGTCATTTCATATACCTCTATTTTCTGATTCTTTTATCTGTTAAAAGCACACCAATTTTCTTGAGGTTCATCAAGAATTTCTAGGCCCATTTCCAACGCTGCTTCCTGACATACAGCTTGTTTGAAATTACGTATGGGTCTACAGCGTTTAAATATGGTGAAACACCTGGACTGCTAAAACTATGAATTATTATATTATATTATATTATATTATATTATATTATATTATATTATATTATATTATATTATATTATATTATATTATATTATATTATATTATATTATATTATAATATAATATAATATAATATAATATAATATAATATAATATATTATATTATATTATATATTTATTTATAAAGCATCTTAAAACCCACAGACTGCACTAAGTTCAATTGCAGTACAATTTCAAAAGGATAAAATAAATGATCCTTTAGAAGCAAATACATCTGAGTGTCATCAGCATAAAAACTTAATACTATATTTTTTTTTAAAAATAGAGCCAAGAGGAAGCATATTATACTACACTGGTCCAAAAATGGAACCTTGAGGGAACTCACAGGTAATAGAAGTTATTGATGCTGAGAAGTTTCCCATTTTTAACAGAAAAGGATCTATTTTGAAGATATGAGACAAACCAACTTATGGCAGTTCCTTGGATGCACGCATGCTGCCTTAGACGTTCAATAAGGACAGTAAGGACAATCATATCAAAAGCAAAATTCAGAACTAATAAAAAGTCATTAGCTACCCTAAAAAGAGCTGATTCTGTGCTATGACCTGATCTAAAACCAGATAGAAATTTATCAAAAACCTAATTTTTATTAAAAATGAAGTAAACTGACTAAAAACAATAAAAATGGACATCACTAGATGAGTAATTGGAAGTGTAAATTATATTTAAATTCAAAATAACTAAGTAAGTTAAAGTTAATAACTAAAGTAAGTTAAATAAGTTAAAATAAATGGACATTAAATCATAAAATATTAGGCTATATATTTTCACAATATGATGTATAATGTGTAAGTGGTTTATATATTTTTATATATATATATATATATATATATATATATATATATATATATATATATATATATATATATATAAAACAGCATTTTCTTCTACATCCCTCTATTGTCAGGCATGTAAATACATAAAACAAAAAAAAACAAAAAGTGAACGCATTATAAATGAACACTTACAGTGAGTTGAGTGAGCGCAGGCCTTGAAATGCATCTGGGGCTATTTCAGATATTTGGTTATTACTCAAATCACTGTGGAGTAAAAGATATATGAGATGTAATCGTCATATTAATGGGGGAAAACAAACCTCTGTTTGATAAAATCCTGAAGGAATTTATTCCATTACTCAATTACATGTTGTGAAAAAACTGCACGTATAGTGATTCTTGTAAATGTCTGTGAATTATAATGAAGCTTGTTTGTGTCAAAGTTCATTCCTTAGTTTCTATCACTGATCACTCACATTCTTCGCAGTCTCTTGTAGGAGGCAAATGCTCCTGGAGGAACAGACTTTATACCATTCTGCTCTAATCGTCTAAAAGAGAGAAAAGCAGACAACGGGTCAAGTGGATGCCAAGGGTAGATGGTTAGCTTTACACAGTTTAGCACTGTTAGTACTTATGTCTAATGTCTCTCTCCATGGATCCCTTATGAACATGGATACTGTGCTGTGAAGGGCACGACATTTAGCACTAGGCAATGTCAAAGACACATAGCAAATGGTCGATAGCACCCATGTTGGTCAAGAAAGGTTAAATCCCACCAGATGTGAAGCTAAAGAGTCAAGACATATTGATATATTGCATAGTGGAAATGTACAGTGGGTACGGAAAGTATTCAGACCCCCTTAAATGATTTTAGCAAATGGCTGCAATATAACAAAGAGTGACAAATTTAAGTTAATTTTTTTCCTCAATGTACACACAGCACCCCATATTGACAGAAAAACACAACATTTTTGCAGATTTATTAAAAAAGAAAAACTGAAATATCTAATACATTATTTTGGGGGGATATGTTCTAATATTTTAAATATATTTTATTTCTAAACTTAAATATATTATATATATATATATATATATATATATATATATATATATATATATATATATATATATATATATATATATATATATATATATATATATATAAGATAATGTATGTAAATATACTCATAATGAGGAAAAAAAATGAACATAAATGATTTTAGCAAATGGCTGCAATATAACAAAGAGTGAAAAATTTAAGGGGGTCTGAATACTTTCCATAACCACTGTATGTACTGAGTTTGCAATATTATATATAATAACATATTTGAATTAAAATCTCATTTTATAAAACAAATCGACTCCAAAATCTGATGTAGCCTACAGTGTTCGGCAGTAATGCATTACAAGTAATGTGCATTACCTAATCAGATTACTTTTTTAGTAAAGTAACCTGTTACTTTATAAATGTACACATTAATATTTTAGTTAATTTAAAAAAAAAAGTAATACATATTATTTTCAGTTTAGTAAGTTTACTAAAAAGTACTGAATTCTCTCTCTTCTCCATAACGTAAGTAATACAATTAATTACTTTTTTAGGGAGTAAAGCAATATTGTAACTCATTACTTTTGAAAAAGTAACTTTTTTTACCCTTGTGAAAAAGAAGTGTGCTTAACTGTATTGAACGTGCACTTGTAGTGTACTTCAAATTTTAAAAGTATATTTTTTTTAAAAACTGTTGCAGATAATATAATATTAATGAAAAACAACACCGTAAGTGTAACTATACATTCACAGATCAAGAATTCTGTGTTAGTTCAGGCAGGCCTCGTAGTCAAGCTCCACTATCAGCTGACATCAGCAAATTCCAACATCACCCATATCAGCTGATCCAATTCCTATGCACTTAACTGGCAACTCTCAAACAGGGTGCATTATTTAAACACAGCTTCAGTCTGTCTGCTTGGCTGCTTCCACTGCACGCTGCTTTGCAACCCACCTCCTTCCCCAGCTCCTCCTTAAACTTGTGTTTAACTTTTGTTAGAGTTCGGGTTAGTAGAATAAGTTGACACGTAGTTGCAAAGTTACTTATAGTTAGTAGAATGTCTGTTGGTGGAGCATCAAAATAAAGTGTTAGCAGATATTAAGAACAGTGCTAATACTTTAATGAGAGTTAGTTGACATGTAGTTGCAAAGTTACTTGTAGTTAGTAGAATGTCTAAAGCATATCTAAACCTTTTTTATTACAAATATTATTAGCTGTAAATTAGGGGTGTAACTATATTTCACAGTACAATATTTTGCGATGCAAGAATGTTACGATATGTATCGTTGAGTGATGGCGATACTTTTACGATATGATGGCAGTCTAATCTCATTAGTTGAGCTGTCGACGTGACCTACTCTACAACATGGAGGTGACAGTAAGAGATGCCGGATTGTCACCGTATATTAAGGGTGTGTCTCAATCAGCTCTTTAGTTCAGTAAGTGTTTTGCGCACACATCGAATCTTGCAAGCAGGTTTAAACGTTTCTCGCGTCGCACCACAGGTCATGTGACAAGAACCAACCGATCAGCTGTGACGTTTCCATAACAAAACATCAAAATCTCAGCCGAACAGCTGATTATAGCTGTACAGGGTGGTTTTTATATTTTATCTCCATAAATATATCTAGTAGTAAACTAATGCAAGGGCTAGAAATAAATTTATCCTTTGCTGAAACTTCCTACTCCTCTTGGAGAGCGCAGTTCATGGTTGCATAGCAACGACCGATGCCACGATCCTTCATTTTGTTAAAAATATGGTGACACGTATCATATCGTGAACTCAGTATCGAGATATGTATATCGTGACCTGAGCGTATCGTTACACCCCTATTGTAAATGTAATTATTTAGTGAGCATTGATTAATAAATACTATAAGCCACTTGATGCTGTCCATTACATAATAGATTTGACCATAATTAAGTGACTTTTCTGCACTTCCTTTCACATGTGCCCTTTAATCTTGGTAAAACTAGTACAGCCTTCTTGTGGCTCATAACTTTATTGCATCTCAGTCAATTTATGCTATACACTTTTATATGCCCCTGACAGAAAAATTATTTAAACCCAACAGACTTCATCTCAATCCTTAAGAAACATCTTAAATATTCTTAGTAAATAAATCACTCACATCTCAGTCATACTTTCAGGCATGTTGGCTGGAATTGCCGTGAGACCTTTTCCTCTACAATCAACAATACTGTTACTGCAAGTGCACATTGGAGGACAGGAACCAGATGCAATGCCACAGGGCTGAGGACTGGAATCAAAAATACCTCAGGAAAAGAAGAAACATTATACATATTAGTCTTAAACATGCACTTGATTAGTTTAATGTTTCCTTGATATCCTGTTTCCTTAATGTATCCTTGGTTTCCTTGATTTCTTAAATTTCAGGCACTTTTAGTGTTTTTTCATTTGTAATTACTCCAAATAGGAGTAACTGATACGTGCAATGACGATCCATTATGACATGTAGGCATTTTTATCTTTATGTACACAATAATTATGTTTTGCATTGTAATACTTTTATTTTTAATATTTGGCATGTTTGTGTGCTGCTGCGCGTCCCTGTGTGTAACAAGCAGAGTCTACGTGCGCTGTGCACCCGCCTATAGGCGCATATTACTAACGCACCCTGTAAATAACCAAAAATAAAAACTGCGCCCTTTACTTTAGACCAGGTTTTTGTTGGTCAATGGCGCAGTCATTTTCAGTTGCCTCAAAATAGCAACACGCCAACCATGCCCCTAACAACACACCGTTGTCAGACCAGCATGTTCATGGGCAAAAAGATGGGCACGAGTGCATTTGCTATTTAAACGTGGGATGTGAAAATGATAACTGCGTCGTGCTGAAACTAGAAAAAAAAACTGGCATCACATTGCGCCGGTTGTATGATAGGGCCCTAACACTTGAAAAGACGTTATTCAGGCAAAATTGATGGTTGTTGTGGAAATGATACCACAAATGTGGGACATCATTTGTGTAATAAATTATATATTGGTTTATGATTGTTTCGCACTTTGTTTCACAGTTTTTTTATGTATCATCATGTTTCTAAAACAAAAAGTGTAATTTGTGGTGGAAATGACATTTTTTCTCTTGCTATGCTAAGACTAACTTCATAGCTATCATTTTATAATCCAAAATACACAAAATTATTTTTATTTTAATATATTTTTTCTTATATTCTTATATAAAATTACAGTTTGATTAGAAATAATGTACAATAAAATATCCACAAGTAAAACTAACACTTGAAAAAATTGCAAAATAAATGGTTGTTGTAGAAATGATGCCACAAATGACAGTCAAAATTTGTGTATTAAATTAAAAATTAAACTTTTTTGTGAAAATTATATATAATTAAATGTAATAAAATGTAATAAATTTAATTAAAATTATTATTAATTATATATTATAAAATTATTTTTAAAAAAAAGTTAATAAAACTTAACCCCATAAACAAGAAACTACAAAAATACAGCCCAAGAGCCCAGATTTACCAGAGCATGTAAAATCTTTCTTCTGCAGTTCAGCAAGGTTGAGGCCGTGTAGGTTCGGTGGTGAACTGCATTGTGTGTAAAGTCCCAGCGCTGGTCTCTGTCTGAGCCATTGAGACAGCCATGACAAATGACAGTCACACCGCAGACTGTTAGAATGCATACGACTATGAAAAAAAAAAAAAGGTTGATAACTGATATTAGTCCTCATTAATCAAACATAATTATTATGCAATCACCACAATTATATTTTGCCCATACTTTGGATAATTGATTTAAACTTCTATGTGAGAAGAAAATGTCAAAAAAAGAGGTCTATACTCACAAGGTCCGTAACTTGGGCATGTGGTTGAAACTAGAAATGGGGATGGTGCTGATATTGTTGTTGTTCAGTGTGCTATGGAGGAGAACCAAAGAAAAAGGAGGTTAGACTTAATCCAAACACACTGTATGCATACTGTACTAACAATAAACATCGTCTTTTTTTAAATAAAACTACTCATTTTCCTTTTTCTATAACACAAGTCAGTACATACAGGACTTCCAGGACTCTCATGGCACGAAATGCTCCATCCTCGATGCAGCTGATGTGGTTCTTATCCAGCTGTCTGAGAGCAACACAAACACAAAGGCACATAAAACATTTTGAAAATTAAAAATTAAAAAAAAATTAAAAATTTTAAAATTAAAAGAAACATGTATCATTAAACTTGTGTGCACTTTAACTCACAAGTTCTTGATGTCGGTGGCTCCTCTAAATGCTCTCCTTGGTATCATCTGGATGACATTCTCACTTAAGTCCCTAATTACAAGAGTGAAATATCCAGTTAAATTACCAATATTTATTAATAAAAAATACAACTGAAATGCAAGTTTAGGTTAGAAAAAAGAATTACTGGAGGAAACAAAAACAAAACAGCACAACCAAGAGGAAACTTTTATTGATTTTTCGCTTGAGATTTAATAGAATTCTTAATTATGGTTGACTTTCAAATCAGCTTTGTTTCAGATTTTTCTTATACAAACCTTAAAAATATAGACAAATATGACATCCAGAAAGTGTATGGAAATTCACAATTAAAGGTATAGTTCATCCAAAAATAAAAATTCTGTCATTGTTTATTGCTGCCTTCACATGCTATTGGAATGATCATACATATGAGTTTCCTAGTTAAAAATTGGACATGAACGCCCTTTCAAGTCGTATTTACCACTGGAAAGCTTGGGGATAATTTTGATACCCAAGTTCCCAAGTTGGGTGGGCCATAAACTTTAAACTGGTGGAGGGGAGATCGACTGCTGTTGTGACTGCTATTCTTTGTTATTGTCTTGTCGTTAAAGTGTAGTGCATATTTACAAATATGAATAATCATCTGAAGTGTATTGTAATGTTTTATACACAGTGAAAATAGCCTGTATTTGACTGAATACAGATCTAGATCTATCGCTGTGAATGTTTATATGGTTGTCAATGAATAGGATGCTGAATATAATTTTGACTTGAAAAGAATTTCCCAATAAATAGGCAAGAATAAACCTGGTGTCCTCCATGATTCCTGTTCTGTCGGAAAACAAAGCACTTGTATGCAACAAGCTCGTAATCACGACTTCAGAAGTGCAAAGTAGGACATTTCCTTTATTTTCTCACACAAAGTAATACAACTTCAGAAACAATTACTACTATTTTTTCCCACTATGTACTGTTGTTAAAGGGCTGCATGAAGAATCTTCTAAATTTTCTCTATTTTTTTTTTTTAAATAATGTATAGGAATGACATGATAGTAAGTAAATAATGACTTTTTCATGTATCTTTTATCTTTAATTTTTAACTAATTTTCATTTATTTTCATGAACTACTCCTTGATAGTATTTATCAGATCAATCTTAGCAAAGCACAGTTTGAGACATTCTTGAGATGTAACAGCTGTTTTTCACTTTTAACTATAAAAAATAAAGCCTCTAGAAAAATAATATTTCAGATTTGCTGAGAAATAAAGTGAGCATGACACAATCCCACTGCCATGGATCTGAATTTAAAAGAATTTTTTAAAAGAATCTATATTTCATATCTAGTCATGCTCTGTACTGTTCTGCAGACTAAGGAAATTGGCATTTAATAAAAGAACATCTGGATTCCTAAATGTCATTTCATCTGTTTTCTCTCCATGTGAAAGCCATCAGTGACCTTTTCCTAATGCATGTGATTTTTGCTGCAATTGCAAACTGTTGTTAAGCTCCCCCGCAATTGGTTCAAGCTACAGTCAATGTTTGATGAAAGCCTTTCATGGTCCTTCAGGATGAACAAAGAGTTCTGCACATTAAAGCTTATTTTCTTTGGTTAAAGAGTAAAATGCAGTAAAATGCTAAAATCTAACAGCAGATGCTGAACATCAGCTGTATTATTAGTGTTGTTTGGTAAGGCACTATTTCCAGTAGAAGTCAGGCCACTTAACACAACGAACCAGACACACAATAAGAAATCTGTAATTGAGAGTGAAATTCAGTGTGAAAGAACAAGAAACAGAGTGAGTGTGTGTGTGTGTGTGTATATATAAATATATATATATATATATATATATATATATATATATATATATATATTTATTTATTTATTTATTTATTTATTTAAAATGCTGGCGGGGGAAAGAGTTAAAATTAAAGAAGATTCTAATCAATACTGCAGAACATTTAAACATGAATATCGTGAAAATAGTACTAAATAGTGCTTTTTTCATAATAAAGTTGTTAAATAATTTCTTATTTCTTGGGCTTAACTTTTTGACTTTCTCTGTGTCTTGGAATTTTTCCATTGTGCACATCATGTACCTACCTACACAAAACAAGAAGTAGTAGTCCTTGGACACACTGACATTCTCACACATAACCAGAAGTTGAAGACACACACACATTTACGCACATACATTTCTTATTTGTTATTATATTTTGTGAAATGCCATACATGGTAAGGTTTGATTCTTAAGTCATATGATTGGATGCTCAAGCCATCCTGGAGATTGTTGTTTGACCTATGTCCATAAATATGACCCTTCTTGCTGAATAAATGAGAATGCTTAGTACCACACTTTATCTGTGTCTGCTTGGTCATTCTCCCGAGGCCTTTCACTGCTGCTGCCACACATCACAGGGGTTGAGGTGCCTGTTTCTTAACTAATGACTGGGATTACAAATATTCTACCTATTATTGAGATTTTGATCTAATAAAAGTATAGAAATAAAAACAAAACCTTCAGCTGTCTAACTCTGAAATGTGAATGTGGATTTAAAATATAATGTGTCCAATTTCTTATTATTTTTCTTTCTTATTATTTCTGTATTTTTCAGTGTAAATATGGTCAAAGAGGTATTTTTCTCCTGACATTCCAGAAATCACTCATTTAAGGTGTCTTTGATCATTTTTCTCATCATGTAGTTACTATTTTTCATTTTAAAAGGCAGTTTGTATCATTAATTCTGTAATGTATAGGTCATATATACTATGTCCTATTTCCTATGTTATTTAATGCATTCCACTTCATTGCACTGGTAATTTAATTTCTTGGTTTTCCATCTATATAATATACTGTATATAATAAAAATGTAAATATCATTATTGTGTTCATATAAAATATAAAAACTCAAATGTTGTTGTATTTTAAAAAAAGCACCAAATTGAATTTGGTCATATTTGAACCACATATGCACTTGGTACATCAGTTGTATATGTTCTAGGGTTAATTAAACTCATTTGTCATTGTCACTCATGTACAGTGCTCAGCGTAAATGAGTACACCCCCTTTGAAAAGTAACATTTTAAACAATATTTCAATTTCCAAAATGTTGACAAAACTAAATTTAATATAACGTCTGTTTAACTTATAACATGAAAGTAAGGTTAGGGTGATGCAAAAATGAGTACACCCCACAACAAAAACTACTACATCTAGTACTTTGTATGGCCTCCATGATTTTTAATGACAGCACCAAGTCTTCTAGGCATGGAATGAACAAGTTGACGACATTTTGCAACATCTATCTATTTCCATTCTTCAAGAATTACCTCTTTTAGAGACTGGATGCTGGATGGAGAGTGATGCTCAACTTGTCTCTCCAGAATTCCCCATAGGTGTTCGATTGGGTTCAGATCAGGAGAGGCTTTTTTTGTGGATGGCACCCATGCATGCCATTCCTCTGCAGTGTACGCCGTGTTGTGTCACGGGAAATAGTCACCCCAGTTTGGCTTTCTACTTTAGATAACTGCAGTGAACTTGCATGCTGATTTTCTTCAACCCTTCTCATCAGAAGACGGTCCTGTTAAGGTGTTAACTTCCGTGGACGACCTGGACGTCTCTGTGTGATGGTTGTAGTTCCATCTTTTTAAAATTTTTGTACCACTTTTGCTACAGTATTCTGACTGATAAGTAAAGTTTTGCTGATCTTCTTGTAGCCTTCACCTTTCTGGTGTAAAGAAATTATTTTCTTGTTACATTTCTCTTCCATGTGGTGCCATTGCTGACAGCATGAAATAGGAAGGGGATTTAACACCCTTTTATAGTCAACTGTCCACTGGACACTTGTGTAATGAATAATTAGACTCACCTGTGGTTGAATTTGTGTTAAATTAGACATTTGTAGTCTAAAATTTAGCTTTGCTCCAGAGACTTTCAGTGGGGTGTACTCGTTTTTGCATCACCCTAATTTGAGTAAAACTGAAAATTTTGTTGTCTAAGTTTTATTATTAACCTTACTTTCATTTTATAAGTTAAACAGATGTTATATAAAACTGAGTCTTGTCAACATTTTGGAAATTGTTTTTGTGTTCATTGAGATATTGTTTAAAATGTTACTTTTCAAAAGGGGTGTCCTCATTTACACTGAGCACTGTAAATGTAAGCAGGTGACACTTGATATTCAACAGTGTTTTGATCTGCCTGTACTGACACCATTTTCTTTAAGAGCTGCTGTGCAGCCAAAATTATATACCAGTTATCACTGTTAAGCTGCTTTGACAAAATCTGAAGTGTAAAAAGTGCTATATAAAAAAGGTGACTTGACTTGACAATATTTCCTGCTCCTGAAAGCAACCAGATTTCATTGCCTAGAACTATGACCTGTGAATGCTGTCCACTGGTTACAGGTCCACTCAGGGAACTATTTGAGAAAAAGACCCCAGTAATCTCATGTGTCAAAACACCAAAGTAAGAGATATCTGTATGAACTTATACATTCCTCATGGGATTCAGCGTTTAAGCTGCTCCGCATTCTTACTGTACTGTATGTCTCAATTGCAAACTCTAAGCTTTCAAACCTTCCCCTCAGTGCCAATGTTTTTTTAAATGTTGTTTTATAGTCTCAAGGAACTCATTTGACTTAAAACAAAATGTGCTAGATGAGTTCATCTTAATCAACAGCACTTAATATTATGTGGTATAGTGCTGATTGCCACAAAAATGTTGATTTCCACAACTTTTCTTTATTAGAAAAAAGCTAAAATCTGACACTTACAATGGAAGTGAATCTGTTAACAATTCTGTTTCAATAGTATAGCCACAAGACATAAACAATGTGTGCTAACATGACTTGTTACAGTATGTGTGGGAAAAAATGGCTTACTAATCTTTTCTGCATAAAGTTATATCCATTTTTACAAGTTTGCTGCAATAGCAACATAGTGCCTACAATTCTAAAATGACCATAAAATTACTAGAAAAATGTACAGCTTAAATAATTTTTAACATAAACATTAATGTAAGTGCTTTATAAGTTTTTCACAATTCTGCTTTGAAAATTGGCCCTATTCACTTCCATTGTAAGTTCCCCGCTGCAACCTTGATATTTGCTTTGTTTATAGTAAACAATGAACGAGTCTAATTTATTTTTATAGTAATCAAAAGTTGTTTGTGCTTAACTTGTATTGAACCCTGAATATACACAAAACTCAAACGCAAGAAGGCAGCAAAAGTATCACGATAATGCAATGCAGCTTTCCATTATTTACATGTAACACAGCCAATTCTGTATCACAATGGACTCTGCAATCATATCCAGTCTTAAAAAACTAAGGAATACCAGCAAAAACCTCCTTAACTCTGGAAAGAATAACCTCCGATGCTCTCAGTGTGGGTCTCAGAGTTTCCTGGTAACCGCCTTTAATCAAAGCTGTTTGCCCAGGATGTTCAGTTTGTGGTTTAAAACTGGCTAACATCCAGAGGTGAAGGCAAACATTACGAATAGTAAGATTGCTTAACCTCGGCAAATATTACACTCCAGATCTTTTATTTGAAAACCCTTAGAGAGGGTAAGAAGAAGAGGACAATAGAGGCCTGAGAGGGGAAAATGAGCAACAAATTGTGGGATCTGAGAGACTACGACTAGCCACATTGGTTTTCTTTTGTTAGTCGTAGTCTTTCTTACATTTGTCTTTTTGTGTTTGACGCACTGTTTACTGATGGATATTAAATGTTAGCAAAGGCAAACTCATTCATCAGAGCTCAAAGACAGCAAAGAAACCGTAAATAGTGAGAAAATGACTTAGCATGAGAATGAATTTGTACCCATTATTGCATCTTTAAATTGTTACATATTTTGTATAGAACCAAGGCTATATATTGTGAAATTAAACATTTCTCATTCTTTACATTTTTTTTTAGTTTGTTTATTTTTTTAGTTTATGTTTCATAATGCGGTAGCTTAGCATACCGTTAAGTATGTTTTTAAGTAAGATTCAGCATACAAGAGCATTTTAGGAACAGCAACCTGAACCCTGCTTCACATTACAACCTCGGGTGTGCATTCATTTTCAATAATTCAATGGACCATCATAAATAATTCCTCACATCACTACCTGTGCTACAACTAGGCAAATGTCTAACTTGAGCATCTTGTATGACCGGCCAGTGAACTGCAAGAAGTGGTTCACTGAGCCATTAATTTAGCTTTAATTTTCTAGAATAGCCTCCAAAGAAAAGTTTGAAAGATGAAGCACATGAACATTTGCTTTGCGCTGTGAAATGGCCTTATATTTATTGGCCATTATGTTACCATGTAGAAGAATCATTCAGCATAATGACGCCTTCAAGACCAACAACATATTTGATAGCAAGCAACAGATCTTTGTAAGCTGTAAAGCACAAAACTCCACTTTGATAACGTCATGCTAATATAACATTCACTGCTAGCACTACAAAACACTACATCCAACATTTAGAAACACACTATATGCATTTAAATATCGAGCTGCTCACAGAAAGTCATTAGCATGTTGCTAAGCTAACAATGAGATAATCTAATAACACAGCACACAAAACTCAAACCTGTCTTATTTACAAAGGATTTGCTATATGTGATGTTGATTTTGGCTCAAATAAAATATTAATTCCCTCAATTTCCAAAAAAAAAAAAAAAAAAGTCATTTAATTGTATTGAATGTGCACTTGTAGTGTACTTCAAATCGTAACAGTATATTTAAAAAGAAGAAAAAAAAAAACTTGCAGATATTATATTATTTAAATAAAATGCCACTTAAGCGCACTTAAGAAACAGAGTTACTAAAGTGCACTTTCTTTAACACACTTTAGTACACTTTTAAAAATGCACTTTGTAATACTGTCAAATTAAAAGATTTACTTTAAAGTACATTTTAAATAATTCTGTTTTAATAATCCTTTTTCGTGTTTTAAAGAAGTACACTTATTTTGATGTGTCTAAAGCACATGTTAAGTACATGATTATAATTGTAACTGCAGTGTTATTTGATATTACATTTTAAGTTCCATATATTTAAAATGTACTAAATCACATCTTTATCTTTACAAATGTATTTAACAACATGATATACAAGTTTCAATACAAATTACGTTAAACTATATTTTAGCTTAACATAAATGCTTGTCATTTTAACCATATTTTAAAGACAATACAATTATCAAATGACATATAGAGAGTCCTTGTTAAGTGGGTCAAAAAAGCACTCTAAAGTGCAGCTAATTGTATTTAACCTTACATGGTCCCACTTTATATTAAGTGGCCTTAACTACTATGTACTTACATTTACATTAATCATTTGATACAATGCACTTATTGTGTACATACATGTTTTTACATTGTACTTATATTTTAAAAACATCTGCATGTAATTACATCTATAATTAATTTCTGTAATTTCATTTATAATTACACTGTTGACCCATCTCTTAACCCTTACCCCAACCCTTAAACCTACCCATACCACCAAAGACTTCCCTAACATTACCCGTATCTCACCTCAAATGCAGCAAAAGTATTTTGCAATTCAATATGAACCCAATAAGTACATTGTACTTATTTTTTGATGTAAGTACATAGTAGTTAAGGCCACTTAATATAAAGTGGGACCTATTACGTTATATTCTGTTCACACTTAAGTGTATTCTTTTAAGCATATTATTTCCAATGTGCACCGGGGGAAAAAGCAACAGTTTTTCAATAACGGAAGAATATGTAAAAGTATGGTATTTGGGGTGAACAGTGCCCCTGCTGTTGGGGCTGAAGGCACAATAATTAACATTATAATACATAGCTTGGTGACTTTTCAATTTGTTGACATGACATGGATAGATTCAGATGATAAATATATATATCAAGTTGGGTGTCCACCTTAGAGATAGTCACCATATTTATAATAAAAAATGTCATATTTAAAAAAATATCATGCAATAAAAGATCACATTTATTGTCACTACTGTAAAGCTATATTAAATTATTATGGGATATCATTCAATGCTTTCAGAATCTTTACTTTTTTAAATAATTTTGTTTCTGTATTTTTAAATTGAATATTTTTAGATACGATATATCTACGACATAATATGCAACCGATTAGAAAATAATTTGATCAAAATTGAAGCTAAAGCTCCCAGCGCGAGCAGCAGCCGCCTCATACGCTGACCATTCAAATGAGAAACACACAATTTATTGAGGAAAAGCTTTGTTCATCCACAGCAGGTTAAGTGAAATTTGTGAAAATAACCTAATAGTTATAAATCAAACAGCTTATCCATAAGTCTTGTGGAATAAACACAAGACGTTAGCCTGACTGCTTTGCAATGATAACATTCTCCCGCTTATATTTTTAGCACACCAGGCTAACGTAACTCCGTCTTGCCTTTAATCATTTTATATCACGTTCAAATGCAATATGAACAAAGAACCGTCATTATTTCCAAGCAATGATGTGCTGAGTTAGCTAGCTTGCTAACCTACTCGTCAGATTGACCTACCCGGGTTTACTGCAAATGTATCCATCAATATTACATCATTGTTGTCATGATAATATGATAATAACACAAAATTACTGTATATGCATTATTATAAGGGTAGGTTCAGGGTTGGGGTAGGTGTAGATGTTAATAAAGCCATAGACCACGTTAATATCACACTGGAAGCACAATCTGATAGGTAACATTAGCATTTTTTTGGATTTTGTCAGATTTTGCTAACGTTACCTACTGTTTCAATGGGAGGTAGCAAACTCTGACAGGGCAGCACAAATTGTCAGAACACCGGCATTTCTCTACTTGGGTTTTAGGTGTCGGGAAGGGAAAAAAATTCCTCCACCCCATCCAAACTTTT
This sequence comes from Chanodichthys erythropterus, assembly GCF_024489055.1. Lineage (NCBI taxonomy): Eukaryota > Metazoa > Chordata > Actinopteri > Cypriniformes > Xenocyprididae > Chanodichthys > Chanodichthys erythropterus. Next base: position 1,654,667 of record NC_090230.1, read on the forward strand.
ACCTGTAGGATACCAGGTATCAGGTTAAAACAAACCATAAGCACAACGCTTCGGCATGTTCCCTCACTCGAAAGCTTGACAGACCTCCCGCACCTAGTAACGGTTGCTAAACCACGATTGGCCTGTGGCGGTTTTCGAGCGTGGCTTAGCGAAGGGTCAATTGAGTTTGGCATTAACATATGTTAGCTAAGCTAACAATTGGATGTGCTAATAAACAAAATAAAAAAAGCACACAAAATATTAGGTGCGATTTTTTTTTTGTCCTAAAAAAGATTTGTGTCTTGTTGTAGTGCACTCATTGTGCTTTAAACTTATAAAAATAAAACATATATGTACGTAAATAAAACAAAGATTATTGGAGTATGTTTTACAAGAAAATACTATTTCAGTCTTTCGACTTCAAAATTTTACATATAATTAATTTACTTTCTGTGTCTTTGTAATTGTTTATGAAATCTACTAGATCTACAAATCTACTACAAATCTACAATTTGTGAGTGAAAATTGTTTCTACACCAAATGCATTAAAATGCATTCTTGATAGGCAGCTCACTAGGCTTTGGAACTCAACTATTCACGCCACAGCATGCTGTCAAATGAAGACAATTTCTGAAGTAGAAGCGACAGGAATGACATGAGCGCTGAAGAATAATTAGTCTTTTCTTTCATCGTCACTGGTTCGTAACAAAAACATTCTTAGCTAAGTTCACACCCGGTTAGCACAAATTAAATTTTTTGTTACCCACAGTGACAGGGTTGAGAAAAAATCTACATACTAATTTGAAACCAATCATAATTAGCAATCACCTCTGTTATTTCCTCTCTTAATTAACTGTATTAATTAATTATGCGTGGAGAATGCCAGCATGGTGACAAATAGTCTAATGAATCTTTGAGTATTAGGACATTATTACTTGTTTTAATGAACTAGATCTTGCTTTGTTTATTTGCACTCCACAAAATGTCCAAACATGGAGCAAGAAATGCAAAAAACAGATTTCTATCATGACCCATATTATCATAAACCAATATTCCTGAGGTTTGCCATACTAAGTGTTTCAGAAGGAAAAAAGATGAATTTCATTTAAAATAGTAGACATCTTTCCCTAAAGGCATGTGTGGGTGGGTGGGGGTGTTCGCAGGCAGATTGACTGAACACGCCACGTCCATATGGCAACTTGCTAATGATGCAACGTGTGAAATGGCATGAACAAACAACCAAATAACAAGCAAACACAGCTGTCTCAAACTATTTGTTCACACCCATTATGCCTCTTTCCGTACTCCCACACATTCCTACATATTTCCCTTTTTGACCCACTGCCCCTGACAGTGCAGACTTTACCAACTGTATCTGTATTCAACTATAAAAACTCTGCATACAAACACAGCTAAGTAACCTAAGCTATTATTGAGAGGTGATTGTCAGATTATTGTCATATTTCAAAGACAATATAATTATGAAATTACATATAGCCTAGAGATACATATAAACTGCATTAAACATGCAGTTAAGTGTCTGAAAACATTACATTCAATTCATACTTATGTGTATACTTTTAAAGTATATTATTTATGAAATAAGTACTCTTTTTTTAAACTATGCTAAAGTGCACTTTTTTCAGAAGGGTTGATTCCAATTGAGTTTGGCCAAAGTCCCTTTAAGACAAGTAATTTCACTCGGCAGCCATCTTTGAAACGCCTCTTGGGCATCCAGGGCATCATGCAATCTCTTTGAATGAGGAAACATAAAATTCTCCAAAACTGTTCGCCAACCTTACGATTAAATTTCATATTTGAAATCACCAATGAAATCTAACAACAACCGGCTCATAAATTTAGTTTCTAAATGCTCGAATCATGGCAAAAAAACTATTTTTCAGGCTGGATCAAGCTAATGCACATGCGTAGACCTAAATGTGCGTCTCTTCGGAGGCGCGTCTGACTGTTTCTATAGAAACCGGTGATTCTAACGGCCGCTGAAGTGACGTGATGACTTTACCAGTCGGCGATTGGCTCTTATTTAGAAGGCGGGACTTATTCCGCCATATTGTGCGTTACACTTTCTCCCATTCAAAACAATACGAGTGACACGTCTTGTGTTGTTCTATAGTCTTTGTTTTGGCATTAGCATGTTAGCTAAGCTAACAATGGGATACGCTAATAAGCACAGCACATAAAAATATTGGGTAAAACAGTCTTTTTGATCCACTGCCCCTGACAGTGCAGACTTTACCAACTATATTTGTGTTCAACTATAAAAACTCTTCACCCAACCACAGCTATCTAACCTAAGCTCTTATTGACAGATGTCTAGGAAATCACTATACAAGGTTCTTTGTTTAACACATCTAAGGTGTCGTGGCACAAATACATTGGCAGAAGCAAGCTGAATTAGCCAAATGCTAATTTTATTGTTATGTTTTTGCCTGAGAATGGGTGGTTTCATCTCAAGCATTTCCTGATGGCTTCCTGATAAGAAAATGGTAACTCACAGTCTGGAGAGAGCGGGATTTTTCAGGAACAGGAGCTCTGGGAGTTGCTGGAGATGGTTTCGGTTGAGACGTCTGAGGGAAGAACAAAGACATACGGCTCACAATTCAGGAAACCCAGTTTGAAGATTACTTACTAATTATCCCAACATGCTACAGCTTTCACATAATTAGTTTCACATAATTCCCAAATTAATTAGGGTTGGGCCAATAGACGATGCCATCATCCATCGCCAATGCTGACAGACATCACGATGAGACAGTATCATGATCCCCCCCCCCCCCTCCCAATTAGGTAATAATAACATAATGAAGTTGTTCCTGAACACAATACAAATTACATTCAAAAAAGTTAAATGAACACAATTTAAACAGTAAAGACTTTATTGTGTAAAAAACAGCAAACGAATTATAGGCTACTTTTACATGAACTAAACCATTGATATTAACATGGCGGTCCGCATCTGCAAGAGAGAATGATTGCACCATTTTACTGTTTCTAGCTACAGTGAGCAGCACATCAAAACAGCGTTGCGGATCACACCACAAGCACTCAGCACTCTAGTTTTATCTAAAGCCAAACGCGCTTCATTCAATTCATTCATTGAGTCAACTAGATCATCCATTGTGAAGGCCTTATCGACACGACAACCAGTGGCACAGCTCCTCAACAAACCGTCCATACCGGTTTGATGAATACGATCCTCAACTGTATTGAACTGGATTAAATACTTTGCGATCCTATCGGACTTATGATAGCAACCTGAATCGTAACAAAGCACTGTAAAAAAATATGTAAATGGAAATGAAGGTTAATTTCAAAAATGATTATGATTAATTTTACACATACATCACTGTGGTCACTGGGAGCCCATATATGAGTCAATTTCAACAGAACCAGAGGGTTACATGCTATTATTATAATATTAAAGCCTTTGGAACTGAAAACTGTATTATAAAGAGAATGAAAATATGTCTTTAAACTCACAGTCTGTCCAATTCTTTCAGATCATTGAAGGCTCCTCTGTCAATAGAGATGATCTGGTTGTCCATTAGGTGCCTGTACAGATTGATAAAGTCATGCATAGTGAAAGTTAAAAAGATAAATAATATTCAGTACATAGTGGAGGATGGGGATTGTAAAAAAAGACCACAGATTCCATCTACTAACAGAGTACAAACTGTAATTAAAATACAATGAAACTGTTTGCTTGTTAATTGTTGTTTACATGTTAAAATGTGCTCTTGTCTGCTTCCTCTTCCTCTTTGTGGCATATATAAATGTCTATTTAAACTTTTGAAACTCTATAAATTACAAAATACAACAGAAATAAGATTGATGTAAAAATAAAGCTCACAAAATTCGGAGGTGCTTAAGGCCAGCGAAGTCATCCTTGCTGATATGTGTAAGGTTGTTTGTGTTCAAGTCCCTTTAAAAACAAAAAGAAAGAGAAACTGTTAATCAGAAATGAAATATTAATAACTCTTGTTTTAACTACATCAATGAGTTAATGAATCAACAGCAATTATAAAAGGTAACACTTTAATAGTTCAATCATAGTGAATGGAAACTGTGCACCTTTATATACAGTATATATTAATTATAGGCCTCTTGAGCTAACACGTTTATGTTCTAAGAAAGTTTTGTTAATGTTATTTAACATTTTTTCTGAACGTTTTCTGAATGTTAAAATGTACAGGTTTTAAGATTTTTTTTCTTGGTAATGTAAGTGTTATATAAGTTATATAAGCTTTTTTAAAATGTTAGTTGAATAGTCTTGGTCTTGACCTTTTCGGTATGTTTTCAATAACTGACATCCTATACTTTTCATACAACAAATTCTCTCCTTAAAATTACTAATCACCCCAATAAGCTGCAGTTCACAAGGAAATAATTGTGTTCCAGTTTCTAAATATACAATTTGTAGTGTTGACTGCATTTGTCAACACTGTTACAAAAGTTATTATAATTGTAAAGTTATATAAGAAAAATGACCTAACAAATACTTTCTTAACTTAACTATAATTTGGCCCCAAATTAGCTTAGTTGTAATATTTTCAACCCTGTTATACACACATTATATATATATATATATATATATATATATATATATATATATATATATATATATATATATATATATATATATATATATATATATATATATATATATATATATATATTTTATGTGGGTTGAACAGAGAAGAAATATGATAAGGTAAGAGGAAAAAATACATAAGTGGAAGTGAATAGAGGTGGACAATAAGTGTAGATTTTTGATAATTCAGTTAGCGCATTTCAAAAGAACCTGATGCAACAGCACTGAGAAAAGAGTCAGTAAGGAGATCTTATTAATATCTCAATAGTTTGTCCCTGACAGCCATGACTTGCTCTACACTGTTTGGACACCAGAGCATAGGCCTAAATAAATAGAAACCTTAAGAAATAGAAATAAAATCCATAAAATACTATAATTTGTGCATGCAAAGGAGGGTTATGTTCATTGTTAAGAGGTGAACGCTGACAGACTACCCATTTTGTAGTGGAAATATACATTTGCACACACATGTACACTAGTGTCACCTGGGACACGGGCTGTAATAGCACTATTGTGGAAAAGAGCCCAGGTGTGACCAATCAGGGCAGTGAATAAGGTGACTCTTTTAATCCTTTAATTAGTCCAGCATCTGCGGCCAACACTGGGACCATTAACGCGGAAAATTGGACACAAAAGCAGCTTGAACTCTTCATCGGCTATACATCCCTACAGTTTCCCTGAGAGCTTGAAAAAGAAGCTAATAGCTTGTCACAGATGTATATATAACCAGTAGATGATAATTTCCACCAGCGCAGTCATGTGCTAATAAAGAGTCTATGTGTAATTCATGCATCTACAGTGGTTCATTATGAAGCCTAAGTATATATCAATAAAATATATCAAGAAAATAATCATTAATTTGACAAAAACAATTAAGACTAAACAATTTTCTTTTTAAAATTTAATTAACAAGTAACCTTTGTTGTGGTTTATTTTTGATGTTTATCTCAGGGAAACAAAAATAAAATATTACTGTAACAATTAACAGTTTTACGAGTTTAAAGGTTGAGCAGATTTTTATTTATTTATTTTTTTTTTTCCACCAGGGCTAATGACTACCATTGGGTCTTCAAAGTCAAGTTGATTGGAGTGTTAACTGTTTTGAATATTAAAAACCCTTTTTATGGTAATTTTTTGCAAATCTATTTAATGCTGAAGGAGTTTTAAAAAAAATCACATTGGCAGAAAATCTAGTCAGACTGAATACTGGAGGAGAACGCAGGCAAAACTTTGAACTTTTTAGCAGAAAAATTGATTTTTAAAAACAAAAATTGGGACACCCAGGAAATTACATAATTTCTACATTATAGGGCCAGGGGCCCCAGAAACCCTATGCTCCTTCAGAGTTCAGCCCCTAACAATCACTTCTAATTCGATCTCATATGAAAACAAGGCTTACATTAAACTCTTTTACATAACATTTGAGATATGAGATCCTATTACCTAAATATTTAATATGATGATCTAATCAGTTTACACTTACTTTCAATTAATTTAATTTGAAAGGCAAAAACAGCTTGTACAGATATCCTGTTGAGTTCTCAACTCTACTATTGGCCAGTGATATCATGTTGAGCCGTTTGAGCACTGCTACCCTCAGCAGCCTTTTGCCCTCCCTCACGACCCCCCCCCCCCCCCCTCCCCCAGCCAACTCAAATAACGGCGCCTCCACAGCTCCATTCTTTACCACTGCAGGGGCAAAGCTCAGGGGACGATGGGGGATATTATTTGGCTAGTGCAGTCTCCATGATAAATGACTCTCTTTGCTACACATCGTCTAGGGAATGTCCTCCTCACTATAGAGCTGCTGGCTGTTATCAATATTGCTTTCACTGCTAATTGTTCAACAGGGTTGAACACATTGAACCTCATCTAAATGCCTTTTCATTGTTCATTACAAGTGCTAGTCCTAAGATGCAGTCACATTAACTGATGTTCAGCAAATTTTCATGGGTGAAATGCAGACAAATTCAGTGATCTGGAATTTCGGGCGAAAGATACCTCCATGCAGATTTTGCTACGGGTTCAAGCTGGTCGCAAGGATTCGCCCCGTTGACCAACAGAACCCTGCTTGGTATGGAAGTGCCTTCTGTGTAAGCTGTGCTTCATACGTCTTTTTTTGCCTGCAAACTTTTAATGAAATTTAGCAAATCTGAACACACCTTTATGCTTAGAAAAAGCAGCCTTGAATGATTCAAAAAATTCAAAAAAGCAGCCTTGAATGATTCATTTGTGAAGGGGATTTGGTTCTTAGGTTCACCTTAGTGACCAAATGTCCAAATGCAGAAGTCAACAAAGTTATTGTATAACTTTAGATCACTTGGAATATAGCACACAAGTCATCTACTTTTATGATACTTTAAATGAATAGTTCACTCAAAAATGAAAATTCTGTCATTTTCTCATCCTGATTGTACCTGTATGGTTTTCTTTTTTATGCAGAATGTTTTTTTTTCCATGTTATGAATTGGGCCACAAAATTTTGGAGCTCCATAAAGGATACAAGGTAAGTGCAAAAGTAATCCTGTATGTCACGTGACTTAATGTCATGACCCAACTACCAATGGAGTTTAATGTTACTCACGTGCCGTTACTCACGTGCCGCCGAATACATGAGTTCATCAATGAAACGATTTGTGAATTAATAACTACTTTCAAATGAAAATTAGCCCAAGCTTTACTCACCTACAAGTCATCCTAGGTGTATATGACTTTCTTCTTTCTGATGCACACAATGGTAGAAATAACAATAAATATCCTATCCTTACTGACCTCCATCCACATCTATCCATCATAAACAAAATCCACACGGCTCCAGAGGGTTAAAAAAAAAAAAAATCCACATTTAACAAGTTTTGAAGTAAAATATCTAGCTTCTACCAGACCACCTTCCGTATTCAAACTACAGAAAAAAAACGAACTGGCATCGTGTCAGTTCTGTAAATTGAATAGGGAAGGCATAGAAAGCGTAAGCTTTTTGAAAAATACAGAAGGCAGTCTGGCGGAAGCTAGATATTTTACTTCACAACTTGCTAAATATGGATATTCTTTTTTACACAAACCTAGGCCTTTATTAACCCTCCGGAGCCATGTGGAATATGTATATAATGGATGAATGTGGATAGAGACACTTTCTTCAGCTCATACTCGTTTGGTAATGCATACTGCCATTATAAAGCTTTGTTGCATCATTTATTAATATTTCTACGATTGTGTTCATCAGAGAGAAGAAAGTCTATTATACATATTCCACACGGCTCCGGAGGGTTAATAAAGGCCTAGGTTTGTGTAAAAAAGAATATCCATATACACCTAGGATGGCTTGAGGGTGAGTAAAGCTTGGGGTAATTTTTATTTGAAAGTGAACTAATCCTTTAAGTTTGCTGTATTCATCATACAAAGTGATTGTATCACTTCAGAAGACTTAGATTAAAAGTGATCCATAGAACGTTACTCTACCTTTTTGGAGCACAACATTTTTGGACCCCATTGACTTCCATTGTATTTACAGAAACAGCTGATTGATTCTTCAAATATCTTTTATTTTCAGCTGAAAAAAGATAGTCAAACAGGTTTGGGAATGACATGACAGATTCTTCTTTTTCTTTAAGTTTAAGGCCTGGTTTCACAGACAGGGCTTAGATTAAGCCAGGATTAGGCCTTAGTTTAATTAGGACATTTAAATGGCTTTTATAAAGTAAATCCACCGGTAATTTTTTCTAAGGCATGTAACATGAAAAAATTACCGGTGGATTTACCGGTGTGCATCTTGACACAAAACATTGGCACTGACATATTTTAAGCTATGCCTGTACAAGTTGCTTTCAGTTAAAACAGCTCAAACATGCATTTTCGTCTGGGACTAGTCTTAAGCCTTGTCTGTGAAACTGGGGGTAAGATTTTCAATATGAAGCACTTCTACATAACACAACAATCTCAGAAAGTAAACATTTGATACATCTCAACATGATCTGAAAGCACGATCGAGAAGGGTGATAACCGGAATTACATCCTCTAAATCAATGGACATTATGTCCTGTAGTATCAGTTACATTTGACATGGCTTGATCCACACAGGGTTTGATGGACAGGCCCTGACATGAGATACTCAAACCTCCAAGACACACAAACTTGCTCATATACAGAGCCAGTGCATAATTTAAGGGTTGATACTGTAAACAAATCCAGAACACAGCAATTGTGCACATTTGTCTATTGTTACTGACATAATTCCTGTAAATGGATTTTTCTCTGTGTAAACAGTCCATTTCTGGACTTAAGCACAGCATGCAGAACTTACTGTGTTTACCTTTACATGGTCATGACCGGAGTTGAAAGACTGGATTTAATTTTGCACAGACAAGGTTAGCAGTGATTTTTATCATTTTAACAAGTGTAATCTTTAAGCTCTGTAGCTATATTTATTAATATATTTTATATTAATATTAATTTTTATATATAAATCAAATATTCTTTAAATTTTAATATATTATTATATTAATATATAAATATGATATTTAAATATGATTATATGAAATATATATAATATATTAATATAATATTTAATTGTTATTAATATATAATATAAAATAATTTTGATTTTAAAGTTTTAATTTTGTTACACGCTGGTTTTTTTTTTTTAATTTCTATTTAGCTTTATTTAATTTTTAATTCAGTTTTAGTCAATTTACTACTTCAAATTTAACTTTTTTTATTCCATTTCCTATTTTTAAGTTTTTTAAGTTTACATTTTTTCATCTAATATTTCAATTATCAAAAACTATTTTAATGGTTTAAATTACCATTAACTAAAAATCAGTTCTGATATTAATCTGATATTAAACAATAAATAAATAAATAAATAAATATATTATATATATATTTTATATATATATATATATATATATATATATATATATATATATATATATATATATATATATATATATATATATATATATATATATATATATATATATATACATATAGAAAAATATACAAGTGAATTTAGGCATTACAGTATGAAAAATGGAAATTAATTTTTAGATTTGCTAAAGATTACATTTAACGATGATATTAAATTATTATTGGGTTTATTGTGTAACATTAACTATATTATCATGTAACATTAACTATAAGGAGAATTAGATGACAAAAAAGATCATCTAAATATAACCATTATCCACTAATACCAATAATAATAATAAAAAATAATAATTTAAAATGTAATATCAGCTGATAATAAATATTGTACCAATACATTGTGATTCTCTAATTATAACATTTGCCCCACGTACTTCCAAAATGTTTGTATGAGTTGCAAGAATATATTATTTTCTGTAATATATTCCACATAGTTTAACTTGTTTTGACCCCAAAACATTCCTTAAGTTGTCAGGTGCAACTTTTTGAGTATCTCAGATCTAAAATAACACTAGGTGTGCTTTACTGATTCAAGTTATAAGTATCAGCACATAAAATAAATCCTGTTAAAACCAAAAAAGACGATCACTGCCAACCTACACTATTCATGAATTCACAAACATGCACATGCATAAGTGACGTACAATGACACAGGCACAACCAGCATAAACGTCCATGCAACACAATTTCATGATACTCACAGTCTTTCTGTGTTCTTTGGTATATTTCGTGGCACGTTTTTGAAGGCGAGTCCATGGCAGTCCACAGTAGTACCTGTGCAGGAACAGTGAGGCGGACACGCTCCAGAGTGACCCGCGAGAATTAGGGCACTCAACAAACCCCAAATCCACAAACTGGAGCTGGGAACCATCAGTTCAGTGTTCAGACTGCCAGTCCTATCCGGCATTTCCAAACCAAAGCCCAAAGACACAGGTCTGAACCTCTATTGTAGCTGTAAATGCCCAAACATAAACTACAGGACAAGTATCAGTTCTTAAAATACTCAAAAGGAAAGAAACACAAGTAAAGATGACAGACCGCAGATCCTTCAGGAACAAGATCACTTGTTATTTTCTTCTCTCCAGGCTGTTTTCTGTCTGGTCTTTGTGCTGCGGTTGTCTTTCTACAGTGGTTCCCCCTCTCTCTTTCTTTCCTCCAGGGTAGAGCTCTGGAAAAAAAGAGAGACTCATACAATCTCCCACACGCGTCCTCCCTCATTCACATACAGGAATCATCCATCACAGGATCTACAAATCACAGCTTCTGACTCCTCCCCGTCAATATTACACCCTCCAACGGTTTCTAACGGTCGGTCACACACACACACACACACACACACACACACACACACACACACACACACACACACACACACACACACACACACACACACACACACACACACACAGAGAGAGAATCCCAGTACTGGGAGTCCTGCAGTCCAGAGCGATGATGATCCTCTGGGTAATTACGCTCTGCTGGACTGGATGAGGAAGAGGAGGTAGAAAAGGCTGCAGAAACACAAAAATTCACAAATCAGATCAGTTATGTGCACCCAAGTATGACTTTGCAGAATTACACCTTTAGGACAAGAATACTGCCTATTTATAACCTATTTATAATAGAAATAATATTAAAACAATCATAATATTTAAAAATATTTAATAAATTTTGTTTTGCATTAAACAATAATATAGCTCATGAACATAAACTAGGCTATAGTATATATGAGTGGCGTGCAGTGGAAGCAAATTCCTTACATTTCTTTATTTATTTATTATAAATCAAATGTAAATTCATGTTTATTTATTAAAACCAAGTCAGTCATTTTTACATTTATTCCAAAATAATAACTAAAGGCAGTAACAATTTAAACAGTATAATTTAATTGTGTTTTGATGTTGAGCTGTTCTTTTTAGTAGTCAACTTATTTCGGATCATTAGTCAAGCTCTTCACCGAGCTGATTGCTCACTAAAAAACCCCGCAGTCATCACGTTTTCAGGTCTTTTCAAGTTTGATTTTGACATGACATAAAGTGTGATATCTGAGTGGGTGAGCTGTTTACTTACTTTTTAATTAGTCTTCCCGCTGAGCCTTCATTTAGTTCATTAAGAATCAGACTGACGCGCGAAACGCCCACGTAAACAAGAGGGATTTATATAACAAACCCAGGGCCGTAGAATACGCGGGGGATGGGGGGACGTGTCCCCCGCACTTTTAATAAAACGTACATTCGTCCCCTGCACGTTTTTCGGGCAAGTGTGTTGTATGTGAATAAATCGCAATTTAAATTCAAAGAGACAAGATAGCCGATGCATGACCTGTTGTTTTATTCTTAGGAGCGCAGCGCTCAGTTTCGTGTAATGTATGTTTCATTCATACTGGAAGTCAGAGGGCGCTGTCTTGCAGAATGTCCAAAGTGGTTTCGTAGAAGTAATTCAGCTGAATAAAAAGCAGAAACGTCTTGACCATTTTTTTAGTCTATGGTCTTGACTAATGAAACGTGAAGACAAAAAATACACGATTGCTAGATATGGATTATGTATGCTTTTCAAGCCATCTCAAGGTATTTATTGACAAAAAAGTATATGAATAATGCAGTGCTAATGGACAGACTTTTTAATGTTTTTGAAATGTCCCTTATGTTCGCCAAGGCTGCATTTATTTAATCAAAATACAGTAAAAAAAAAAAAAAAAAAAAACGTAATATTGCGATTATTACAAATTATTGTTTTCTATGGTAATTTGATCAAATCTGAATTTTCAGCATCATTACTCCAGTCTTCAGTGTCACATGATCCTTCAGAAATCATTCTAATATGATGATTTGATGCTCATGAATATTTCTGATTATTATCAGTGTTGAAAACTATGGAGGACCAAATTACTCAAAATGAAATAATTAAATAAACAATGAATTAAATAAAACAACAATTTAACAGTTTATTCTGAAATAATTTAATAATTAATTTATTTAATTATTAATTCACTTATTAAATAAATCAATAAATAAATGCATCTATTTATTTTGTAAAATTCCATGAAAACACATTTATTGTTTAACATATTTAACAATATCCTCTTTCACACACTATTATTGTGTTTAAATTAGGGCTGTCAATCGATTAAATTTTTTAATCTAATTAATTACATACTCTGTGATTAATTAATCTAAATTAATCGCATACATAATTTTTGCTGTGAAAGTATTAAATATTTCAATTCAAATTAATCAATGCAGGGTTTTTCCTGGGTCAAAAATGGTCTTCGGTGGTGACAGACATGGTCATCCACACAAATAGTAAAAAGTGCCCTACCCACGTGATCTGCGAGCCCTTTACTGACAATAAAGTACCCGTCACTCTCACTGTAATTCTTTCTTGCCCTCTTTGCAAAAAAAAAAAAAAAAGTGATTTCATAGCTTTGTAAGAGAAGATGCTTTTTTTCTAAACCTGAAAAGTATTAAAAAGTAGCATTTAGAAGTTATATTAACTAATAATATAATTTTCTACCATATACAATTGAATGCACATAACTAACAACAACTTGCTTTGTTCTAGTTTCACCTCACTCCAGTCTAAATTAACTGATTTTATAGGTAGGCCTAATTTACTACACATTGTCATTTAAATAACCTGAAAATATTGTGGATTATTAAGGCTAATTTTACTAACCAAGGCTAGAAGGGCTCCAGGTTCAGAGGTCACGGAATGGATTAATCTGCGCTATTTTTTTTAATGCCTTATTTTTTCTCTGATTAATTAATCGAAATTAACATGTTATTTTGACAGCCCTAGTTTAAATATATATTTTTTCATAATTAAATGTGCTTTTTCAAAAAGCTGTTTTTCATAATAATATACTGCATTTTTTACGAATGACTATTTGACGAATCATGTACTTCCTAAGCACGATTTTCCCAAAGATTCTTTTCATATAGAAAAGAAGATTCTATAGAATCTTTTCAATAGAGGACATTTCATTTCAATGCCAATCAACAGGCAGTGGGTGGTGCTTGACGCTAATTGGTTTAAATTTGGAGAGCGGACAGACAGGACAAATCAGTCTACGTGTGGTTGGTTTTTTCTCCTCATTAAAATCAAATGCAGCAATCATTGTATATCAAAAGCGGGGACATGTTTGTGTGCATTTTGTTTTGTGATTACAATAGACCCTTGGGCAGGCACTAGCGATGGATTGACGCACACGCTCGTCTGTGTCAAGACTGTCTGTGCACGAGCCAAAATAGAACGTTCCGCATGATAACAGCGGTAACGAACACTCAGCATGATTTCAAAATCAACACATCCCTGCGCCAGATCGCCTCTTTTAACACAAATTAATGTCAACTGAATATGTTTCATTTGCATTAGGTATATTATATATATAGAGTGAGATTTAGAAGTGTTATTTTGTGTAATTAATTTAGAGAAGGGACACCACCATCATACTCCGACGAAAGTGACTTGAACGCAACTACCGTCGTTAACACGATTTTCCACCTTGTAAATACAAACTTCCCAGAAGGACTTGAACGCACCATAAGTAATTTGTCCAAAAGGATTAGCCAATTAGCGCCAAGCACCGCCCACTGCCTGTTGATTGGCATTTGTGAAAAAAATCTTTGGGAAAATCGTGCTTTGGAAATACAAGATTCGTCAAATAGGCGTAATTCGTAAATTCAGCATATAATTATGAAAAACGGCTTTTTGAAAAAGCACATTCAATTATGAAAAAATTATTTAAACAATAATAGTGAAAGTGTTACAAGCTGGGATAGAACTCAGGTCTCTGGTGTGGTGGTTGAGATATTTGCCACTAGGCCACAGAGGCTGTAAGCTGTAATGTTGGACCCAAATGAAACACTCAAGGCAGAACTCCAGGCAATGTTGGTTTATAAAAAATAAAAATAAAATAAATAAAAAAAAATAAAAAAATAAATAAAAAGTCTTTGCAAGCCAAAAATCCAACAAAAGTTCTTCTCAGACAGAGGCATTGGTAACATTAAAAAAAAAAAAAAAAAAAAAACACACTACATAGGAAAATAAAACTCGACAAGGGGAGAAAACAAAATTAGGGCTCAAAAACAATCAAATAACTAAGAACACCTTACTTGAGGTAGCTTGAAAGGACTAGGAAGGACTTGGAAAAACAAAGCAGGTAGCACACAGCCAAGACTCAAAAACCAAGTGAGGAACAAAGGGAAAAACACTGCTAAAATACCCTAGGAGAAACAAGGCACAGGTGACCTGGATAATGCTAACAAGATCAAACGAGGAAGAATTAAGGCAGAGGGGAACACAGGGGACCTCTAGAGGCATGGAGACAAATTACAGGAGGTAGAATGCTGACAGGACCCCCTCCTCTAGGAACGGCTCCTGATGTTCCTTCCAGAATGCCCCGGCCTCCGGGTGCGAAACTCCCGGATCAACCTTGGGTCCAGGATGTCTTTGGCTGGAACCCAGGAGCGCTCCTCCGGCCTGTAGCCCTCCCAGTCCACCCCCACCTCTGAGGCATCCACCTCCACCACAAAAGGTCTTTCTGGGTCAGGGATCAAAAGAATGGGAGCGGAAGTGAAGCGGCACTGGAGATCCTCGAAGGCCCCTGCTGTCTTCGGACCCCACTGAATCTTGGTTCCTCCTCCCTTGGTAAGCGCCGTCAAGGTGGCCACCACAGAGCTGAAATTCTTAATGAACTTCCTATAGAAGTTTGCAAAGTCAATAAAACGTTGAACCTCCTTGACCGTAGTAGGTATGGGCCAGTTGTGGACCACCTCTACCTTCTTAGGGTCCATCTCCAGGTGGCCAGGAGTGACAATGTATCCAAGAAACTGAGCCTGGGTAACATGGAAATCAAACTTCTCTGGCTTTACATAGGAGGTGATTGTCGAGAAGTCTCTGGAGAACCCTGCTAACATGCCCCTCATGCTCTTCCAGTGACCTTGAGAAAATGAGAATATCGTCAAGGTATACAAAGACGAATTGATTAAGTAGGTCCCGGAGGACGTCAATTAATGCTTGGAATACTGCAGGGGCATTGGTGAGCCCAAACGGCATTACGAGATAATCATAGTGGCCTGTGGGGGTGTTGAAGGCAGTCTTCCATTCGTCTCCCTGCCGGATCCACACAAGATGGTAAGCATTGCGGAGATCCAGCTTAGTGAAAATGGAAGCCCCTTGAAGCAGCTCAAAAGCAATGGCCATGAGAGGTAGGGGGTATCGATTCCGAACTGTGATCTTGTTGAGGCCCCGGTAATCAATACAAGGCCTAAGACCCCCGTCTTTCTTCTCAACAAATAAGAAACCTGCCACAGCTGGGGAGGTAGAGGCACTGATGATGCCGGCTGCCAAGAACTCCTTAAATGTACATATCCATAGCTGAGCGGTCTGGGGGAGACAGGGAGAAGATCCTACCCCTGGGAGGGCAGGAGCCAGGGAGTAAATCAATAGCACAGTCATAAGTGCGGTGAGGTGGTAAGGAGGTAGCCCGGGACTTGCAGAACACTGTCTTGAATTGATGATAAACACTGGGGACTCGGGACAGGTCGACAGACTCTTGAAACTCAGAACTAGGGGCTGGGGGACTCTGAAGTAGGCAGGAGAGTTGGCAAGGTGAACCCCAGCTTAGAATAGTGCCAGTGGGCCAGTCGATATGCGGATTATGTCTGCGCAGCCAAGGGTGACCCAGGATAATAGGATACTCGGGGGAGTCAATAAGATAGAAGGTCTCCTCCTGCTGGTGTTGAAAGATGGTAAGTCACAGGGACTGAGTGGCCTCTGTTACTTTGCCTGGTTCCAGAGGTCTGCCATCCAAAGCGGTAACTGCCTGGGGGTGAGGAAGAAGTTGGGTAGGGATCTTAAGTTTCTTAGCCAAGGTTAGATCTAAAAAGTCAACAGTGGCCCCAGAATCGATCATAGCAAGTGGCTGGAACTGCCAGGACGGCATTAGCAGGAGGAGCTCTGATCTTCCCCATCGCAGCCCTCCTGTTGCTGTACGGGGACAGGCGTTTCCCGAGAGCTCGGGGCAAGTGGAACAGAAGTGGCCGGAAGCACCGCAGTAGAGGCAACGACGCTCCCTCATGCGACGTTCCCTCTCGCTGGGAGAAAGCCTGGAACGGCCTAACTGCATGTCTTCTGGGGAATCATAGAGCTGTTCAGGAACTGGGGAAGTTCTGGATGCAGGAATACAAACTGGAGAAACAGACCTCCTCAGAGGAACCGGAGAATGAGACTCCTTGCGACGAGCCACCCTCCGCTCTCTCAGGTGATTGTCCAGGCAGATGACCATTGCTATGAGGGACTCAAGATCTTCAGCCGGTTCTCGAGTGGCCAACTCGTCTTTAAGTGGCTCAGACAACACTCCTTGAAAGCAGACCCTCAGTGCCTCATCGTTCCATCCGTTCTTTGCTACTATGGTCCGAAACTCTATAGCGAAATCTGCAGTGCTACGGGAACCCTGTCGGAGAGTGAGTAGGCACTTGGAAGCCTCCCGACCACTGATAGGATGATCAAACACTCGCTTGAATTCTTCCACAAATGCCACGCAGGACTCACAACAGTCATCCTGAGATTCCCACATTGCAGAGGCCCAGGAGAGCGCCTTGTCTGAGAGAAGGGTAATAATGCAAGCAATCTTAGAGCGATCTGTGGGAAAACTTGAGGGTTGGAGCTCGAAGGTGAGAGAGCACTAGGTGAGGAAACCCTGGCAGGAACTGGGATCTCCAGCAAAGGGCTTAGGAGGTGGTAGTCGGGGCTCCGCCACAGGAGAAGGCCTGTCCCCACTCAGAGGTGATACAGAGGAAGTTGAAGAACCAGGGAGGCGTTCGAAGAGCTGGCGGATGGAACTCATCACATCGGTCAGGAGTTGAGAGTGTTTGACCATTAGCTCTTCTTGACGGCTGAGAAAGGCTTCATGGCGCTGAAAAGATGCCTTGTGTTGAGCAATCACTGCCAATAGGTCCTTGGAACTGAGTGTTTCTGGGTCCACGAGTGAGCTAGAACTCGGGTCTCTGGTGTGGTGGTTGAGAGATTTGCCACTAGGCTGTAATGTTGGACCCAAACGAAACACTCAAGGCAGAACTCCAGGCAATGTTGGTTTATTTAAAAGAAAAAAAAAATCTTTGCAAGCCAAAAATCCAACAAAAGTTCTTCTCAGACAGAGGCATTAGTAACATGAGAGATAAATAAAAAAAAATGAAGAAAAAAAAAAAAAAAACTACATAGGAAAAAAAAAAACTCCACGGGGGGAGAAAACAAAACTAGGGCTCATAAACAATAAAATAACTAAGAACACCTTACTTGAGCACACAGCCAAGACTCAAAAACCAAGTGAGGAACAAAGGGAAAAACACTGCTAAAATACTCTGGGAGAAACAAGGCACAGGTGACCTGGATAATGCTAACAAAATCAAACAAGGAAGAATTAAGGCAGAGGGGAACACAAGGGACCTCTAGAGGCACGGAGACAAATTACTGGAGGTAGAATGATGACAGAAAGAGGATTTTGTGAAATATATTAAAAAATAAATGTTGTGCTTTCATGGAATTTTACAAAATAAATACATTTATTTATTGATTTATTTAATAATGAATTAAATTACTTTAATAATTATTAAATTATTTCAGAATAAACTGTTACATTAAATTGTTTTATTGAATTCATGATTTATTAAAAAAATTGGTTATCCATAAAACAGCGGGGTCACATTTTGTAATATTTACGATGCTCATTCTTTTTTTTTTTTTTTTTGAGGCCCTGCCTCCCTTGCCTCCTCGAATGAAACGCCGAACCACTCATGAATTTCAGTAGTAAATAACATTCAGTAGTAAACTAGACTAGTAAACTGGTAAAATATACTTTTTACCGAGTAAGTAGGGCAAATCAGACATTCCTGAAGGCAAGGCGTTGATTATAATCCGATTATTTAATTACATATAAGCCCGTTTACAAACACAGAATATAAAAACAATTATTAACAACTAAGTTATGCCTTCGCCTGATCAAAATGATTTCCAAATTCGCCTGCACTAAGGGAAAAATAATGACCAGAAAATGTTGAGACAATTAAAACCTTGCCACCATGTATTTGTAGTCCTACGTGACGAACACTCACCGCTCAGTGAATCTGATCATTTATCTCTGCCAACGGAAATCTTTAAGTTATCTTTTTGAAATTACTTGGAGTATATTTGTGATTACTAATACAAGCAAGCAACCAAACTTCTGTCAGACGCGAAAATACCTATGGAATAATACCAACAGAAGTCAATCTGGCCATTGTTGACAGTTAATAGTTGTGCTGCAGTGGCCTCTAGTGGACAGCCGTGGAACAGTGAGCAAACATTGCTGCTCAAACATCACGCACAGTTCAAAGAAAACCTATCATGATACATCATCTTATAGAAGAAAAGACAAGAAATACAATTCAAAAACTTGGTAAAAGTTTTAATAAAAATATGAAATATACAGAAGCACCCATTGTATTAAAGCCGAACATGTACAAAATACAAATGTTTCAAATGAGATCAAATAGGTGGTAAAAAAAAAAAATCCAGTTTTAACTATTGTAACAGTCAAAAAGGAAAATAAACTTTTAATTTGAATTTGTAAAAAATGTTTGTTTTTTTTTGCCAAATCAATGAATATCGGTGTTATATCATGTTTTCCAGTAGATGCCAAAACCCACCTAACTTCACATCTGTAGGATTACACACACACACACACACACAAAAACCATCCCACTTGTTACACAATGCAAATTACACATTTGTAGCACCCATAACTTATAAAAAACTAAAATAAAAATCAAATAAAAAAATAAGACACTTAGCGCTTCTAAAAACATTAAGAACTGCTTATTGTGAAAAATTATTCCAATTTCTACATTTGTAAACATCCATCATCAGCACGCCTATTAAGCTTGACGAAGCTTTTGTACCATATAAAAAAGGGCTTATTTTGCTTATTGTGTTATTCTAAAAAAATTAAAGAGTTAGTTCACCTAAAAATGAAAGTTCAGTCATCATTTACTCAGCCTCAAGTTGTTCCAAACCTGTATGATATTTTGAAGAATGTTGGTAACTAAACAGTTGATGGGCCCCATTGACTTCCATAGTATTTTTTTTCTTTCTTCATACTATAAAAGTCAGTGGGGCCCATCAACTGTTTGGTTACCAACATTCTTCAAAATATCTTTTGTTTTTTTGTTCAGAAAACTCATACAGGATTAGAACAACTTGAAGGTGAGTAAATTATAGAATTTTCATTTTTGGGTGAACTATCCCCGTTAAACTCCCCTTTTTGCATCATTTTAGGCTTAATATAGATTTAGGAAAGCCACATTTGAGTAATAAAATGGCAATTATGAATACAAATGACAGCAATTAAGTAGTTGCAATGTATGACTCTAGTCGAGGGAATGAACATTTGCACTGCGTCTATAAGCACATCTGAAAGAATATAAATGACGGACAATTAAAGGAAGTGACATCACAGCACTCTGCTTTGAGGAGTAAGACATGACAGGAGACATTCAGGATCAAAGCCAAACCAGCAGTAACAGTAATTCCTTTCACAACATCCTTTAATTCCCACTGATCCAAGTGCAAACTTGGACACGGCACATACTAGCTGATCAAGTCCCAACTACTATCCTTCCCATATTTCCACACTCGTAACATACGCAAACCTTCGAAACACATCACAAAGACCCTTGACACTTACCAAAACCCTTGGAATAAAACATTACAGCATTTCATTAAGAAACATGGCTGCTTTGTGCACTTCTCACTGTATGAATTATGAAAATCATAAAATTATAATACATCGCAATACATTTTTATACAAAATACATTTAACCTCCTTGACTAAGTGGTCAAATTGCATGGAAACTTTAATCAGCTGATGATTTGCACCAGAATAGGTTTAAAATAAAATCACTTTTTTCCTGTTCTAGTCACAAAATATCATATTTCGAATGTTCACAGTGTTATTAAGACAATATCGATATATGTAAACAAATACCAGTTATAAATAACAGTAATGCATTTTTGTGAGTAAATGTTGTCAATAGTTCCTTAATGATTACAGCAAGAATTGTGTGATTATGGCCCAGATATCAGCACACATTTCCACACAGGCAAATATATTTACACATATACACACTGCAAATTTGAATGAGCTCAGAGAGTAATTGTTATCACAGGTCAGTTAAAAACGCCCAGTGTAACTGACTAGTGGTTTACCCATGCACACCTGATGTAACAGTTTAAAAATCTTATTAAAAAAAGAAAAAGAAAGTCACATTAAATGAAAATTAGTCCCAACATTTAGTATGTTAAAACAATGCAGAATATAAAAATATAAATAAAATAATTAAAATAAAACTTCTTTCTCCTCTGGTTGTTCAGGATGAAGTCTTCTGTTCAGGCTGAATTCACTACAGACAAAGACAAGCAAAGTTTCATGAACTGAGGCTCATACAACAAACTCTTTGTATTTAGAACCAATTCACACTTTATAAATAATTTAAAAAATCAAAATAAAACAAAAATAAGTAAATATTACTTATGAAGTAAAAAAAAAAAAGCAAAGCAAAAAAAACTAATTCATTAGAACAAAAAAATATAACAAAACAAATAAAAAAATACAAAAATAAACAAACAAAAACAAAACAAATGAACAAATAAATGAAAACAACAAAATAAATATAACTTTTGAAATAAAACAAAAAGAAAAAAATAGAACAAAAACAAAACATTCAGTTATTTCACTTTTGTGAGAAAAACAAAAAACAAATTTAAGTGAAACAAATTAAAACAAAACAAAATGTACAAAACCAAAAAATAATACAAAAACAAATATCAATTTTGAAATAAAACAAAAAAACAAATAAGCAAGCAATAAGTTGCAGTCTAGGGCTGCATCCGAAATCGCATACTTCCCTACTTATATAGTCAAGTCATCTTCATTTATATAACGCTTTTCACAATACATATTGTTTCAAAGCAGCTTCACAGTGACAATAGGAAAATTCTTAATCGAGCTAAAGCTGGTTTTTGATTGAATCACCTCCGTTGTAAAAATTGTTAATTATTATTTTAGGGGCCACTTAAATGACACCTTTCCTACTGAAACCCGAATACCTTTAATGCATTCTTGCCATTCATTTACATGTTTAGTCAATAGGTTTGAGTGTGTATGTGCGCAGAAGCTTGATCTTTTTTAAAAAAGTGATATTTGCCAAATTACTTGGCTGGTCCGCATAATACAGAAAAATTGATACAGAAAAGTTGTGTCCGTGGATCTATGCGAACTGGAATACTATTGATAAGGTTTTATCTATACATAGGGAAAGGAAAGGGAAGGAGGCCTTCACAGGGGATAGTTAGTTGACACTTCAGAGCTGCGTTATCGTCGTAGGCGAAAAACAGTATGTGACAAAAGAAGTATGTCTGAATTTACATTATTCATAAAAGAGTAAGTAAAAGTACCCGGATGATCTACTGCTTCCAGAGAGATTCTGAAGTGCGCATATGATGGACACTTTACTATACCATGAGGCCACAGGAGAGGAATGGCAGTGAAGCGACATAACTGATGCTGGTAGGTCACATGCTAATGGCAACATGGCGAATACATCCGGATAACATTCATACTACACACATTCATACTATATAGAGCAGGGGTGGGGAATGTTGATCCTGGAGGGCCATTGTCCTGCAGAGTTTAGCTCCAACCCTAATAGGTTGTTTGCACATGACGTGCATGATGGGGTGTTTTCACTTTTGTAGAATTCCATTCATAATGTTGATCGGGTTACCGTGAAAAGTGTCACGTGCTGCTGCTTCAGACATCATATGTTAGAAAGTCACCTCCTCAACCAGCTTCCCTTAGTGTTTTTACACGTAGAAAAGGCAAAAATTATATTACACCATCCCATTTTTTCCCTGTACGATGATATGAGTTTCTATTACAATTCTCGATTATTTAGCATAAATAATCTACAATGGCGACATTTTTCACAATCACGACAGAAAATCAAAAGACTGCCCTAACATCACTAGCAGAAAGGCAGCGCGATAAACAAACCAGACTAGAACTGAACACGGCGTGGCGGCAGCTTCACATTCTCTATATCTCGACGGCAGGAAAGTCTTAAGTAGGGCTGGACGATTAATCGAAAAATAATTTAAACCGAAATTCAGAACCTCTAACCGACGTAATTTTCCCATGTCGGTTATTTCGTTGTTTTAATCCTGTTAATACTTCCCGCTTAAAAACATTACCGTGTGTAGCCACGTGACTCCGCCCCGTCCAGTCAGTTGCATAAAAACAAAACACGGAGGTGAACGACGGTTCAACACATAGTGATGGCGCGCGAGCGGTGAGCCTTTGCGTCTTCACTAAACTTTGTCAGTTGTATTCGTTTTATGGTTTGGACATTCGAGCGAATTTAGATGATCAGATGTGTATTATTATATCGAGCAACCGTACTCGCGCAGCTGCAATTTGGCATGAACAGTCATACAAACAGTAGCTGCGCAAAACGTGAAGATCGCACGCACAGAGGAACAGAAACTAGTTGTCAGCGCTGTCGTGTGATTTATTACTTAAAGTAGCTTAGAAACTCAAAACATATTATACAGTTGTGGCCAGAATTATTAGACCCCTTCATAAATATGATCAAAGATGACTCTAAAAATAAATCTGCATTGTTTATCTTTTGATCTTTAATTCATAAAATTAGCAAAAATTCATTGAAGGAAAAGAATTGAAAGTGGGGGGGAAATGACATTAAGAAATAAATGTTTTTCTCCAAAACACATTGCCCACAATTATTAACACCCCTAGAATTTTTTATGAGTAAAATATCTCTGAAGTATATTCCCATTCATATTTAAATTTTTTTAGCTCACCGGGGTGATCATGAACATGAAATTGGCCAGCCATGACTTCCTGTTCCACAGGAGTATAAACATGAGGAAACACAAAGGCCAAATTCCCTTAATCATTCATCACAATGAGAAAAAACAAAGAATATAGTTCTGATGTGTAGCAAATGATTGTCGAGCTTCACAAAATAGAAAGTGTCTGTAAGAAAATAGCTGAAGCATTGAAAATCCCCATTTCCACTATCAGGGCAATAATTGAGAAGTTCCAATCAACTAAAGATGTTACAAATCTGACTGAAAGAGGACATGTGTCTAAATCGTCCTAATATGTGGTGAGGAGGAAAGTGGCCGAAGACTCTCTAAGGATCACAGCTGGAGAACTGCAGAGATTAGTTGAGTCTTGAATCTCAGAAAGCCTAAAAAAAATTTATCAAAAGCACCTACATCCCCACAAGTTGTTTGGGAGGGTTTCAAGAAAAATCCTCTGCTCTCATCCAGAAACAATCTCCAGCATATTCAGTTGTCAGACAAGACTGGAACTTCAAACGGGACAAGCTTCAGATGAAACTAAAACAAGAGCTTCTTGGCAGCAAACCCACCAGATGGTTTTGGTGCACACATGGATAAAAAGTGCCCCATGCCCACGGTCAAATATACTGCTGGATCTTTAATGTTGTGGGCCTATTTTTGTGCTGGAGGTCCTGGACAACTTGTTCAGATATATCGTATCATGGATTCTATCAAATACCAACAGATAAAAAAATCAAAACCTGACCACTTCTGCTAGAAATCTTATAATGGGCTGTGGTTGGATCATCCGTCGGGACAATGATCCAAAACAAACATCAAAACCAGCACAAAAATGGGTCACTGAGCACAAAATGAAGCTTCTGCCATGGTCTTCCCAGTTCCCTGACCTGAACCCTAAAGAAATGAGTGGAGTGAACTGAAGAGAAGAAGCACCAACATGGAGCTGGAATCGGAAGGATCTGGAGAGATTCTGTATGGAGGAATTGTCTCTGATCTCTTCTCAGGTGTTCTCCAAACTCATCAGGCATTATAGAAGAAGACTCAGAGCTCTTATCTTGGCAAAAGGAGTTTGCAAAAAGAATTGAATAAAGGGTGCTAATAATTGTGGGCAACGTGTTTTGGAGAAAAACATTTATTTCATAATGTTATTCCCCCCCCACTTTCAATTTCCACCCACAGCTTTACAATTAATAGAGAGACGGTATGACTAATTCACACACGCAATCACTCTGGTAGCTACTGTGCTAATTTATCTTTATCTAATTTACAACGAGCAGAAACCTGCAAGAAATGTTACAAACCATAGATAAAATAACTGCTGATAGTGAGCTATGATGTCAGATCACTCTTTCAATCATATTTACAGTACAAACCTTGTCAGTGAACTATGAGGGCAAAAAATAATTTTTTTTTAAAAAATAATCGTTCATTAATCGTAATCGAGGTAAAATGTTCAATTAATCAAGGTTTTCATTTTAGGCCATAATCGTCCAGCCCTAGTCTTAAGGCAGGAACACACCAAGCCGACTAAGTTTTCTCAGTGTGTTCTGCACCGTCGGCTGAAGCTGGTCCTCGTCTGCTTTTTTTCGGCCGATTCGAAATGTTGAATCGCCGTCGGAGCTCATCGGGCCATCTGATCATTCTGATTGGCTGTTCAGATACTGCCACCTACTGGTTCGGAAAGGCATTTCATCTCACGCAGGCGCAGAACTGACGTGCTACTTGGCCGTTGGCTGTTTAGCGTTGGTTTGGTGTGTCAGGCCAACTTTGGACACAGACGCTGCCGACGTGAGCCAACCTCACAGTCTGCTTTTGTCGCTAAACTCTGCAGGACAGTGGCCCTCCAGGATCAACGTTCCCCACCCCTGATATAGAGCGTACTTTTTTTAGCGGTCGAAAAGTAATTACTTATTCAAAATAAGTACCTACTAAAGAGAGTATGTGATTTCGGACACAGCCACAGTGTTTAACTGGTCTGTGCTGCTCACCTGAACCCAGTGCTGGTGACATTATCATCATCATGCCCCGATTCAGCTCACCGGCTCGCTGCTGATGTTTTCCTTCCCCTGAGGAGACACATACCGCCCTCTCCTGTCTGCGGCAGGCTGGTTCCCTAAAACCTTCCTCTGCATTTAAACATAGTAACATTCATTAGACATCCGGTTTATTCACTTGTATATGCCCTTTCAAAAGCTGAATTGGTTTGCTACAATGTGATTTTATAGTACAATCCCTTTAAACTACATCATTATGTAACTGGGGATTGATTGCTTTTCAAAGGACACACAGCTGCATTGGCCAGAACTTGAAAAGATTTCACCATCACACATAATAACTTGTGTATATAACACAGAGGTGAAAGAGCTGGAGATAGAGATCTGACCTTGATAAGACCACCAAAGGAGCGTGAGCGAGCGTGTTTTTTACTAGTAGGAGTCGTATTCTCATTGACAGGAGTCACAGGGGTCGACTGCTTGCCAAGCTGAAATGAATAACAGCCACAGAATGATTACAGGAACATTATGCCAACAGAATAAAAAAAACAAAAAACAAAAAAAAAGCCCTTTCCTTTTAATAATCACAAAATAATTAATTATAGTAAAAATCTATCAAATGTACACTAACAGAAAAAAGTAGAGGTTTAACGATACACTCATGTCACAATTTGATACACTTTACGACAGTGAACTCATGACAATACTATCGCGATCCTTTAAGCTAGGGATGCAACAATACCGTTTTTTAAGGACAGAGTACGATACCGAATTTCCTGGTACTCACCAATACCGATGCCTATACATAAATTTCTTTTTTTTTTTTTTTTTTTGGTGATGTTGCGGTTTTCCAAGCACAACACAGTGAGACTAATGAATGTAGGACAGCTTCTTTACTATTACTCTAATGAAAAAAAGTAATAATTTTTATGTGCTTGTCACAAACTTGAACAAAAATTTCACAGTGTCCAATGACCTTCAAAGTCCATAATTACCAATATACAGCTATGGAAAAAATTAAGAGACCACTTAACATTGATTTCTGAACTTGCAGTGGTCTCTTAATTTTTTCCATAGCTGTATATAGTCAAGTCAATTCAAGTCACCTTTATTTATATAGCGCTTTTTACAATGTAGATTGTGTCAAAGCAGCTTTACATTGATAACTGGTACATAATTTTGGCCAATGCAGGCAGATCAAAGCACTGTTGAATATCAAATGTCCCCAACTAGGCAAGCCAAAGGCGACAGCGTCAAGGAACCCAAACTAATTATATATATATATATAGAGAGAGAGAGAGAGAGAGAGAGAGAGAGAGAGAGAGAGAGGAAATTTACAAACAATACAACAAATACTATAGATATACAAATTAAATAAACTTGTATTTCAGATACAGTAGGTTTATTTACCACGTATACATTTATTTAACATCTTTTGTTGTTTTATTGACATTAATGACATATATTTAATTAGGCTACGGTCCTTTTAAGACCGAATCCATGGATATTGACACATATCCTGTATATCCTGTTTTCACCCAAATGTTTACGTCCACTTAAGCCATAACCAACTGTATTTACGTGAGACACCACACGATGGACATTTTGACAACCATGAGTGCATTTTACCATTCAGGCGCAAGGAGAACTGATCACATGCTGTCTGGGAGAACTGGGATCGTGCACAAGAAAGAAAGAAAGACAGAAAGACAGAAAGACAGAAAGAAAGAAAGAAAGAAAGAAAGAAAGAAAGAAAGAAAGAAAGAAAGAAAGAAAGAAAGAAAGAAAGAAAGAAAGAAAGAGCGCTTCTTGTCTGTGTCATTCAGCGCGATTCTGCCTATCCCGCCCCTTCACTACTTAATAACGAATTGTGATTGAAAGCATGCAGTTCGTAATGTGTGGGTTGTCAGCATTAATTTTGAAGTATTTCCACACCCCTGAGGCTTCTGCCACAAGTGTCTCTGTGCACGGAAAATTCTGTCGTTTACGTCACGTGACATATCAGTCTTTGGTATCGGGGGTATTTTTACAAGTATAAGTACATAAGCTTGGTATCGGGCCCGATACTGATACTGGTCGGGTGCATCCCTACTTTAAGCCAAGATAAAGAAGAGGGTTATATTATTATTACTACTGAGAGAACTATATCTACTTCTAACAAATTAACAAAAATGTATTGTTGATTAAAATGTTAAATTTGCTGTGGACTTGAATAGGCTTGGACTTTGTCCTGCATGCACAGGGCAATGGTGACATCAGAATAAAAATATTCATGATTCTGACCCTGAAAATACAGAATTAAGTTAGACACATACTTGCACTCTGTCACCGATTACATATAAAAATGTACACGCTTTTTTACTGTTAAAATCAGTAGGGGTGTAACGATACACTCAGCTCACGATACGGTATGTATCTCGATACAAAGTTCACAATATTTTTCAAAAAACATTAACAAATTTCAATAATTTTCCCTGTTGTACATACAAGATCACATTTCAAGGTTTAATAAAAACCTTCTATATTCAAATCAACAGCTGAATAGGTCTGTCTGTCACTGAAAAAGAATGTTAAATTTAACATGAACTTAGAATTATGAATAGGGGCCGTTCACATATCGTGTCTAAAAACGCGTGGAAGGTGTGGCCGCACCGCTTCTTTCCAAAGCACTTGCGCTCCAGTGGTGTCGGTCGTTGCTATGCAACCATGAACTGCGCTCTCGAAGAGGATCAGGAAGTTTCTGCAAAGAATAAATGATTTCTAGCCCTTGCATTAGCTTTACTACTAGATATATTTATGGAGATAATATATAAAAACCAACCTGTACAGCTATGATCACCTGTTCGGCTGAGGTTTTGATGTTTTGTTACGGAAAGGCCGAAGCTGATCGGTTGATTCTTGTCACACGACCTGCGGTGCGCTTGCATTCTGAAAAGTTGAGAATCGTTCATCTCGATCCGCCTGGAAAACGCACCGGATGTGCGTCGCGACCGCGTTGATCCCATTATGAGTGCGCCTGCCGCGCAGCTACATTTGAAATAACCGACTTGCACGCGGAAAAGCACAATATGTGAACGGCCCCGTGGAACTTCTTAAAGCAAAGCATCGCAAGCATCTTTTGCTTTTCTGTGAGCACAGCTGTTGCTGTGGCACTGCGGTAAAGGAAAGCCATGACTTTTCTCATGCGACCAAGCAAGAGACTGACGCGAGAAACGTTTAAACCTGCTTGCAAGATTCGATGTGTGCACGAAACACTTACTGAACTAGAGAGCTGATTGAGACACACCATTTATATGCGGTGACAACCCGGCTTCTCTCACTCCCACCTCCATGTTGCAGAGTAGGTCACGTTGACAGCTCAACCAATAAGATTAGACTGCCGTCATATCGTAAAAGCATCGTCATCACTCTACGATGCATATCATAACATTTTTGTATCGCAAAATATCGTACTGTGATAAATCGTTACACCCCTAAAAATCAGTTACCCATTAATTGCATTATTATACAGTCAGTCAAACCAAAATTTATTCAGACACCTTGAACAGTTCATTAATACATACAGTTTAGTCACTATAGTAAAAAAAGAAAAAAAAAAAAAAAAGGGGGGGGGGGGTTCGGGGGTAATAAAATATGACAAGATCTCAGAGTTAAACTGTGTCAGTTAAAACGGGTCTGCTGCCATTACTTTATTAGTAGTAGTAGTAGTAGTAGTAGTAGTAGTAGTATAAAAAAGCATGATTTACTTTTTTTTTTAAATAAACTAATTACAGCAAAAATGTGTGATAATAAATAAATAATAAAACCTGCTGTCATTATTGTATAATAATAATAATAATAATATTACATGTGCCACACTTCCTGCTAACAACAGGTGGCGCTTTGACTATAACTGAATATTGCCATGTTGATGTCTTCAGGCCAGGACTATTATCAAACGTGCAGTTTGGAGCAAATCAGACATTGTATGCCTGAGTTACAACAACTTCCTGTTTCGTGGCATTAATTGCATACATTAGCACTTAGACAAGTTTTGCATGATTTAACGTGTTTCTAGCATGTTTGGCACTTCTGGTACCAAAGTGAATTGCAGTGCAAAGCATGCCATTTCCTACAGGTGGCGCTATGACTAACTGAATATTGGCATATAGATGTCTTTAGGCCAGGACTCTTATCACACATGTGAAGTTTGGGACAACTTCCTCTTTCATGGTGAAACATCAGACTTTGTCAGGCCACCACAAACACACCCTTCAGCAAAAACTAGAGATCTTCGCAATTTAATGTTGCAAAGGCCTTTAGATTAGACTGACCAAATATGACGTTGATCTGATTAAAGCTCTAGGAGGAGTTTGTTAAAGTACAACGTCTGGAATTGGCAAAAACTGCTAAAATTTTACAGAGAAAATTCAAAATATCTCACTTCCTGTTAGGTTTTCAGATTTTGTACCCATAGACTTTTTTGTAGGGATTAGGCTGTAACATCTGTCTACCATATTTTTATACTTCTCCGTGAAACGTAGCGCGAAGGGCGCTTAATTGAAAATTTGTAGGTGGCACTATCAAGCCATTTTGCCACACCTAATTCTGAAACCCATATCAGATGTAATTTTCACCATTTCTGAAGTGTGTGCAAAGTTTCATAAGTTTTCGAGCATGTTTAGGAATGCGCTTCATTTCGGGGAAGACGACTAATTGACCGAGCAATTACAATAGGGTCCTCGCACCACCGGTGCTTGGGCCCTAATAATATAAAAAAAAAAATAAAAAAAAAATGAAAATCACATTTTATGTTTAGTTATTTTTAATAAAACAAATCACCACTAAATAAATAAATAAATAAATAAATAAATGGACCCATTGTACTCTTACCTGTCGGATGAGTTTTTTCTTCTTGGCGGAGTTTGGCATGTTATCGGTGACGTGTCGATAGAGCTCTTTAAGTGCCTCTTCTGTGTGATTCTCAGAGTCTAACCCAACTTGTGCTCCGCTCCTCTTACATGCCGCCATGAGAGGAGAACTGCTGACTGTCAACAGCTCCAGGTCATCCTACAACCAGAGAGAAGAATATTATATTATTTACACACAGCAGCAGAACACAAGTCCAGTATTTGGGTCACTAATACAGTTAAGTTCAAACACAGTTCATTTATTTACAGGAGTATCTACAGGAATATTCAGGACTGACAGTGTGAATGTAGCCATGGTTCAATCAGTGCTTAGATTCGCTTTAGAAGGAACATAAATGGCACAAACCTTGGAGTGAATAATTTTGGTGTTGGCGAACTGAAGTCTGGCGTGCTCCCGCAGATACGCTGGTGCCTTTACAAATGAGAAGACAAAAGAAGACGGTTTGATTTCACAATCCTAAACATCCTTTAAACTTTTAAGATGACATCACATCAGTTTTGTTGTTGTTAACTAAGACTGGAAAAAAAAAAAAAGTCATGGAAATAAAAACACTACATGAAAAACTTAAAGGTGCCCTAGATTGTTTTTTTACAAGATGTAATATAAGTCCTAGGTGTCCCCTGAATGTGTCTGTGAAGTTTCAGCTCAAAATACCCCATAGATTTTTTTAAATAATTTTTTTTAACTGCCTATTTTGGGGCATCATTAACTATGCACTGATTTTTTCAGCACGGCCCCTTTAAGAGATGCGTTCCCTCTGCCACACGAGCTCTCGACTATAATACAGCGCATTTACAAAGTTCACACAGCTAATATAACCCTCAAAGGGATCTTTACAAGATGTTCGTCATGCATGCTGTATGCATGCTTCGAATTATGTGAGTAAAGTATTTATTTAGATGGTTTGATTCTGTGTGAGTTTGAGGCTATGCTATGTGGCTAACGTCTAATTCTACACTGTTGGGAGAGATTTATAAAGAATGAAGTTGTGTTTATGAATTATACAGACTGCAAGTGTTTAATAATGAAAATAGCAACGACTCTCGTCTCCATGAATACAGTAAGAAACGATGGTAACTTTAACCACATTTAACAGTATTAGCAACATGCTAATGAAACATTTAGAAAGACAATTTACAAATATCACTAAAAATATCATATCATGGATCATGTCAGTTATTACTGCTCCATCTGCCATTTTCCGCTGTTGTTCTTACTTGCTTACCTTGTCTGCACAGATCCAGACGTTAATACTGCCTTTCCTTGTCTAATGTGTTGAATGGGCTGGCATTATGCAAATATTGGGGGCGTACATATTAATGATCCCGACTGTTACGTAACAGTCGGTGTTATGTTGAGATCCGAGTGTTTTCCGGAAGTCTTTTAAACAAATTAGATTTACATAAGGAGGAGGAAACAATGGAGTTTGAAACTCACTGTATGTCATTTCCATGTACTGAACTCTTGTTATTCAACTATGCCGAGGTAAATTCAAATTCTGATTCTAGGGCACCTTTAAACTAGTGTTATTTTAGTTTTAAATTAAAACTAGTTTATAATATTTTGAATTAGCTTTTATTTTTTTATTTTTAAGTTTATATGTTAAATTTTAGTTTAATTTTTAGTCAAGTTAAGTTTTTTTTTATTTTGTTAGGTGCTTTTGTCATTATTAGTTTTTTGTTTTTAAAAAAATATTGCCAATTAGGATTAGGATTATTTCATTATTTGTTTTTATTTTGTAGTTCATTTTAATGTTTCAACTTAAACTTATTTCAGTTTACTGACAAGGCAACATTTCTATTTAGATTTTATTCTATTTTAGCTTTATTTCATTTAACAGAAATGTTTTAATAGTTTTAGTTAGCAATAATAAACTTGACAAACAAAAGCTAGAAAAGTTTCCTTGGCATCTATCTTAAATAAAAATAAATGAAAGCTAAATAGAAAATATTTACCAAAACTTATAAAAATGAAAAGCACATAACAAAATCACTAAAACTTAAACTAAAATTAAAATATAAAAAAGGCTCATTCAAAATATTAATAAATACTATGATAGTACTAAAAGAATGCTGCATCACGTTAATAGGATATTGTTTTTCATCCCATCAGCATGTGCACACATAAAGGCTGCATTTTGCAAATATTAAGTACCCGAAAGATCTTCTGGGAATGTTTGATGAGGAAAGCCATGCCGCTGTTTAGTTTCTTAAGGTTCTCCTGAAGGTCACTGGCATTCATCTGAAGAAAGCAACATGCAAAACATGAAAAATTATGCCTGAATGTTTAACAATTAAAAACAGAAACAAATCACATACGTTTTTGGGCCAGATGACGTGGGGGGCAAACATGAGTGCGAGATTGTGTGCGGACATCTTGTTTTTGTCCTGTTGTTTGGCGGTGTGATAGAGCAGGTCCAGCAGCAGCTTGAGCAGGGTTCGGTTAGCGGTGGGCAGCAGCAACAGCAGAAGCTGCAGAGCCTCGATCTGACGCTCCTTATCTGGCAAACTTGTCTTATTGCCTTGATCATCAAACGTGGTCAGTTCTGCCAAGAAGAACAGATAAAGCTTAATCAGGAAGTGTGAAGGGAGCAATAAATGATGGACAGGACGGTATTGAGAAACCAAATGAACCTGTGATTTTCAAGTGAGCGTGTAGGTGGCGCTGTGTTAGCAGGGGCTCTGGCAGCTCTCCCAGAAAGCTTTTGAGGAGGGTGGCAACGTCATTGGGATGGAAGTCACCGGAGGCGAAGTCAATATCAGCTCCCCCATTGAGCTGCTCTCTCAACGTCTGCTGCCTCAGGCTGTTCCCAGGAA
The DNA here is from genome assembly GCF_024489055.1 of Chanodichthys erythropterus. Lineage (NCBI taxonomy): Eukaryota > Metazoa > Chordata > Actinopteri > Cypriniformes > Xenocyprididae > Chanodichthys > Chanodichthys erythropterus. Next base: position 1,687,825 of record NC_090230.1, read on the forward strand.
CCCGAAAAAGACCCTCTACATGCAGATCTATAGGAAAACAACCAGTCGAAACATCTCAGTTTCTGGGGCTGCACGACATAGGAAAAGACTGACATTGCAATGTTTTGTTTTTCTGCAATATACTGCAATATGAAAATTTCACCAGATGACTTCAGCCTCTGGTGCTCCTTGTGTGGAGGTCAAAAATGACCTTTTATAATATTTAAATGAAATGAGTGTACTATATTTTCATTATAAAATATTTTGTATTTTCAGTTTGGTCTCTATTTATAGACTTGGTAGATTATTGCTGAAGGGGGGAAAGTTTTAAAAAGTGAATTTAATAAAAGTTATAGAAGTTTAAGTTTATTGTTATGAAAAATGCACAAATTCTTTTTTAAGTTTTCATATGAAATATATATTTTCTAGCGCTGCACGATTGAGAATCACAATATTTTGTTTCAAACAGAGATCACGATTCTCCCTACGATTCTGAACAGACAACTAAAAATAATTTACTAGAGGAGCTGACAAAATGTGTAAAATGTAATGACATAATCTTTATTTGGTAAACGCTGATGTCTGTGGCATTTGATGGCTACTGTAGCTAACACAGAAATAACGATTCTGTGTGGTTGAAAAGACTGTTTGTGAAGCGGTTTCATACCTATATATGACAACTGCTCTCTCTGGATCAGCGGCAGCGAGTTTAATGTTCTGCCGTGATTTTTTCCAATGAGAGAAAATCAAAGCCATAAATCTAAACAAGTTGTATTCCAAGTTTGAGTTCGATATCTCAAAAAAAAAAAAAAAAAAAAAAAAAAAAAGCTTTCAGTAAGATTTTGTTTGGGCGCAGTACCATACACTTCCACTAAATGAAAGTCGTTTTCCAATTGTTTCCAATGTGGTCATTTTTGACCATGACCAATACAAGTGTGATTATTTTTTTCAGGACCATTTAACCTTATATTGAGTAAGAGCAAGAAATTTAGCCACAATTTCTCTAACACAACTGCACTTTATGTGTGCAAATATTTTTGGGGGGCCCTGTATATGACTAAGAGCCAGGGCTTACTTTTGCTGAGGTACACGATGAGTTGATAGATCTGGGCTATTCCTTCCTCTGTGAGGGGCATGCCAAACACAACACCTTTGTCTGCAAAATAAAGAAAAGATTTAACAATGAAACATCTCTCCAATAAAATGTTGAATGAAATCATTTTTCAATACATTTTTTGAAGTTGATGCTATTATAGTTTAATCTTATTGTTTTTATTGTTACTGTTTATTTATTTTACACAATTGACAGCCCTAGTTTATCACAGCAAGTAATTTTAAAAATATATATATTTTTTTTTAGCTTGCTCACTTGTATTCTTTGTATAAAATGATCCTATATTTATTGTAAAAATGCTAAATAAAAAATGACATCAAAATGTTTCTATTCAGTTGTATAAACAACCTTATTTGGTGTGTGGAGTGGAATAAAAAAAAAAAATCAGAAGAATAAAAACGGAAAAAAGGAAGTTAGAAAAAAACTGCAGTTGTTAAACGGATAGTTCACCCAAAAATGAAAATTGGATGTTTACCCCCAGGGCATCCAAGATGTAGATGATTTTGTTTCTTCAGTAGAACACAAATCATGATTTTTATCTCCAACCATTGCCGTCTGTCAGCTGTATAACGCATGTCAGTGGGAACTTCATCTATAAGACTAAAAAAAACATGCATAGACTAACCGGATATGGAGGGCATAGTGTTGGACATAGTGGTGTTTTAGAGGTAAAAAAAATGATATAAATACTGTTCAGTTTCTCACACAAACCGATCGTTTCCTGTCTTAGGACATCAATGTGCCGTCACGAGCCGCAGGGTTTAATTTGGATTTGCCTATGCATGTTTTTTTGACTCTTAAAGAGGAAGTTCCCACTGACACGCATTATATGACTGACAGACCGCAACGGTTGGAGTTCACAAAATCATCATTTGTGTTCTACTGAAGAAACAAAGTCATCTACATCTTGGTTGACCTGGGGGTAAGCAGATAAACATCACATTTTCATTTTTAGGTTAACTATCCCTTTAAGCTCCTCTTGAAAAGAGCAATCTGGATAGCACTATATTGAGTAACTACAGACCAATCTCAAATCTTCCTTTCATAGGCTAGATAACTGAAAAAGCTGTTTTCAATCATCTGTACAAATTCTTAAGCTCAAATGGATACATTCAATCTGGTTTCTGACCACATCACAGCACAGAGACTGCACTCATAAAGATAAATGATATTCGCTTAAATACTGATACAGACAAATTTTCAGTGCTGCATTTGACACTGTCAATCACAACTTCTTGACAGGCTGGAAAACTGGGTCGGGCTTTCTGGGATAGTCCTAAAATGGTTTAGGTCATACTTAGAAGGGAGTAGTGTTGTCAGCATACTGGAATTTCTAATTTCGATACAATACCTTGAAAAGTATCAATATTCTATAACTTTTACGATACCATGGGGGGAAAAAATGCTAAATATATTCATATTGTCATGGGAATGAGCAGAATTATGCTCAATCCCATGCTGAAATTCAGACCAGGTCACACCAAAATTATTTAAAGTGCCCCCATTATGGATTTTTGAAAATGACCTTTCATGTAGTGTGTAAAATAGCTCTAAGTGAATGAAAACATCCTGCAAATTTTTTAATCTGAAAGTACACTGTATATAAAGTTACTGTCTCGCAAAAGTAAGAATCGACTCGGAGTCAATTAAATGACTTGTTTGTAAAACAAATCCCAAGCCGTTTCATTGTGACATCACAACAAAACATTAGTTTATTGCCCGCCCACTTATTGCACGTGCAGATGCCAGGGAAAATTCAATTTACCACAGCAGGACAATCTTTTGTTGTGTTCCCATCATTTGACTGACGACTGCTTCTCAATCCTTGGGGAGTTTAACACAGGATTCACAAAACGCTTGGTTTTAAAATATGGATTACAATGCCCAGTTTATTTGGACCAGCTTGCTCCTCTGAATCTCAACCTGTAAGTATGATTACTAATTGATGTTTAAGTTTTGTAGCGATCGTTCAAAATTTGTAGTTTTGTATGTTATGTTGTGTAACATACAACGGATGTATCCAGCTAACCAGCTAAATATCCAATATAATATCCGGATGTATCCAGCTAAACTCTCGTTTCTGTAGTTTTGCTATTTAGATGTTGGTCCAATATTGTCTAAAAATGTGTCAATTAATGCAGCTTGTCTGTCTTATTACTTAGAGTAATGATCAAGGATGGAGCACGACTTTTGTTTACAAAGTGTAATGCATATCAGCTATTCACGTTTGTGCTCGGCTAACATGGGAGTTTACAACATAGATGTGGGCCCAGTTCGCTTACATAACTGTAAAACAAACCATTTTTTTCCCTCTGCGTTCTCATTATTACAGTAGAGTGGAGCTCTATCTGTATGGTAATAGGATGTTAAGATGCTAGTCCACGCTAACTAGTTTAAGTATTTTCTCTGTAAACGGTAAGCACCCATTGTAATGTCAAACAATGATATAGCTATTTTTTAATAGCTTTGTTAATAATTATGATGAAAAAGTCTGTGTACACATCTGGCCTAAATGTTTATCTTATGTTAGACGTTTTCAGCTTCGCTTAGCATTCTTATACAGCACCTACATAAAGTATAACAGTGACACTGGTATCACATCTTATATATTGCACAAACTAAGGTGACACTTACCATAGAGAAACGTCCTACTCCATTTGTGATTGCGAATCAGTTTCTGGTTGATCGACTACTCGGGCTTGAACTGATACGGTAAAATTGATGCTATCTTTTCTGTCCATACATTGTATACAATGTCGTTCGAATTGATAGCTGCCATTCAGTTATGGCAATGGGCGCCGGGTGCCCGCAGTAGACCAACCACAAAGGATTGGGACATCTGACCAATCAGAGCAGTGTAGGCTCATGAAAAGGAGGGGTTTAGAGTCATTCTTTGAACTGCTTCTAATGAATCATTTAGAAAAAATTGAGAACTGAGGTGAAATTAAATGTATATTATAAGAAAACGAAAGTGTTTTTTGACCTTGCATGCATGTAAACCTGTTGTAGGAGACTCCCAAAACAATATTAGGAACCTTAAAAAAGGCATAATTGGGGCACATTTACCGGAGTGAATGAGACAACTGAATGAGAGGAGGCAGGTGCATGTCAACTCCCAGCGGAGAGGAGAGTGCACAGCTGGTATCGGTGCATATGAATACTGCAGAAAGGAGCATTGGAATTATTTCAGATGTTTCAGTATCGATACATAGTCGATACAAATATCCAAATATCGCTATTTTTGACAACACTAGAAGGGAGAGGTTATTATGTGAGTATAGGTAAGTCTGAGTGGACATCCATGACATGCGGAGTCCCACAAGGCTCAATACTTGCACTGCTCTTGTTCAACCTGTTTATACTACCACTGAGCCAAATCATGAGAGAGAACCAAATTGCTTATTACAGCTATGCAATAGCTAAATCAGCATACTATCATCTCAAAAATATTCTGAGCAGAACCAGAAAATATGAACATATCACACCAGTCCTCAGGTCTTTACACTGGCTCCCAGTTAGATTTAGGATTGATTTTAAAGTATTATTACTGGTATATAAATCATTCAATGGCCTAGGACCTCAATACATTGCAGATATGCTCACTGAATATAAACCCAACAGATCACTCAGATCATTAGGATCATATCAGCTAGAAATACCAAGGGTTCACTCTATGGAGTCTGCTTTTAGCTATTATGCCAGCCACAGCTGGAACCAGCTTCCTAAAGAGATCAGATGTGACAGTAGTCACAGTAGTCACATTCAAATCCAGACTCAAAAAACATCTGTTTAGCTGTGCAAAAAACATTTGAGAGGTTTTGTATCCTCAATACATAGTACGCTTGTAACGCTACTACTTTTCTGGACCTTGAATGTGGTAACATTGTTTCTATTAGGGATAAAAAAAGAACCTCTCGGATTTCATCAAAATATGTTATTTTGTGTTCCAAAGATGAATGAATGAGACGAGGTGTGGAACGCCATGAGGGTGAGTAATTAATGACAGAAATTTCATTTTTGGGTGAACTAACCCTTTAAGAGATTTCTTGGGTGAAAAGAAATTGAAGTGCGGACTGGGTTAGTCCTAGAGATCCCCCAGGCCGATTTTAGAACAAAAATCTGATCTTATGCAATCCATTTTTATTCTTATGTATTTGTTTCCTTCTCATGTGAAGCATTTTAAAATTACCATTGTGTATGAAATGTGCTATATTAAAAAAAAACTTGCCCTGCCTTGCCTAATGTCAAATTTGTTGAATTACTTCTTTATCAGTGTCTTCACTTGATTTGGAAGCTAAATACTGTTGGCCACTCATCAAAACCAGCAAGGTCCTAACTTTTGTTTCACGCATTACTGTTGGCTAGATGGCAATGAATCTAGAGCTAGCCAGTCAATACCAGGAGCCCATAGCAGGAAACTAACTTGCAGAGCAATCACAGAACTTCCCAAAACAGATGATGTAATTCTTACACTGAAGGTTGTTCAATATTTTTTGTCAATAGAGTCTGAAATCTTCCCACAGAAGAATCACCGGTGCCTCCATAATAAGCTCAAAGGCATATTGACAATAGACTGGCTGTAAATTTGTCGAATGTATGAGGAAGAATTTATGTTCATTGCAGGCTGAAATGGAAAAAAGCAAAAGAAAGGAATACAGAAAACTGGCTAAAATTCAGAAAAAACCTCACCTTTGCGTTTAAGGAAGTTGAAAGAGCGAAAAAAGCCTCCCGCCACAGTGCTGTTGGGAGTCTTGGGTTCCTCATCGCCCAGTAATTGTGAGAATTCGGCCCCCGGGAGGTCGATGAGCCGTGTGATGTTACTCAGCACCAACTCGGTGAAGGCCTCAGGTCGCTCATGACGCATTTTCTCCACAAAGAAGTCTGGGTTGAAGATGATGGGAGGCCGGCCGTCACTACCACCTCCCATTTCTGACTCTTGACTGATTACAACATTGCACACCGTGCCCCTGTGAACCCACAAATAAATATGACTTATAATGACATAGTTCATTAATTAATTTATTCAAAAAACATTGTAATTGTAAAATGTAATTTAAACATGGGCATGTCATGATTATGAATTGTGTGCTGACGATTGTCATAAATAATTGCGATAAAAAAATGTAATTCTGTTTTGTTCATGTCAATTACAGTGTAAGCCTAATATGCGTTTGTTTACTTAGAATCTTAGAATATATAATATAATAAAAATCATAATAAAATAGGCCCATATGATTTACATTAATGCTGTGAAAATAATATTTATTATATAAAATAATGAAATTCTTGAAAAGAAAACCTTAGTAAGTAGTTCGGAAAAATCGTTATTATTTCTTAGCTAATATATATATATATATATATATATTATATATATATATATATATATATATATATATATATATATTATATATATGTGTGTGTGAAAAAAAAAATTAAATAGAAAAACATTAAAAAACGTTTTGAAAATAATGACAAAGATATTTACTATATTTAAGAAGGAAAATGTTATGGTTACACCACATGGCAAGTTGAATTTGAACTTCAAAATGGTATAAAATTTTATACAAACACTAAATTTCTAATAACTTGCCATGTGTGTTTAAAACATGTAAGAAGCTTTCTGAATCCTACATTCAGTGTGACTTGAATTCAATATTGTTTCGATGGCAGTGAGAAGTATAGTGATTGTTTCAGATGCTAGCAGGTTCTATCAAGCCCAGAAAGATGCCCACATTCGTTTCACCAAGACATTTAACGTTACATGATTTTCTGCGGTTCTTCAAAAATACCATGGTACTTTCTTTGTGTTTATAATGCACATTCAAAGTTACGACTTTAAAATAGAAACTATATAAATATACATCTATTTATTTATCTCTATAACTCTATATCTAACTGCAGTAACACATGTTATGTGGCAGGAACTGTGGTTACAATGTTATTTTAATATTTGCGTTTCATACTGTAACGTTAACTGTTAACAGGCAAGAAGCATTTCGTATAAGACACTACGTTTCTACCTCAGTGCTCCGCCTCCTATCAAGCGATTTCTTTGCAGTTATTCAAAAGTCTAAATATTTTACTGTATTTTCAGACTATCTATATTAAGCGAACATTTCTGTAAAAAAATATTCATTACCTTCTGTCTCGTTTATTTACATCAGATTCTTTCTCCGCGGCCATCTTTCATCTTCCGTTTGAATCCACCGCTGCTGAGGCGTTAACCGCTGATTAATCATGATTGGGCAATGAAGGAAAATTGGGAGGGGCTCTGGAGCCAGCCGGGGTTTCTGAGCGCTGATTGGTCTGTTCAAATGTTTCCGAGCACTGTCTGCAGTATGCGCTACAGTTCTGGGATCAGCCTTCTAAAGACATCTGCAGTTATATGTCAGGAGGTTGCTATTTAAATAGGCCCATATAAAAAGTGACCCTTAAAAATTGTATAACATTTTTTGACATATTATTTATACATTAATATATATATATATATATATATATATATATATATATATATATATATATATATATTTTTTTTTTTTTTTTTTTTTAAATGTTAATGCAATTAGATGTGATGTAGCTGAGCATTTATAGAAATGCAGATCAACACTGTTGTGCATAGCAATCATAAATTTATTTAAAATTAAAAATAAATAAATAAATAAAACTGGAAAAGGTCAACCATCACACATTCTGAAAGCTTAAACATCTGATTTTAGCAACAACAACAACAAAAAAAAAATCCACATGGAATATACAGCATCTACTGAACATTTTTGGTAGTCTATATATGATTGCATGGTTAATTAAAAGAAAAGTAAAAAAAAAATAATAATAATAATAATAATAGTAGTAATTGTAAAATTGCTGTTTTAAGTAGTGTAATCAATGCGTGTGTTCAAAAGTCGTATCACCAGAAATAATGGTTTAATTAAATATAAATGCATTAATGAGAATGAGAAAACATTTATCAATATTCCATTGCAAATCTACCAAAAAATGTCCCACTTTTGCATAGTTTATAATTCCACCATCTTTCCCTTAAGTGATATTAACTGTAAATTGCTGTGCATGTGTATAATAATCTTAAGTAATGTATCACAACACAACTGAATAAATAACATCTGACATTAATATTTTTTGTAGGTTGTGCTTATAGGATTTTCATACAATCTGGAAACATAATTGGCAACATGATATATGTTGTTAGTGCACTTAAAAAATACAATTGACAGACAAATTAAAAACTGAAAGATTCCCATTTTAAGTGCCTTTTATGTTGAACTGTCTTAAAATATTTCATCACAACATATTTTAAATGAATATATAAAATGCAAAGACAGTGGCATATAACAGCTGATCTTTAAAAGACATAATTTTATCCTCAGGGTGTGAAATAATGTGGCATGCTCATATTGCATCTGTTCAGGTGTTCACTGTCAGTCTTTTTTGTAGTGACAAGATGGAGGAAGTCATCAAGCAGACGTCATAACAGATCAAAAACTGTTACTGTTCAGCAATTTTTGCCATCATCAAAATGCCGCTAAATTACATTATCCAACATATGCATGGACTCCATGATGGCCTCATCCTGAGCAAAAATGATGGGTAAAAAGAAAATACAAAACAAAGAACATATTAAATATCATTGCAGGTCATGTAGGTAATCAGCCAAATTAATTTTAGTTGCTAATTAGTTTTAGGAGTGTTAATTTTGGACTTTAAAATTAGTTTTTATAATAGTGACATTCACATTCAACATAGTTACATAAGAGTTACATAATTTTTATTTAATAGCAAAAGCATGAAAAAAACAACAACAAAGAAATCATCATTAGTTTTGGTGTCATCCTTGTACCGTTTGACATGATTCCAGAAATTCCTCCATTGTGACGACACCATCATTGTTGCGATCCATTTTCTGAGTGCAAACAGAAAAACTTCAATAATTTTAGACCTATATTGTGCCAGAAACATGGTGAGCATTAGAAATAATAATAGTAATAAATGATTAATAATAAATTAAATAATAACAATAATTTGTTTTATGTATTACAACAAAAATATGTTCTAAGAATGTTTTGCTTTTAAGTTATGAAAATGTTCTTTCTGAATGTTCAATTGTCCAGTTTTTTAAATGTTTAAAAAAAAAAAAAATTCTCGGTTATGAGAACATTTTTATGTTTCAGAAAAAAAAAAAAAAAACATTTCAGAAAAAAAATGTTCCATGAACAAATAATTGTGAACATTATTACTGTCATGGTTACCAATCCTGAAAATCCCTCCGTTCTCTTTTCCCTGAATACTGATTTGGGCTTCATTACCCAGCAACCCACATACCTGGACTGATTACACTCACATCTGAACTCCATTTCACAGACTATTTCAGCTATGAACAAACAAAGCTTTGTTTTTGCCCCGGCTACAGTTCTGAGCATTTATTCACTGTGATCTGTCTTGCTTGGTTTTGACTCTTACTATTCTGGTTTATTTTTGATTCCTGCTGCCTGCCTTTTGACCCTGCCTGTCTGTGGATTACTCTGTATTTGATTGCTGCCTGCCCTGACCTACTGCCTGGATGACTACATTAACTGCTTTGCCTGTTTTGCTGTTCCAAACACGTCTGTTTTACAATTACAGATGAGTGTGACCATAGTCCACTGGAGGCGAGTTGAAGTGAACCCATGTGCAGTCTATTTAAAATAAAACATGAACTAAATACAAAATAAAAAAAAAACCCGACCTGACTTGGCATGACATGAAATGAAATGAACATGAACAAACTCACCTAAAAGTGAGTTACACAGAACAAAGCTAGACAAAGCAACAATGAAAACGATGGCTATAAATACACAAGACTAATTTGTGTCTGACTTGAAGCAGTGCATGCCGGTTAGAAATTTTTCTGGTAAAGTATGCAAATGCAAAAGCAGCGCGAGTGTCACTGCAAAAAGCAGAAAGTGCCTGACTTCACGTCTCCATTTTCAGCTCCTCCCCGACTGCACGCAGTTACTCTCGCCGATTGGTTACATCCAGCTGCAGCCAATGTCAAACACACCTATAAGGCTTGTTCGAGATGAACTACACTAGCAAGATCTGCCGGTTGTAGGCGGGGGAGGATTACAGAGAAGGCCGTCAGGTTGGACACTTTGTGCTTTCCGTAGTGTGCTGATCTCGTTTTGCTCTCGAGGTACTTCGATGGCACATGTGAACGTAAGGCGGCTGCAGCGCCGAGCAAAGTCAGGCCCTGTCCCAAATGGCACCCTAAACCCACACGGTTTTCCTCTGAGTCCGCACTTTCATGACGTAATGTCGCTTTGACTGCCGGGTAAAGTCCTCTGCATAGCTCACAGTCTTGCGGGCTCAGAAGAAGTGCACATCAAGGGCGCATAGCAGCCGCAAAGGGGGCAGTCACAAGCACCCTTCTTTAAGCTTAAATGACGAATGGGATGCCCTACGGTCTTGTGGACTTTGACACGTTGCAAGTCCACAAGACCGAAAGTGCACATGACGTGTGCCATTTGGGACAGGGCCTCAAACGGTGCATTCCAAACAGGATATATCATCCTCCGAAGGGCACTTCGGAGTGAAAACAATCATGGCCGCTATATTGAAAGATCGTTCCAAACCAAAGTGTTCAAAAGTGGCCACTTTGAAATGAAGGATTTCGAAGGGTACAACTGATGGACACTTCGGGCCCCCATCATCCTTTGCACAGGGAAGTTGTTTGACGTCACAGAATAGGTACAGCAGGCTCAGAGTTCGATTTTACCTAGAAATGTATGTATAGTATTTTTCTTTTTTGGTACATTATTATGGTCAAAATTACATTGTACTTCAACAAAAATGCTTTAATGGTACCTTTATCAGTCAATTAAAATGTTTCAAATACATAGTCAATATATATTATATTTAACGAAAAAGACTGGCAGTGGCTTATAATGTCAATACAGTAAATGAATGCATATTAATACAAAAAGTAAACCAGAGGAAAAAAGATGAAGGCGCCTCCATGATTGTCTCATTAAGATGACGCAGAAGTGCGTTCCAAAAAAAGGACCCCTACAGCCTTCATCCCTTCAAGGCTCTCACTCCAGAGGGTAAACACTTTGAAGGGATTAGGGCATATGGATGAGCCCTTCCAAATGGAATGCAGGGAGAGGTTGTATATTATAGGGAGATGAGAGGGTCTGTATCCCTTACCAATGGTGAAAGTGTAACGGCTAACTTAATCACATGCGGCACCTCTCAGCCTATTGAGGTGCAGTAAGAGGTGGAGCGTTAGCATTAGCCATTACTTTTTTTGGCTAAAGGTTGCAGGCTTGCCTTCCAGTGGCTTCGGCAAAGTCGGAAAACTTTTCTAACCAGAATGCATTGCTTTTATCAGGTGGCAACCAATCTTCAAACAACCCTAACAAGAACTACACAACACATGAACCAAGAGAAGCACATGACAAGATCACACGAGGGAACAAGGAATCACATGACATGACAAGGAAACATGACTAAAGGTGCGTTCAACTTCTGCTGCGGCTGGATGTAACCGTTCGGTAACCGAATCTTCATGAAGCAGTGTTTTGAAATCGGCCATCACTAAATAAGTTGTTATTTCGTTTTTTTTGGCACACCAAAAATATTCTCGTCGCTTTATAATATTAATATTGAACCACTGAACTCATATGAACTGATTTAAATATGTTTTTAGTACCTTTATGGATCTTGAGAGAGGAAGTGTCATTGCTCCCTATGGATGGAGACCTCACGGAGCCATCGGATTTCAACTAAAATATCTTAATTTGTGATCTAAAGGTTAATGAAGGTTTTACGGGCGTGGAACGGCATGAGGGTAAAACTGGGTTAACTAACCCTTTAATAAATAAATCAGACAATGTACCGGCAATTTAGTAATATCCCCGCAGTTGTGGTCTTGAACGGTCTTGAAACAAAATTTTGAGTCCTCTTAGTCTGAGACCGAGACAAGACTGAGCACAGACCAAGACCTTCCAAAAATGAAGACCGGTCTCAAGTACTACTCATAGCTTGTCTAGCCAGCTGTCTGTTCTGGAATCGCTCTCACAGTACTTTAATGCCATACATCAGGGTGACGTGGTGTTGGCGCTGTCTCAAGTCAGACAACATTTCTAACCAGCATGCACTGCTTCAAGTCAGCCGCCAATCGGTCTGCACAGTGCTGCATGAAGTTGAACAAGCCCCCCCCCCCCCCCCTAAAAAAAATATCTACAGGGGAGACTTGAGAGGTCGTGATATGAGGGAGCTCTGGAATGGTGGTCATGACATGACTTGGTTCTGATGTGGAGGCCAGAGGCTGGAGACTCTGGCGTGACGGCCTTGATGGTTGGAGGCTCTGGCGTGACGACCATGGCTGAATCCCAAATGGCACACTTCTATGCACCTTTGGTCTTGTGTACTTATAATAGCACGCGAGTGCGCATGTTCGTTACGTCCACGAGACCGTAGGATGTCCAATTCATCATTTTAGGTTTCAGAAGGATGCTCGCAAACACCCCCTTTGCGGCCGCTATACGCCCTCGATGCGCACTCCAGCTGAGTCTGTGAGCTATGCAGAGGACTTTACCCGGCAGTCAAAGCATCATTACGTCACGAAAGTGCGGACTAAGAGGAAGACCGTAAGGGTTTAGGGTGCCATTTGGGACTGGGCCCATGATGGCTGGAGGCTCTGGCATTACAGCCATGATGAATGGAGGCTCTGGCGTGATGGCCATGATGGCTGGAGTCTATGGAAACTGCTGGGTCCATGATTGGCGGACTAACTTTCATAGTCCACTGGAGGCGAGTTGAAGTGAACCCATGTGCAGTTTATTTAAAATAAAACATGAACTAAATCACAAAACAGAACAGAGAAACACATGACCTCAACAACCAATAAGAATCATGCAGTAAGTGATTTCTGAGAAACACTGTTGATATTTGAAATCGACACCTAAACAAACACAACCCACCCTTCATTGCTCCGCCCCCAAAATAACGAACACACTATGCAACACATCAACAACTAAGGGCTAACGCATCAGACAGCGCATACTTTTCCAGTATTACCACAGGTCCTAGTCTCAGCCTCAGACGTCACGCCCACGGACTGTTGGCTAAACGTGGAGTTAAGGCCGGAACACACCAAGCTGACGCTGACGAACTAGTGGCGACGAAAGCAGACTGTGAGGTTGGCTCACATTGGCAGCGTCTGTGTCCAAAGTTGGCCTGACACACCAAACGTTACACAGCCAACGGCCAAGTAGCATGTCAGTTCTGCGCCTGCGTGAGATGAAATGCCTTTCCGAACCAGCAGGTGGCAGTATCTGAACAGCCAATCAGAATGATCAGATGGCCCGACGGACTGTCAAGCTCCGACGCCGATTCAACATTTCGAATCGGCCGAAAAAAAGGCGACGAGGACCAACTTCAGCCGACGGTGCGGAACACACTGAGAAAACTTTGTCGGCTGAACTAAAACTGCCAGATGGCCAACCGTCAGCTTGGTGTTTTCCTGCCTTTAAAGCTTAAGTGGAGACTGCCGTCAATCTGAAGTTCTGGCTACGTGAGACTAAACAGGTCCTAAAGCTCCTCTAAAACCCTTCTATTTCCAATTATATTCCTCTTACATTTCTGTCTTTTCTCTTTCTACAGTCTTTCTACAAATCTTCCACTTGCACACTCTCCCTCCTCCCCATCACAACACAAGAGTGTTTTTGGTGCTCCGTGGATCAGTCTGATCCAGTCTGTTTTTTCTTCTTTTTAAGGCAGGCGTACACTGCAATCACACAAGCTTTCACACTAAACATGAAGACTGGAGCTTTCGATGATGCTGCTATATCATTGGATAGAAAAAAAAAGAAAATCAAAAGACAAGTGTGCAAATGATTTGGTGAAAAGCAGAGAACAACACAGCCATTCCTTTCAATAAAAACAACTAAGGTGCTCGTAACATGCTCAGGCTCGGCTCAGCTCATAATTCCTCTCACACAGTGTGAGCCGAGACCATACGAGCATCAACGATTCCATGCGATTTCTCCTGAGAGAAAAAAATTGCCTGCGAGCTCGTATGACAGCAAAAATTGCACTGCGTACGCCTGGCTATACAGAGCAAGCACTATATGCAAACTAGGGCTGTCAACATTAACGCATTAACACATGTGATTAATTCAAAATCCTTAACGCGTTAAAATAATTTAACGCATATTTAACGCAAAAAATGTCCGGAAGCATGTGAAATTGCATCATAACATAACGTCTGCTCGCGGACGTTGGAGAAGATGGGTGCCTAATTTGTAGCTCCGCTCCTGATTGTTTAATAAAATTTACAAAAAAAAAATGTTTTTAAGAAAAAGCTGAGGGCTCTACTTCACTTCTGCAATTCATGAGGGAAATGATACCGAAATGGCTCTACCTCTGTTTTGATTTCAGGCTTGAAATTGAGAGGAGCCCACCGATCACTTCCGGCAGTGCACCAGGAGTTAATTATCCGCCATGAAGCGTACTGGTCAGATTTCTGTGCTACGCGGACAGAGAACGCATTCTACAGTCAGCACTGAAAAAAACTGCAAATTACTCACCAGAGCAAGCAGATACGCTTCTTTCAAGATCTCTCAGTGGATGTCATGAGGAAACGCAGGGAATTAGACATTGTGAAGAAGATCTTAGTCCATCGCAAAATGTTCCGTGGATTCGCGTACCTGGCCAAGCTGCGTTGTTTTCATGATTCAGAATTTTGCACATTCAGTACTCCGACCATTGTGGAGGAGTTCATAGAGACTTTGCAAGATAAGTGATGAAGGGATTCTTACAATACTCTCTCATCTTTATCATATTCGGAGGGGTAGTGACTTTAATTTTCCTGGGTTCTTATATGCCATTTATTTGTTTCTAATCTGTTTGGAGATGTGACTGTTAGTCCATTTAACGGACTTTACAGACATATTTTCCAACATTTTCTCTTGTATGAGACCACTGAGATAATGATGTCTAAACTGTTAATTTACTGGAGCAGATTAACCTTACGCTTTTCAAAATGGGTCTGAATCTGAACCTTATGTTGGTAGCAGGTATAACTTTTTTTACTTGAGTCCAACGGGGTACAGAGACCTATAGGTTTAGGGGTAGAGGGAGGTGTTTTTTTGTTATTTGTTCTCTGAGGTTACAAATTTGCCCATCAGATACATTTGTTGTTTCATCTTTTTGTTTAAAGCTACATTAACAGTTTCTTACTTGGTCACACCTTGTTATAATGCAGAGCTTGACTAGTTTCATGACATGGAAAGTTAAAGGATTAGGGCATGTGGTAAAAAGGAAAAAATTCTGACTTTTCTAAAAAAAAAGGTAAACAGTAACAGTTGCCATGCTTCAAGAAACCTATCTATTGGATAGCGAACATCTGAAATTAAATCAAGATTGGGTGGGTCAAGTGTATTATTCTTCAATTGCAGACACACTCTGTCAGTTTAAATCTAGACTAAAAACGCATCTCTTTAACCTGGCATACACATAACACATTATCAATTTATATTTTCAAATCCGTTAAAGGATTATTAGGCTGCATAAATTAGGTCAGCCGGAACCGGGAACACTTCCTATAACACCAGATGTACTCGTTACATCAGAAAAAGAATGGCATCTACGCTAATATTAGTCTTTCTGTTTATCCCGAGGTTTACTGTAGTCAACCGGATCCGGGCCGTATCCAGCTGAGACCAAGGACCGGCGCCATGACGTGACCACAACGCACCCCTGAAGTATCAGCAGAGATCGAGTCGACTAGATCATCCATTGTGAAGACATCATCTACACGACAGCCAGTGCCACAGTTCATCAACAAACTGTCCATACCGGCGTGATGAATACGATCCTCAACTGGATGGAACTGATATAAATACTTTGATTGTTGCGATCCTATCAGACTTATGATAGCAACCTGATTGTAACAAAGCTCTGTTCACCACAGGAGAACTGGACCCCCGACTAAGCCTGGTTTCTCCCAAGGTTTTTTTCTCCATTTTACCACCTATTTGCCACTTGTTTGCCACCTGATGTCACCTGATGGAGTTTGGGTTCCTTGCCACTGTCACCTTTGGCTTGCTTAGTTGGGGACACTTGACATTTCACTTGACATTTGATATTCAACAGTATTCTTGACATTTATTCAACAGTGCTTCTGATCTGCCTGCATTGACACTATTCTGTAAGAGCTGCTGTGAGGCAAAATTTATGTACCAGTTATGAATGTAAAGCTGCTTTGACACAATCTACAATGTAAAAAGCGCTATATAAATAAAGGTGACTTGACTTCATGCACAGTTTACTCTAGGAAAAGAGGCATGATTATTTTAATTAGCAAACATCAGAATCAGAGATCCAGAAGGTAGATTTATTTTGGTTACAGGCCACTTATTTGGTCATCATATTACAATGTAGATTGTAACGCACCCAATGAAGATTCTACCAAATTCATATCCAAAATATTTTTTTTATTCAATGAGCGCTGCAAAAGTAGGTATCTGCGCTGGAGACTTTAATTGCGTGATGGATGAGAGACTGGACAAATCTTCATCAGGCATCCTAGTCAATCCCAGATACTCTTTGGTTCTTAAAAAACTATGCAAAGATACCAGTTTAATTGATAGCTGGGGAGAAATGAACCCTCTTACAAGAGACTACACATTTTACTCTAATCCTCATGGTTCATATTCAAGAATTGATTATATCTTTATTCCAAATACCTTAACAATTTTATATCTTTTAGCAAAATTGGTTCAATTGCCATTTCAGATCATGTTCCGGTTCAGATAGATATTACATTAGGGACCCCACCAACAAGGAGTAAGGTATGGAAACTAAACTCGTCTTTCTTATCGGACACAAAATTTTGCAACATTGTAAAGGACTCAATACAAAATAATTGGTTAGATAATAAAAACTCACCCGTCTCCCCTGCTGTAATGTGGGATGCAGCAAAGGCTACTGTCACGATCACCGTCTGCTCCTGTCAGTTCCCGGACTACACTTCCCACAATCCTCCCTGTCAGTCACATGTTCACATCACACCAATCACCTGTTGCCACATCCACCCTAGCACACCACACAGATCACCACACCCAACTGCTGCTCATTATCAGGACTATAAAGGACTTCCACTCACACCACCTCACGGCGAAGTATTGTTTAACTGTTGTTGCAATTTCCGAGCGTTTATTCCCTGTTTGCCTGTCTGTTCTCGACCTTGTCTGTTCCTGTTGTTTGATCCGTTGCTGCCTGTCCAGATCCAGCAGCTTCCGTGAGTGTTTCTATCACCGCCAAGATGAATCCATCTGCCCAGTTAATGGGTCTCCGTCAGGGAGACAGACCCATTGAGGATTATGTCATGGATTTTATCGAATTGGCACCATCAACTTGTTTCAGTGAGGACTGTTTAATGATATTTTTTCGCGGTGGATTATCGGACCCGCTCAGCTCCGTCATGCCACTACATGAGATTAACGGGACTTTAGAACAATATATCGAGCTGGTGTTGCTGAGGATTTCGACACCTCGCTGTGTCATGTAATGGCCGCCGCGCCTATAGACACTCACAAAATGGCGGTTACTACCACAACAACATCAAGTCAAGTCTCCGCTGATCACCCAGAGTCACGTCACCCCTCTAGATCAGTCAGGGAGCGGAGAGGACTGCGTTGCAGTGTGGCAGATCCGCCGATGACTTCAGCTCGAGCGGCTGGCATCCCTAAGCATCCACCAGCCGCTTCATTCTCAAGCCCGGTGGCCGCTTCGCTCTCAAGCCCGGTGGCCGCTTCGCACTCAAGTCAGCTGGCCGCTTCGCTCTCAAGCCCGGTGGCCGCTTCGCTCTCTAGCCAGCCGGCCGCTTCGCTCTCTAGCCAGCCGGCCGCTTCGCTCTCAAGCCCGGTGGCCACTACGCTCTCAAGCCAGCCGGCCGCTTCGCTCTCTAGCCAGCCGGCCGCTTCGCTCTCAAGCCCGGTGGCCGCTTCGCTCTCAAGCCCGTTGGCCGCTTCGCACTCATGTCAGCTGGCCGCTTCGCTCTCAAGCCCGGTGGCCGCTTCGCACTCAAGTCAGCCGGCCGCTTCGTTCTCAAGCCCGACGGTCGCTTCGCACTTAAGCCCGGCGGCCGCTACGCTCTCAAGTTCGCCTGTTTCGACGCTCTCAAATTCGCCTATTTCAACGCACTCAAGTTCGCCGGTTGCTATGGACTTAAGCGCCCTGGACGCGCTGGACAAGATGGCTGCTTTGCCAGTGCCCACGGGCAAGATGGCCGCCCCTGCAGTGCTCAAGGATATGAGGGGCGTTCCAGCCATTGAGTCCGCTCCAGAACCCGCTTCAGCCAGTAAGTCTGCTCCTGAACACGTTCCAACCAGTGAACCATCGCCTCATCCTCGGAGGAGGAGGAAGAGGAAGGCTCATTCTATTCTTCCCCTTCTTACACCCAAGCTCCTCGCTCTGCCGGCGCCACCTGTGCTTCTTGCCCTGCCGGCGCCACCTGTGCTTCTTGCCCTGCCGGCGCCACCAGTGCTTCTTGCCCTGCTGGCGCCACCAGTGCTTCTTGCCCTGCCGGCGCCACCAGTGCTTCTTGCCCTGCCGGCGCCACCAGTGCTTCTTGCCCTGCCGGCGCCACCAGTGCTTCTTGCCCTGCCGGCGCCACCAGTGCTTCTTGCCCTGCCGGCGCCGCTCAAACTCCTTGCGCTGCCAGCGCCACTCAGGAGTCTTGCCCTGACGGCTTCACCCACACGCCTGGCCCTGCCGGCACCACCCGAACTCCTTGCCCACGAACCTGCGAAGGGCCTCGCTGAAATCCCCAAGAACTTTTTGGGGGGGGGCAGTGTACCTGAGGGTGGGGAGCTTGTGGGTGGGGACCCTGCTCACCATGGCCGTTAAGGGCCCCTGACCTACTATGGCCATCTATGGACTCTGAACCGCTGGGGTCAACTTTGGACTCTGACCCACTGGGGTCACCTATGGACTCTGTCCTGCCATGGCCGCCTGAGCCACCTGACCTGCCGTGGCTGCCTGAGCCACCTGACCTGCCGTGGCTGCCCAAGGCCCCGGACCCGCCGTGGCTTCCTGACACCCCTGACCTGCCGTGGCTGCCTGAGCCATATGACCTGTCGTGGCAGCCCGAGCCACCGGATCCGCCGTGGCTGCCCGAGGCTCCTGACCCGCCGTGGCTGCCAGAGGCTCTGGACCCGCCGTGGCTACCCGAGGCTCCTGACCCTCCGTGGTTGCCCAAGTTCCTAGAACCTGCATTGGAGATCCGTTCCCGGCTACCAGTAGATCTGCAATGCACCCACCCCCCCTCCCTAGCTGTTCCGTTTACGCCACGAGGACGCGCCTTCCGGGAGGGGGGCATTATGTCACGATCACCGTCTGCTCCTGTCAGTTCCCGGACTACACTTCCCACAATCCTCCCTGTCAGTCACATGTTCACATCACACCAATCACCTGTTGCCACATCCACCCTAGCACACCACACAGATCACCACACCCAACTGCTGCTCATTACCAGGACTATAAAGGACTTCCACTCACACCACCTCACGGCGAAGTATTGTTTAACTGTTGTTGCAATTTCCGAGCGTTTATTCCCTGTTTGCCTGTCTGTTCTCGACCTTGTCTGTTCCTGTTGTTTGATCCGTTGCTGCCTGTCCTGATCCTTGCCTTGCATACTGTTCTGTGAGTGATATCTGCCTGCCTTTTGACCTACCGCCTGTACCCTGACTACGACCCTGCCTGTCCTTTGCTGCTCCTGTTTGTTCCTGATTGACCCTGCCTGTACGACCATTCTCATTCTTAATAAAACGCTGCAGTTGGATCTTACTCTGAGTCCTGCCTTCGTTACAGCTACAATCCGGGGATACATTATTTCTTATACTGCTGCACATAAGAAAGCCCTGATATCTAAATGACAAGAATTAGAAAAGGAGGTTAAAAGACTAGAATGTCTGCATAATACAACTCCCACTCAAACTAACTGGGAGTTGCTTTATGCCACGCTAGGGCTGAACTTAATCTTGATCACACTAATCATATTAAAAAGCTACTGTTTCTTTCCAAACAAAATTATTACTAGCATGCAAACAAATCTGGTAGACTGTTAGCATATCAGATTATCAGAAAAAAACAATCTGAGAAAACAATTAAGCCTCTAAAGATGCCGGACGTTATCACAACATACGATCCTGCACTGATAAGCAATACATTTCGATCCTACTATGAATCACTATATTGTTCACAAAACAGTGCTTCACAATTAGAATTTCAAACTTTTTCAATATTATTTCTCTCCCAATTATTTCAGAAGAAGACAGAAGATTACCTTAACTCGCCTATAACTTCAAAAGAGGTTCTGGCAGCAATAAAGTTAATGCCATCCAACAAGTCGCCAGGACCCTACGGTTTTCCCCCTGGAGTTTTATAAATCATTCTGGCCCGAGCTTTCTAATATTTTTATGCCTGCTTTACAAGCTATTTTAGATCAAGGTACAATACCTGAAACATGGAAAACAGCATATATCTGCATAATACTTAAGAAAGATAAGAATCCAGAAGATTGCGCATCATACAGACCAATAAGTCTACTTAATACAGATTCTAAAATACTAGCAAAAGTTCTGGCATGTAGGTTAGAGAGCATACCTAAGTTAGTTAAGCCAGACCAAACAGGGTTTGTGAAATTACGTTATGGCACTGATAACATACACTGCTTTTTGAACGTTATTAATTTTTTTCAAAATGAAGGACGTCCTGCACTTGTTCTCTCCCTTGATGCTGAAAAAGCATTTAACAGGGTCAAGTGGGACTTTTTGTTTACTACTCTCCAAAAATTCAACTTAGGACATAATTTTATTAGGTGGATCCAGTTGCTTTACTCTGATCCTAAGGCCACAAACAGTCTCACTTCAACTCCATTTTGCATAGGGAGAGGCACAAGGCAGGGTTGTCCTCTCTCACCTTTACTTTTCACTTTAGTCATTGAACCTTTAGCAGAACTCATTAGACAGAGCAAAAATGTCCATGGAATTACAGTGGGAGGAGAAGATCATCGAGCATCACTTTACGCTGTTTTATGATACATTTTTATTGTTTTTATGATAAATTTTTATAATTTTATGATATTTATGTCTAATCCAGAGCAGTCTATTCCAGTATTATTGGAATGTATTTCTTATTACAGTAGTCTTTCCGGCTATGAAATAAATATCTCTAAATCCACCGAATTACCTTTAAACATCCCTTCTTTAGAACACCTAAAGTTAATTTCCCCTTTCCAAATATCAGAGAATGGCTTTAGATATCTTGGCATTTTTGTCACAGCTTCACTTAATGAACTTATAAACAATAATTATACTCCTCTTATAGAGAAAATTAAGGCTAATTTGAAAACATGGTGTTTACTCCCGATTTCACTTCTGGGGAGGATACATGTAATAAAAATGAATGTCCTTCCCAAGCTTTGGTATTTGTTAGAGATGTTAAGAAATACTTAAAAAATTCTTAAAAATTCCAGAATATTAGTCTATGGCTGAAACTTGGAATCTCTCAAATATCTTGTTTATTTTCAGAGGGCACTTTAAAGTCTTTCCAGCAGATTATGGAGGAATATAAAGTTCCAAAGTCCATTTTTTACAAATATCTTCAATTATGGCATTTCTTAAAACCAAAAATAGATAAAGAAGAATTGAGAATGGAAACAACAGAGATTGAAGACCTTTTATTGAATTCAATCAGTTTAAAGGGATCAATATCAAGGACATATGACATCTTGTCTAGTAATTGCACCTCTGCATTACCAGAACTGAAGGGTGTGTGGAAAAAGGATATTGGTCAAACCATTAAAGAGAATGACTGGGTTGTTATATGCAATAATGCCTAGCCAAAATGTACTTCCCTGGCGATCCATGAGCTCAACTTTAAATTTTTTAACAGGATATATCTTACACCGATGCATATTAAGAAGATATTTATCAATGCTACAGACCTGTGTTTCAAATGTAAAAAAGATAAAGGTACATTCATTCATTGTTTCTGGTACTGCGACAAAATTTTGCCATAATGGAAGAAAATACATAGTGTAATGAAAGATCTTCTTGGACTAAACTTCGATATGACCCCAGCTTTGTATTTATTGAATTTTAATGTCAATAGTCTGTTTAAAAAAGATGCAATACAGTTATTCATTGTCACAGGCTCCTTCTTTTAAAATGTGGATATTACAGACTGCTGCATGGTTGCAACTTGAAAAGCTCACCCATGATAAACATCAAAAATCTGAAAAATTCTGGCTGATATGGTCTCCCTTTTGGCAATATAAAAGAGCTCTCTTGATTAACATACAGAACTACTTTTAACATCCTTTAATTTCCTTTTATTTCCTATGTAAAGACTGCTCTAAAATACCGTGACCTTTTTGTTTCTTGTCGTGTTTACATTTGTATACAGCCGGTTTTTTTTTGTGTGTGTGTGTGTGATTGTGATTACATCTACTTGTTCTTTCCTTTTATTAATTTTTTACTTCTTGTTTCTTGAACAATCTGTAACATGAATATATGTTGTGATACTGTTAATGTTATGTTGATAATGTGGGCAAACAATAATTATAAAAAAAAAACTCAAACTCTCTGTAATATTCTGTCATTGTATCTGAAGAGAGCGAGCCCTCCCATCTCATCTGGACGGAATGTCAAAACATCCCAACGCAGTTTGGCCAGATGATATGAAAACTATGTTTCTTGGCTGGATAAAGCAAATCAGCTTCTTGCTATGAAAGTTTTGATGGATGAGAATTGCAATCAAAGTAAGGACGACTGCAGTGACATACAGGCATCGTACATTAATCGTACATTATATTGATGGGCAAACAAATCATGTATGAGCGCTCTCGACACACTGATCGCACATTGTATGCACAGACACATTTCAGTACATTGACGTTTTCACACACATTCAGGAAAATGTTTGGATTTGTCCTGTGTATGTTGCTGTTTACTTTAGTATATATGCAGGTCAAGGCATTGTATGCATTGTAGAAAAACATTTTGTATGCTTAATTTAACGATAAGTGTGCGATTAATCACGATTAAGGGTGCGCGATTAATCGTGATTAAAAAAAAAAAAATCTATGGACAGCCCTAGTGCAAACACAATATTTTTTCAGCACACACACAGAACACACATCTAGCAAATATTAACAAAATTCTTTGTCTAGGTATTGATTTAAATTTTCAACATTGTTTCTCAGAAATTGCTTAAGCCGGGCATACCATGCCAAATCATACATAACCAATTCACATAGATATATAAATATTATTATAGCCCAGTGGCTGCAACCATACACACACACTCTTTCTCTCTCACTCTCTCTCAAGTTGTTTCTGTTGAAAGGAATGGCTATGTTGCTCTCTGCTTTTCACCAAATCATTTGCACACTCGTCTTTTTATTTATTTTTTTCTATCCAAAGATATAGCAGCAACACTGAAAGCTCCAGTCTCTGCGTTTAGCACGAAAGCTTGTGCAATTGAAGCCGGTTCGCCGTGCAGTACAGTTGTGCCGTGTACCAGCTGCTGTGACACAATTATCAGGTTAACTGACTCGCAATGTGTGCAATGGCTCACGACCTCCCGAGTATAAAAACTCACACAGTGTATGCCTGCCTTTACTGCACATTTCATTTTAAACAAAATGCACAAATGTAAATTTTGTGGTTACATTATCAATATCAAACTTTATTTTAAAGAGTTTAACAAATATGTATTGCAGTCCGTAACTTTTTTGTTCAAAGATTATCCAAAATAAATTTGAGCAATACATAACCAGACAGTGTTCAAAACGATCCTTACCATAGCCCGATTCACAACGGTAAGCTTGTAATAATGTTTTATAATAAGAGTGGTACTGGTGGGTTTCCGTGGGAAATTCGAGCATGCAGCCGTTCATCTTTGTGTCATTACATTACGTCTGTAAACGGAAAGGAATGAGTCCCAGCTAGTAGTTATATCATGTGAGGATGCTGCTTGTAGCGGATCACTTATAGCCTTTTCTCACAGCAGATGAAATAATTAAACTTGTCATTTTGATGGCGGATTGTAATCCAGAAAGATCCAAATGACAATCATCAGTGACAACTGGAGATTTACCCGTAGTCAAAAGCAAAAGACGTCGGACT
Organism: Chanodichthys erythropterus; assembly: GCF_024489055.1. Taxonomy (NCBI): domain Eukaryota; kingdom Metazoa; phylum Chordata; class Actinopteri; order Cypriniformes; family Xenocyprididae; genus Chanodichthys; species Chanodichthys erythropterus. Next base: position 1,712,113 of record NC_090230.1, read on the forward strand.
GTGGAGTGGCTACAGAAATTGAAATCTACAGGTAATGCTAATACACACTAAATACACATAGTATCTTGGTCATACTTCCAAGACATAGAATCTGTGTTTCCGAAGTACAGAATCCACACCGATGTGGTGACTAACACCAACATTAGATTCATCAGCACGGAGTTGCAAAGCTCAATGCAAGTAACGATAATAATTCAGCATATAACTGCAATCGCAGGTTTCAAACAGAGATGGCGACAAAGAGGAAAAACTTCCGGATTGCAGCTTTAAAACATTCTAGTAGTGTTGCACGATATACCGGTACTAGAAAGGTATCGCGATACCCTGCTTTTAAATACTGTCCGGTTCTTCATTTTATTAGTACCGGTACTTTGAGTGCCAGCTGTATTTCCTAATGTGCGACAGCAGGGGGCAGTGTGCGTGCAGCGCACTGTTTCTAAGGCACATTGAGTGCGTGTTTATTCCTCTCAACTGCGCAATGGCTTTTATGGTGACCAAACGAGAGGTGTGGTTGCAAATACAGGTGCTCTTGCAGACCGTCCACAAATTGTTGAAAAATCTGATGCGCAAAGCGAAATATGGAATTATTTTGCTCACATTGCCGACAGCCAGGGCAAGCCCACGGACAAAGCCTGTCTGCAAAAGATGTTACAAAATAATGCAAGCGAAGGGAGTCAAAAGCATCTTGCCCTCAAACATCCCGATTTGAAAACATTAAATAAGTGTTTTTTATTTATTTTACCTGTGCAAGCAGAATTCCGCAAAGAGGTGTATTATTGAGTCTAAGTTTATTAAGTGATATCTGGTTGCAAAAATAAAATTAATTTAAAAATATATAAATATGTGAAGGGTATATACAGTTATTTTAAACCAATTTATGCTTTAATAACATTGCTCTAATTATTTACAGTAATATAATTTTTTACAATAATCTTACTGTCAAAAACACCTAAATGTATAAAAAAAAGCATAACAGCAAATAATTTACAATTTTATTGAGCATGAAAATAATAAAAAAATATATATTAAATCTAACTCTAACTTCACGGCAGTGAAGCTCAAATCCAGAATTATTAGCCTGCACACTGGTGAAGAAAGAAGTTCTGTCATATGTTATTTATTTACTTTTCCTGCTATTTTAGGTTTTTGCCATAGTATCGTTTAAGTATCGGTATCGTGATATTTAAGTTGGGTATCGTATCGAAGTCAAAATTTTGGTATCGTGACAACACTACATCCTAGTATACTTTTTAAGACTGTGAAACATTTAGTTTGGACATCCTTTGGGGCTTCCAGGTTTAATTCTATAAATCTCTTGTGTGAAAGAAGATACTTGAAAATACCTGGAAGAAACTTTCCACATGTTCACTAGATGCACTGTCCTTCATACACGGATGTGTATACTTCCCCATCATATCATAAATGGACTTCATAATATCATTCATCTCCTAAAATAGACAGAATAAATGAATGAATACAATGATGGATTCACAATGGATGGCTTAATTGCCAAGTACTGCACCAAAACAACTGAAATAAAATACACCTTAAAACCATTAAATACCTCTTTAGTGATGCAGCCATCTTTATTGAGATCATACAAATTAAAGGCCCAGCACAGTCTATCGGTGACGGTACCACGCAAAATGATTGACAGGCCAACCACAAAGTCCTGAAGCCAACGAGAAACAAGAGACCAGAAAGTGTAAAAGAAAGTACAATATAAATATGCAACATATTTATAATAATAGCAGTGAATTATCTATTGATTTGGTTACATAATCTGATATTTGTGAAAATAATAAATAAATAATAAAAAAAAACATTTCTGTTATAGCATAAAATCCATGTATTTTTTCCATAACTAAATGTATATTACTATATGGTTTAAAATGAATTCAAATAAGTATAAGTATATGAATAAACTGCAAACTGACCTCAAAACTCACTGATCCGTTCTTGCCTCGATCAAAAGCCTCAAACAGGAAATGTGCATATGCACTAGAATCTTCAAAAGATTGAGCGTAAAACATTAAACTTAATTTAAGATATAAAAGAGGGATTTATAAATTTAAATTTAAATTTTTAAATTTCAAATTAATTCAATTTAATAGCCTTCATGCATTATGCACTCACCTCCATGAGGAAAAAAGTGAGAGTAGATTAACTTAAAAGTCTCTTCATTTACTACTCCGGTGGGACATTCCTACAGCACAACATACAGTACTCATTAACAAAAACATAGAGAAAAAGTATTAACATATTTACAATATATTTAAAAACAATAGAATGATTTTTAAAAAGGGACAGAGCCCTTTGATATGTGTCAGGAGGAAGAAGATGGTCTCAAACCATTTAATGTGTTATTTAAAGGTGGCCAACCTAATCTCACAAGTATTTTACAATTCCGTACAAATTCATACAATGTGGCAAATTTGTAGCAAAATGTATAATTTGTACAATAAAAAAATTAAGCGTGAACCTGCAACTCTATACCTAACCCATGAAGCATGATCTGGTCATACAATGCATATAAATTGTTTTGCCTGTTTAAAAGAGTGCAACAGTGCCTGCCCACTTTTTCAGTGGCATTGATTCTGAAAGTATTTCTTCTATTCATTTCTCCCATAGGGATTTCAAAAAAGTCTAAGATATAAACCAAGTCAACCAGTGACAATGTGGATCACAACATTACAAACTTGAAACTTTGATTTGAAGCAAAAAAAAGTAAGGTACAAGACTGTGTACTGAACGACTTTAGTGTGGTAAAGAACTACAATCTCATGAAGCATTGCAAACAGTATAATCAAATTAAAACGATGGAGATAAAACTACTCATTTATAAATATTGATTATACACATAAAAACAAAATATTTTAAGTTTACTGCCAAATATGCATATATATTCAATTATTTAAAGCTGTAGTCTGTAACTTTTTTGGTCAAAGATTATCCAAAATCAATTTTTGAGCAAGTACATTACCAGCCAGTGTTCAAAACTATCTAATTATCTTGTCTCGATTTACAATGGTAAGCTTGTAATAATGTTTTATAATAAGAGCGACATGGTCGATTTCCGCGGGAAATTCGAGCATGCAGCCGTTCGTCTGTGCAACATTACGTCACGTCCGTAAACAGAAAGTCCCGTCCCGTCTAGTCAGTTTTATCACATGAGGATGCTGCTGGTAGCGGCAAATTTATAGCCTTTTCTCACAGCAGCTGAAATAATTAAACTTATCATTTTGATGGCAGATTGTAATCCAGAAAGGTCCAAATGACAATCATCAGTGACAACTGAGATTCACCCATACAAAAAGCAAAAGACTTTGGACTGTGGAGTTGCTACAGAAATTGAAATCTACAGGTAACGCTAATATACACTAAATACACAATAACTATTTGCAAGTAATAATAATTTGCACGTTCTGGCATGATCCGACCTAAGCAATCATTAGATTTAATCATCATTGGCAGTGCGATTTATTGTAGGCCTAATACTTTTTTCCTCAATTTTTCGGAACAAAAATGGCAGACATGTTACTTACTTGTTCAGATGATATTTTCCATTGAAAATTCTTATATTGGTCATACTTTCAAGACGTAGAATCTGTGATTCTGAAATACAGTATCCACACCGGTGCGGTGACTGACAGCAAGCATTAGATTCACCCACACTGATGAGCTGTGCCGAAGCACAACGCACGTACTGACAACTGTTCCGCATATGACTGCAATTGCAGGATTCAAACATAGTGTTGTGAATGGGAGGCTCAGGCAGGAGATCCAAGTGCAGCGTTTATTAAAGTAGAGTGGTCGTACAGGCAGGATCAAAACAGGAACAAACAGGAACAGTGAGGAACAGGCAGAATCGTAGTCAAGGGACAGGCAAAGATCAGGACAGGCAGCAATGGGTCAAAAAACAGGGAACAGGCAGTAACGGCAACAAGGAACAGGCAGACAGGGAATACAGGAAAACGCTCGGAATTGCAACAACAGTTAAACAATACTTTGCGGTGAGGTGGTGTGTTTGGAAGTCCTTTAAAGTCCTGTTAATGAGCTGCAGCTGGGTGTGGTAATCAGTGTGGTGTGCTAGGGTGGATGTGGCAACAGGTGATTGGTGTGAAGTGAACATGTGACTGACAGGGAGAATTGTGGGAAGTGTAGTCCGGGGAGTGACAGGAACAGACGGTGATCGTTACATAACGCCCCCCTCCCGGAAGGCGCGTCCTCGCGACGTAAAGGAACAACTAGGGAGGGGGGGTGGGTGCATTGGAGATCTAACAGCAGCCGGGAACGGGATCTCCAATGAAGCCCCAGGGACTCGGCCACGGCAGGTCGGGTGGTTCAGGCAACCACGGCAGGTCAGGTGGCTCGGGCGGCCACGGCAGGTCAGGTGGTTCGGACGGCCACGGCAGGTCATGTGGCTTGGACGGCCACGGCAGGACAGAGTCCATACATGGCCCTAGTGGCCTACAGTCCATGAATGGCCATAGTAGTTCAGAGGCCCTGAAAGGCCATGGTTGAGCAGGGTCCCCACCCACAAGCTCCCCACCCCTAGGTATACTGCCCCCCCCCCAAAAGTTCTTGGGGAAATCAACGGAGTATGTAGGGGGTTGATGGGCAAGGAGCTTGGATGACGGTGGCAGGGCAAGGCGTTTGGGCGGCGCCGGCAGGGCGAGGAGCTCGGGCGGCGCCGGCAGGGCGAGGCATTTGGGCGGAGCAGGAGAGACCTCTGGAATGGTCCCCAGGCCCACAGCGGCCTCTTGAAGGGCATCGGCGTCTTGAGGAGAGGAGAACGCCTTCTTCCTCCTCCTCCTCTTTTTCCATATAGTGACCGAAGGGGCGGCCATCTTGCCCGTAGGCACTGGCAAAGCAGCCATCTTGTCCATCGCGTCCAGGGCGCTTGAGAGCGTTGCACCAGGCGAGCTTGAGAGCGTTGCACCAGGCGAGCTTGAGAGCGTTGCACCAGGCGAGCTTGAGAGCGTTGCACCAGGCGAGCTTGAGAGCGTTGCACCAGGCGAGCTTGAGAGCGTTGCAACAGGCGAGCTTGAGAGCGTTGCAACCGGCGAGCTTGAGAGCGTTGCAACCGGCGAGCTTGAGAGCGTTGCAACCGGCGAGCTTGAGAGCGTTGCAACCGGCGAGCTTGAGAGCCTAGCAACCGGCGAGCTTGAGAGCGAAGCGGCAGACTGGCTTGAGAGCGAAGCGGCAGACTGGCTTGAGAGCGAAGCGGCAGACTGGCTTGAGAGCGAAGCGGCAGACTGGCTTGAGAGCGAAGCGGCAGACTGGCTTGAGAGCGAAGCGGCAGACTGGCTTGAGAGCGAAGCGGCCGGCTGGCTTGAGAGCGAAGCGGCCGGCTGGCTTGAGAGCGAAGCGGCCGGCTGGCTTGAGAGCGAAGCGGCCGGCTGGCTTGAGAGCGAAGCGGCCGGCTGGCTTGAGAGCGAAGCGGCCGGCTGGCTTGAGAGCGAAGCGGCCGGCTGGCTTGAGAGCGAAGCGGCCGGCTGGCTTGAGAGCGAAGCGGCCGGCTGGCTTGAGAGCGAAGCGGCCGGCGGGCTTGAGTGCGAAGCGGCCGGCGGGCTTGAGTGCGAAGCGGCCGGCGGGCTTGAGTGCGAAGCGGCCGGCGGGCTTGAGTGCGAAGCGGCCGGCTGGCTTGAGTGCGAAGCGGCCACCGGGTTTGAGAGCGAAGCGGCCACCGGGCTTGAGAGTGAAGTGGCCGGCGGAGACTTGGGGATGCCAGCTGCTCGGACTGAAATCAACGGTGGATCGGTCACACTGGAACGCAACCCTCTCCGCTCCCGGACTGATCTAGAGACCTGACGTGACTCTGGGCGATCAGCGGCAACGTGACTTTGCTCTGGGCGATCAGCGAAGGCGTGACGTTGCTCTGGGCGATCAGCGAAGGCGTGACGTTGCTCTGGGCGATCAGCGAAGGCGTGACGTTGCTCTGGGCGATCAGCGAAGGCGTGACGTTGCTCTGGGCGATCAGCGAAGGCGTGACGTTGCTCTGGGCGATCAGCGAAGGCGTGACGTTGCTCTGGGCGATCAGCGAAGGCGTGACGTTGCTCTGGGCGATCAGCGAAGGCGTGACGTTGCTCTGGGCGATCAGCGAAGGCGTGACGTTGCTCTGGGCGATCAGCGAAGGCGTGACGTTGCTCTGGGCGATCAGCGAAGGCGTGACGTTGCTCTGGGCGATCAGCGAAGGCGTGACGTTGCTCTGGGCGATCAGCGGAGACGTGACGTTGCTCTGGGCGATCAGCGGAGACGTGACGTTGCTCTAGGCGATCAGTGCTGACTTGACTTGGTGTTGTTATTGTGGTGACCACCATTTTGTGAGTGTTCTTTGATGCGGCGGCCATTACGTGATTAAGCATGGTGTCGCGTTCTTCTGCGACACCCACAGTAAAGGGAGATCCGCTCAGTAGTAAAGCCTGTTCAATATACTGTTCCAACGTCCCGTTTGGATCGTGTAGCGGCATGACAGAACTGAGCGGGTCAGATAGTCCACCGCGAAAAAATATCATTAGGCACTCCTCATTAAAACAGGTTAACGGTGCCAGTTCAATAAAGTCCATGACATAGTTCTCAATGGATCTGTCCCCTTGACGGAGACCTATTAACTTGGCAGATGGGTTCATAGTTGTAGAGACAGGAACACTCACGGTAGCTGCTGGATCTTGGTAGTGGCGAAGTATTCTGTTGTGAATGGGAGGCTCAGGCAGGAGATCCAAGTGCAGCGTTTATTAAAGTAGAGTGGTCGTACAGGCAGGATCAAAACAGGAACAAACAGGAACAGTGAGGAACAGGCAGAATCGTAGTCAAGGGACAGGCAAAGATCAGGACAGGCAGCAATGGGTCAAAAAACAGGGAACAGGCAGTAACGGCAACAAGGAACAGGCAGACAGGGAATACAGGAAAATGCTCGGAATTGCAACAACAGTTAAACAATACTTCGCGGTGAGGTGGTGTGTTTGGAAGTCCTTTAAAGTCCTGTTAATGAGCTGCAGCTGGGTGTGGTAATCAGTGTGGTGTGCTAGGGTGGATGTGGCAACAGGTGATTGGTGTGAAGTGAACATGTGACTGACAGGGAGAATTGTGGGAAGTGTAGTCCGGGGAGTGACAGGAACAGACGGTGATCGTTACACATAGATGGCGACAAAGTCGCGGACTGCAGCTTTAAGTATTTTGAGAGCGTAGGTAGACTCGATTACATTATTTGTGGTGCTTCATGGGAGTGGGCTGAGCTGAAGAGATTAAGCTCGTTTGAGATTAGCAAAAGGCTTGTTCGAAATGAACTCCACTACTAGCCTGCCACTGGCTGCAAGCGAGGGAGGAGTACAGAGACGGCCGTCAGGTCAGACACTTCGTACTTTCCGTAATGTGCTGAAACAACGTCATTCATGGCACAGCATGCGATTTTTGCATTGATTGTAGCCGAAGAAATGGATGCGACTGAAATTCCCATGTTTTGAATATCAGATATTCAATATCAAGATTGGTTAAATACAGGAACTACAGGATTTTGAGCAACTGTGGTGCCTGACCTAGGCGGCTGTTCTCGCTTTGCTCACGCAATACTTTGATGGCACATGTGATCACAAGGCGGCTGCAGCGCCTATCAAAGTCGGACACATTTTCTAACTAGAATGCATTGCTTTTGTCAGGCGGCAACCAATGCACCACATGAAGTCGCAGCACCACATGAAGTCGAACAATCCTAAAATCTGCTCAGAACCGATCACCGGTGATCACCGCAAGATGCATGCCGGATAGAAATTTGTCAGAATGTGTGCCAACTTGTTCTGATGTCATGCTGACGTATATCAAAATACTCTCATGACAGCGAGGCAGCCGTGTGAAATTGCGCTGCATGAGCTGCTGGGCTGATCAAAAGCACGATGGGATACTTGCTGACGACACAATGCTTATCTGTTTAAACAGCCATGATGTATTGTTCTCTTTTTAACAGTTTGATTTTATGTTTTTATGTTTATAAATTATATGTGAATACTCCCAAACTCTCTAACAGTGCAATCTCTCTAAAGGTTATGTGATAGTTGTCATATTTCTATATAAAAACATGTCTGTATTAAAGTAAAAATGATTGATAAACACATTTTTAGAATGGAATTAAAGAAGTACTTTGGGTGTTTTGTTCATCATGTTTATTTTCATATAAAAGCAACAAAACTTAAAGGTGCCATCGAACAAATTTTTTACAAGATGTAATATAAGTCTAAGGTGTCCCCTGAATGTGTCTGTTAAGTTTCAGCTCAAAATACCCCATAGTTTTTTTTTAAATAATTTTTTTTTTTTTTTGGGGCATCATTAGAAATGCACCGATTCAGGTTGCGGCCCCTTTAATTCTCATGCTCCCCCGCCCCCGGAGCTCGCGCTTGCCTTAAACAGTGTAAACAAAGTTCACACAGCTAATATAACCCTCAAAATGGATCTTTACAAAGTGTTCGTCATGCATGCTGCATGCATACATCAGATCATGTGAGTATAGTATTTATTTGGATGTTTACATTTGATTCTGAATGAGTTTGAGGCTGTGCTCCGTGGCTAATGGGCTAAAGCTAACATTACACACTGTTGGAGAGATTTATAAAGAATGAAGTTGTGTTTATGAATTATACAGACTGCAAGTGTTTAAAAATGAAAATAGTGACGGCTCTTGTTTCCATGAATACAGTAATAAACAAGGGTAACTTTAACCACATTTAACAATACATTAGCAACATGCTAACGAAACATTTAGAAAGACAAATTACAAATATCACTAAAAATATCATGATATCATGGATCATGTCAGTTATTTTTGCTCCATCTGCCATTTTTCGCTATTGTTCTTGCTTGCTTAGTCTGATGATTCAGCTGTGCACGGATCCAGACGTTAATACTGGCTGCCCTTGTCTATACCTTGATCATGAGCTGGCATATGCAAATATTGGGGGCGTACATATTAATGATCCCGACTGTTAAGTAACAGTCGGTGTTATGTTGAGATTCCCCTGTCCGTCAGAGGTCTTTTAAACAAATGAGATTTATATAAGAAGGAGGAAACTATGGTGTTTGAGACTCACTGTATGTCATTTCCATGTACTGAACTCTTGTTATTCAACTATGCCAAGGTAAATTCAATTTTTGATTCGATGACACCTTTAAATTAAATCCAGTTTATTAGCAACACAGCGCATGAGTCTGAATCGCACGATATCCACCTTTGATCTCAAAGGTGTCTGGTCCACTACAAGAAAAGAGAACTATCTGCCTTGGCTGCACTTTTTTCACTCCTCCCCTCACTGCAGCCGCCTGCTCTCATCTACATTTCAGACGAGGTGAGGCACATCTCAAATGAGCCTATTATTCAGTGCGTTTTGCTTGTTTCCACTCTCTGACTGGTGGAATTTTCTGTACAGTATCATGGGTAATGTAGTTTCTCACCACAAATTCCACTATTTATTATATATTACATATGATTATTTTAAATATTTGGCTTCAACAGAAGCAAATACCATCGATTAAAAAAACCTCATATCTCACAGTCTTTATAGGTTTATAAGTTATCATTAAAAGAGTTATTACTTCATTAACCCAAATGTTGCACTATTCAGAGTCAATACATTTTAAAAATGGCATATAAATGTAGGGTGTGGTCACACTTGTGGTTTGGTTCTTTTGGTCTGGACCAAAAAAGAAAATTATACATTTAGTACAAGTTCACTTAGCATTTACACTGTTATTTTTAAGACTGAACCTTAAGATATAAAACAAAAGGAACAAGGATAAGGGTAGGGTCGCATCTTGTGACATCACGTCCTGTCTTTGGTTTGTTTAGATGTCTTTGGTACATGTTGAGTTCATATTTCATTTGAACCGAGTTTGTTTGGAAGTGGACTGAGACCCCCTGAAAGTATGTCTCAGTCTGCTTGTTTGGTGCAAACCAGGGTTTGGATGGCAGCGTTCATACTTATTTAAACGAACTGCATTAACAGAGCAATCACACCAGAGTTTGTTTCAATCAAACCAAACCTGCCAAGTGTGAACACACTCTTATTGTTGAGCCATTAATGGGCCAAACTGGTGAGGACCTTACAAAGTCATCAAGTCTCTTACACTTTTGAAACTTCTGTAGAGGATTTTTAGCTCTGTTCTGGTGAACTTGGTCTGTTCAATCAGTTTATCCAGACTATCCGGCCTGTAGCACACGGTAGCAAGCTCAAAATCCTCCTCAATACGGTCTATATAACAGATGAAAACATAAAAAACATACAGTAACTGGAAAAACAGTACTAAATTTATTTTAGAAAAATATGTCTAATCAGTCAAGGAAAAAGAATTTGCAGAACAGTCGGTCACTTGCTTTGCCTGACAGCTGGGGTGGAGTCCACATGACAGCAGGGCAGAAGCTTTAGGAAGCGCTGTTTCATGTTCTTTTTGCTCTGGCCTGAGGGAGGGTTACCTGCAAACACAGAGAACTGCTTAGCTATGCAAAAGTGCTTTGTAAAGCATTTAAACTGTATTACAAGGACACAAAACTATTCGCAAAACGGCAGTCTGTCACAGTCAGTTGGCACAGTTTCTGCTCTGGCTTTGATTCAGAAATGAATCAAATCACTGAATTTGAATAATTGAATCTCACCAAAAAATAAAAGAAAAATAGAACACACTGTTTCTTTGACCCTTTTGAGTATACTGGACATGGCCTTTGATAACAGTATGTAAATTCCACAGAACTGGGACAAATTACCAATAATGTGTTATAAAAGTGCAGCTATTTCAGTCCATATTCACTTCCATAGTGTATGCATGAATCACCTCTTATTCAGAAGCCAAAAATATTGATAAACATGGGGAATTCGATTGTTAACAGTTAAGAGGTGTGGCAATATACCGGTATTGACGATAACCGTGATATTCAAAGGATAAAATATCGATATCGTTAATTTAGGGTGTGACGATACCGGTATTGATGATAACCACAATATTTAAAATGAATAGGACTCTTATGATATCATGACATGTAAATACTCCAGCGCCAGTACCTGGTTGAGCTCTCAGGTGGCAGTATTGCACCTTAACACTGACATCTGTCAAACAAGAAGACAGCGCTCGCAGCTATTCCGAGCAGGAGACTGAGAGGCTCTGTCCACACCCAAAAAAAGTAAATAAGCTCGACAGTATGGGAGTTTTTCGGCCCCTTAGACAGCCCAATCCACATGATTTGCCTAGCTACAGTCAGTGTGAAGGGTGGCAACGCCAACAACCTTTTTACCCACCTCTGTGTCCATCACCCTATGGATTACGCCATTTTACAGAGAGTAAGTTGCGAATATTTTACTAGTCATGGAATGGGAAATGTTATATTTACCTGTTAACAGCAATTTTCTGTGTTCATATATTTAAATAAAGGGTGATTCTTTTAATAAGCCTACCGCATTTACTTTACTTGTCTTATTCAGCGTGATGTATTTATGCATGCAGTTATATACCCTCAAAATTCAAGATACATGGGCATTTTTTTTGTCATTATATCATATTACAAGATGTAGTTGTTTTACAATATCACACGAGCAAAAGTGCCGTTTTCCCCAAATCAGCACAAATGCAATGTTCCTTCAGCTTGTTGAAAGAACAATGTGAGTTACATTTTAGACACAGTATTGTTAATATTGTTTTTTCCTCTTTATTTCGCCAATGAAACCCAGAGCTCTTCTCCCACGATAACCAGTGCCCTCGTCTGGTATGAGTGTTTTGGTCTCTGGAGGAATTTGAACTAACTCCTTGCAGGACTCTGCTTCCTACCACCCAGGAGCCAGGTAATGTTAAGGGTGCCCCTACTCGGCTGCTCTCGGGATTGATGACGATTCAGCGGATCACAGCATCTTTCAGAGTCAGGGTTTCACTTCCCCTCAGAGCCTTTCATAGGATGCTAGGCCTAATGGCGTCCACATTATCAGTATTTAGAGTCCCGTCTACTAGACACCTCTACGCCCTTAAGTGATCTGTCTGGTGCGCAGTCGAGAGTGAAGCCCCGACAACCTGTGATGTCTCACAGGTACCGTCTTTCTTGCAGGAGCTGCTGGACAAGGAGTGTCCCCTTTCACACTCAAAGTCTACGGGGCAGCCACAGCAGCAGACCACACTTCTGTGGCCAGCCAGTCTATAGGCAGGAAACCCTTAGTTGCTTGTTTTCTGAAGGGGGCGAGAAGGCTGAACCCGCCTTGTTCTCTATTTATTCCAACATGGGACCTGTCTACGGTCCTTAGGGCCCCTCCTTTTAAGCCGTTCCAGTCCTAGCATCAGTCAAGTGAGTGGGTGACTTGAAAGCACTCTCTGTGAGCGTGTCTTGCCTTGAGTTTGGGGGTAACGACTGTAAATTTATCCTCAAACCAAGACACAGCTATGTACATAAGGTGCTCTCTACTCTGTTCAGAGCACAGGTCATTACTCTCTCTCCTCTTCCTGTTTCAGAGGATGAGCAAGAGTTGCACTTATTCTGCCCTGTTTGGGCCTAAAAGAATTAGTTCACTTTCAAATTAAAATTTCCTGATAATTTACTCAACCCCATGTCATCCAAGATGTTTATGTCTTTCTTTCTTCAGTCGAAAAAAAAAAAAAGGTTTTTGAGGAAAACATTCCAGGATTTTTCTCCATATAGTGGACTTCAACTGCTGGTTGAGGGTCCAAACTGCAGTTTCAGTGCAGCTTCAAAAGGTTCTACATGATCCCAGACAAGGAATAAGGGTCTTATCTAGCAAAACTATCAGCCATTTTCTAAAAAAAATAAAAAATTATATACTTTTTAACCACAAATGCTAGTCTTGCACTAACTTTCTTCTTCTTCTTCTTCTTGAATTCTGGCAGTGTAGATGCTGCTATGTGTATTACTGCCCTAACTAACTAATTGTTAACTAATTCTTATATACTTGCACTAGCATATAGTGTAAGAATTTAGTTCAAACTTTGATCTTTGAAAGTGATCTTTGAAAACTTTGATTTGAAAGTGAACTATTTCTTTGAGAGTATATATCGAGCACTCTGCCCAGTTCAGACAGTCAGAGCAGCTCTTTGTGTGCTTCGGAGGCTGGACCAAAGGGTATCCGGTCAAGAAGCAAAGATTATCCTACCTGATAGTGGATGCGATCACGCTAGCTTATGCTTTTATTGGCCTCCAGTGCCCATCGAAGTGAGGGCCCACTCCACCAGAGGTATGGCCTTCTCATGGGCGTGGTCCAGTGGAGTATCCATTTGCGACATCTGTGCGGCAAGTACAGGTCTTGTCTGTTTAGCTGGGCTTTGACCTCTATATGAGCTCAACCTGCTAGGACCCTTGAATCTCCAACCTAGTGGCCTGAGTCCTTTATTCTCGAGTGAGTACCTTGCCCTATCTTTGCCTTGCTGCCCTTAAGGCCCTTATCCTTAAGCGTCTTAGGGCAGGGCCATAGAACGATTGTCTTTCTGCAAATAAAGCATGGCACTATTTGATTGTGTTCCCATAGCATCTAGCGGCGCAATACGAGTGAACCATATCGATAGGGAACATACACTATATTGCCAAAAGTTTTGGGACGCCTGCCTTTACATGCACATGAACTTTAATGACATCCCATTCTTAATCCGTAGGGTTTAATATGAAGTTGTCCCACCCTTTGCAGATTTAACTCTTCTGGGAAGGCTTTCCACAAGGTTTAGTAGTGTGTTTTTGACCATTCTTCTAGAAGCGCATTTGTGAGGTCAGGCACTGATGTTGGACCAGAAGGCCTGGCTCACAGTCTCCACTCTAATTCATCCCAAAGGTGTTCTATCGGGTTGAGGTCAGGACTCTGTGCAGGCCAGTCAAGTTCTTCCTCACCAAACTCGCTCATCCATGTCTTTATGGACCTTGCTTTGTGCACTGGTGTGCAGTCATGTTGGAACAGGAAGGGGCCATCCCCAAACTATTCCCACAAAGTTGGGAGCATGAAATTGTCCAAAATGTCTTGGTATGCTGAAGCATTAAGTGTTTCTTTCACTGGAACTAAGGGGCCAAGCCCAACCCCTGAAAAGCAACCCCACACCATAATCCCCCCTCCACCAAACTTTACACTTGGCACAATGCAGTCAGGTAAGTACCGTTCTCCTGGCAACCGCTAAACTCAGACTTGTCCATCGGATTGCCAGACAGAGAAGTGAATATTGTTTTTTCCTCTTTATTTCGCCAATGAAACCCAGAGCTCTTCTCCCACGATAACCAGTGCCCTCGTCTGGTATGAGTGTTTTGGTCTCTGGAGGAATTTGAACTAACTCCTTGCAGGACTCTGCTTCCTACCACCCAGGAGCCAGGTAATGTTAAGGGTGCCCCTACTCGGCTGCTCTCGGGATTGATGACGATTCAGCGGATCACAGCATCTTTCAGAGTCAGGGTTTCACTTCCCCTCAGAGCCTTTCATAGGATGCTAGGCCTAATGGCGTCCACATTATCAGTATTTAGAGTCCCGTCTACTAGACACCTCTACGCCCTTAAGTGATCTGTCTGGTGCGCAGTCGAGAGTGAAGCCCCGACAACCTGTGATGTCTCACAGGTACCGTCTTTCTTGCAGGAGCTGCTGGACAAGGAGTGTCCCCTTTCACACTCAAAGTCTACGGGGCAGCCACAGCAGCAGACCACACTTCTGTGGCCAGCCAGTCTATAGGCAGGAAACCCTTAGTTGCTTGTTTTCTGAAGGGGGCGAGAAGGCTGAACCCGCCTTGTTCTCTATTTATTCCAACATGGGACCTGTCTACGGTCCTTAGGGCCCCTCCTTTTAAGCCGTTCCAGTCCTAGCATCAGTCAAGTGAGTGGGTGACTTGAAAGCACTCTCTGTGAGCGTGTCTTGCCTTGAGTTTGGGGGTAACGACTGTAAATTTATCCTCAAACCAAGACACAGCTATGTACATAAGGTGCTCTCTACTCTGTTCAGAGCACAGGTCATTACTCTCTCTCCTCTTCCTGTTTCAGAGGATGAGCAAGAGTTGCACTTATTCTGCCCTGTTTGGGCCTAAAAGAATTAGTTCACTTTCAAATTAAAATTTCCTGATAATTTACTCAACCCCATGTCATCCAAGATGTTTATGTCTTTCTTTCTTCAGTCGAAAAAAAAAAAAGGTT
Organism: Chanodichthys erythropterus; assembly: GCF_024489055.1. Taxonomy (NCBI): domain Eukaryota; kingdom Metazoa; phylum Chordata; class Actinopteri; order Cypriniformes; family Xenocyprididae; genus Chanodichthys; species Chanodichthys erythropterus. Next base: position 1,727,240 of record NC_090230.1, read on the forward strand.
TTTGAGGAAAACATTCCAGGATTTTTCTCCATATAGTGGACTTCAACTGCTGGTTGAGGGTCCAAACTGCAGTTTCAGTGCAGCTTCAAAAGGTTCTACATGATCCCAGACAAGGAATAAGGGTCTTATCTAGCAAAACTATCGGCCATTTTCTAAAAAAAATAAAAAATTATATACTTTTTAACCACAAATGCTAGTCTTGCACTAACTTTCTTCTTCTTCTTCTTCTTGAATTCTGGCAGTGTAGATGCTGCTATGTGTATTACTGCCCTAACTAACTAATTGTTAACTAATTCTTATATACTTGCACTAGCATATAGTGTAAGAATTTAGTTCAAACTTTGATCTTTGAAAGTGATCTTTGAAAACTTTGATTTGAAAGTGAACTATTTCTTTGAGAGTATATATCGAGCACTCTGCCCAGTTCAGACAGTCAGAGCAGCTCTTTGTGTGCTTCGGAGGCTCGACCAAAGGGTATCCGGTCAAGAAGCAAAGATTATCCTACCTGATAGTGGATGCGATCACGCTAGCTTATGCTTTTATTGGCCTCCAGTGCCCATCGAAGTGAGGGCCCACTCCACCAGAGGTATGGCCTTCTCATGGGCGTGGTCCAGTGGAGTATCCATTGGCGACATCTGTGCGGCAAGTACAGGTCTTGTCTGTTTAGCTGGGCTTTGACCTCTATATGAGCTCAACCTGCTAGGACCCTTGAATCTCCAACCTAGTGGCCTGAGTCCTTTATTCTCGAGTGAGTACCTTGCCCTATCTTTGCCTTGCTGCCCTCAAGGCCCTTATCCTTAAGCGTCTTAGGGCAGGGCCATAGAACGATTGTCTTTCTGCAAATAAAGCATGGCACTATTTGATTGTGTTCCCATAGCATCTAGCGGCGCAATACGAGTGAACCATATCGATAGGGAACATACACTATATTGCCAAAAGTTTTGGGACGCCTGCCTTTACATGCACATGAACTTTAATGACATCCCATTCTTAATCCGTAGGGTTTAATATGAAGTTGTCCCACCCTTTGCAGATTTAACTCTTCTGGGAAGGCTTTCCACAAGGTTTAGTAGTGTGTTTTTGACCATTCTTCTAGAAGCGCATTTGTGAGGTCAGGCACTGATGTTGGACCAGAAGGCCTGGCTCACAGTCTCCACTCTAATTCATCCCAAAGGTGTTCTATCGGGTTGAGGTCAGGACTCTGTGCAGGCCAGTCAAGTTCTTCCTCACCAAACTCGCTCATCCATGTCTTTATGGACCTTGCTTTGTGCACTGGTGTGCAGTCATGTTGGAACAGGAAGGGGCCATCCCCAAACTATTCCCACAAAGTTGGGAGCATGAAATTGTCCAAAATGTCTTGGTATGCTGAAGCATTAAGTGTTTCTTTCACTGGAACTAAGGGGCCAAGCCCAACCCCTGAAAAGCAACCCCACACCATAATCCCCCCTCCACCAAACTTTACACTTGGCACAATGCAGTCAGGTAAGTACCGTTCTCCTGGCAACCGCTAAACTCAGACTTGTCCATCGGATTGCCAGACAGAGAAGTGTGATTCGTCACTCCAGAGAACACGTCTCCACTGCTCTAGAGTCCAGTGGCGGCGTGCTTTACACCACTGCATCCAACGCTTTGCATTGCACTTGGTGATGTAAGGCTTGGATGCAGCTGCTCGGCCATGGAAACACATTCCATGAAGCTCTCTACGCACTGTTCTTGAGCTAATCTGAAGGCCACGCAAAGTTTGGAGGTCTGTAGCTATTGACTCTGCAGAAAGTTGGCGACTTCTGCGCTCTGTGCCTCAGCATGACCACGCTCTGTGATTTTTCATGGCTGAGTTGCTGTTGTTCTCAATTGCTTCCACTTGATGATACCACTAACAGTTGCCCAGGTAATATTTAGTAGTGAGGAAATTTCACGAATGGACTTATTGCACAGGTGGAAACCTGTCATGGTACCATGCTTGAATTCACCAAGCTCCTGAAAGCAACACATTCTTTCACAAACGTCTGCAGTCTGCATTCCTAGGTGCTTGATTTTATACATCTGTGGCCATAGAAGTGATTGGAACACCTGAATTCAGTGATTTGGAGGGGTGTCCCAATACTTTTGGCAATATAGTGTACTTGGTTACTAAAATAACCTTGATTCCCTGAGAAAATGGGAACGAGTATTGCGTAGCTGGCCATGCTATCATGCTGCACAACTCGGCACTCATTGCCTCAGCTGAATTATCCTGAAGATCCTATGGCAGAATGCCCACTTATATAGACGGGTGGCCACGCCCGTTTCGGCAGGCTGGCTAAAATTATATGTTTTTTAAAATGGAAAAAGTTAAATTACAGTTAAAGGTATGTTTCACGTATAAAAAATGAATACCTAATATGAAAATAGTAGTATACAAGTGCAAAAATAATATATGATTGCTGATCAGTGGCAGCTGTGTTCAATCTGGACTGCCTATTTATTCCCTTGTCTTTCGTCTCGTGTTTGTCAGATCGTTGTTGGAGTTCCCTGTTCTGTGTCCTGGTTTCCTCGTGTGTGCTTCCGTTTGGAGTTGTTTCGTTGTGTCTTCACTCTGGATTACTGTTTCATCGTTGGATTCTTCACTTCTGATTTCACTCCCACGGACTTCACCACGATCATCTCATCTCACCACAACGTTTGGCGGGACTCAAGCAAGGAGATTGCACGGTGGCGGATTATTCTATCGAGTTCCGAACACTGGCGGCGGAGTGCAACTGGAACGAGGAGGCGCAGTGGGACGTCTTCCTGCATGGGTTGGCCGACCGTGTACAAAAGGAGATCTACGTTTTGGATTTACCTCAGAGTCTTAATGGACTGATTGGTCTTGCACTACGAGTGGATGCCCGTATCAACTGTCTGGAGAATCTTCCTCGTTCCAACTTCGCATCCCAGGGTGCGGAGGCTCGCGGAGTCAACAACAGAGACACGGTCGGCCCCTCTTTTGATCCGGAACCCATGCAGGTGGGGAGAGCTCGGCTTTCCCGGGAGGGAGAGAGCGGCGGAGGTCCCAAGGACTGTGCATTTACTGTGGAGGGGCTGGGCATTTCTTGAACACCTGCCCGGTAAAAGATCGAGCCCGGTAGTAACGTTGAGGCTACTATCGGGTGGGATCTCCGCTGAAAAGTCCTCACCATCCACTCTTCTCCCGGTTAGACTGAGGTGGGCCACACACATGCTCACCTGTCACGCTCTACTGGATTCGGGGGCTGAAGGTAATTTCATGGACACACAGTTTGCACATCGCTTTCAGTTACCCATCATTCCTCTCACGAAACAGATTTCTGTCAACGCTCTCAATGGTCAGGATCTACCCAACATAACACTCACCACCACATCCATTACCCTCATCACTTCTGGCAATCATACTGAGTCTATTCCATTCCTTCTCATGGATTCACCCGTGGCCCCTATTGTTCTCGGACACCCCTGGCTCACACAACACAACCGCAAGGTGGACTGGTGTCAGCACACCGTCCTGGAATGGAGCACTCAGTGTCATAAGTCTTGTGTCTGCTTGTTCTTCTGTGTCTGCTTCTGTGTTACAGGAAAAGGCTGCGGATCTGTCAAACGTGCCCGCGGAGTATCTAGACCTGAAGGAAGTGTTCAGTAAGTCCCGAGCTGCTTCTCTTCCTCCGCATTGTCCCTATGACTGTGCTATAGATTTAGTTCCCGGTAAGTCTCCGCCTAAAGGCAAGTTGTACTCTCTGTCCGTTCCCGAGAGGGAGGCCATGGAGAAATATATTTCTGATTCTCTAGCAGCTAAGTTCATTCGCCCTTCCTCTTCTCCGGCGGGGGCGGGGTTCTTTTTTGTTGGAAAGAAGGATGGTTCCTTGCGACCTTGCATTGATTACCGGGGTTTGAATAACATCATGGTAAAGAATACTTATCCTTTGCCGTTGATGTCTTCAGCCTTCGAGAGGTTGCAAGGAGCGTCTGCTTCACGAAAATGGATTTAAGGAACGCTTATCATTTGGTCCGCATCAGGGAGGGGGATGAATGGAAGACCGCTTTTAACACCCCCAGGGGGCACTTTGAATACTTGGTCATGCCCTTCGGGCTTTCCAACTCCCCGGCGGTCTTCCAGGCACTCGTCAATGATGTGTTGAGAGACATGGTTGACCAGTTCATATATGTCTACCTGGACGACATATTGATTTTCTCCTCGTCTCTCCAGGAACATGTTCAACACGTCCGACGAGTGCTTCAGCGGCTGCTAGAGAATGGGCTTTTTGTCAAGGCGGAGAAATGCGATTTACATGCACAGTCTGTTTCTTTCCTAGGGTACATCGTCTTGTCTGAGGGAATTCGCATGGATCCTGACAAGGTTAAGGCTGTGGTGGATTGGCCAAGCCCGGATTCCCGTAAGGCCCTACAGAGGTTTCTGGGCTTCGCCAATTTTTACCGGCGGTTCATTCGCAACTTCAGCCAACTAGCCGCGCCTCTGACAGCCTTGACCTCCCCCAGAATGGTGTTCAGGTGGTCCGATGCAGCTGAGGCTGCATTCGCCAAACTGAAAGGCCGCTTTGTTTCGGCTCCCATCCTCATAGCCCCTGATTCTTCACGTCAGTTCGTGGTGGAGGTCGATGCGTCAGAGGTGGGGGTAGGTGCAGTTCTATCCCAGTGATCTCCCTCAGACGATAAGATCCATCCCTGCGCATTTTTTTCTCATCGTTTATCTCCAGCCGAATGCAATTATGACATTGGTAACAGAGAGTTGCTGGCAGTCAAGTTAGCATTGGAAGAATGGCGTCATTGGTTGGAGGGTTCGGGGGTACCTTTCATTGTTTGGACTGACCATAAGAACTTAGAGTACATCCTGCCACCTCGAGCGCCGTCTCGAGCCGCCCGCTTCTCTGCGCTTGCGGATCGCCACCTTCAGTGAAGGCGATCTCGCCGCTCGCGCCCTCCCGTCTTCTTCCTCCCGCGAGCCGGCTAGGAAGAGACAGCGGGGCAGAACGGCCCAGTGCACGGAGTTGGAAACCGAAGGTTGGGCCGGTGATTCTGACCCCGCCTGCCTTCCCTCGCTTCCCATTGACTGCAAGCCGGGTGTGGATGCCGGACCTCGAATGGGCTCCGCAAGATTCGAGTGGTTCCTGCCGGGTTCCCGCTAGGCCCCTCGTCAACGCGCCGCACCGTTTTTCCCAGAGGTTCACAACGAGCTGACGAAGTCGTGGTGCGCCCCGTATTCTGCCCGCCTACGTACTTCACATTACTCAGCTCTCACCTCTGTGGATGGCTCTGAAGAGAAGGGTTACGAGCATCTACCGCCCCTGGACGAAGCAGTGGCGGCTCACCTCTGTCCCCCCACGGCTGTGGGTTGGAAAAATAAGAGGGCCCTTCCATCCAAGCCCTGCAGGACCACTTCTGCCCTGGCTGGCAGAGCATATATGTCCGCGGGCCAAGCTGCCTCAACGCTGCACACCATGGCTATTCTCCAGGTGTTTCAAGCGAAGCTCCTCCATTCTCTGGACGAGTGTGGCGTCGATGCACCTGCCTTCAGTGACCTCCGCAGCACCACTGACTTAGCCCTGCGTGCCACAAAGGCCACAGCTCAGGCCATTGGACGATCCATGGCCAGCCTGGTCGTGCTTGAGCGCCATTTGTGGCTCAACCTGACTGAGATTAAGAAGATAGACAAGACGGCTTTTTTGGATGCCCCGGTCTCTCCTTCTGGCCTCTTCGGGCCAGCAGTAGAGGGCTTTACGGAGCATTTTACTGCAGCACAAAAGTCGTCCCAGGCTATACGACACTTCCTGCCTAAATGCTCTAGCTCCACGTCTGCTTCCAGCCGCCCCAAGTCTGCGCCGGCTCAGCAGAACAAACCTGCACCCTCTACCTCTCAGGCAGCACCACCCAAGGAACAGCGGCATCGTAGGTGCTCCTCCTTCCCGAGGCAACGTCAGGGACCCCGGCCTACAATTACGCTGGACCCGACGCCTCCTAAGCCCTCCTGATTTTTCAGAAAGGAAGAGGATGGGGCAAAGTCTCGCCACAGCCGGACCACCCCAAAAGCTCTTTCGTTCCACCCCCCTCCACCTCGTTCAGCTCCGGGCGTGGGAGATATGTTCAGTGTTGTGCTAACTGGGCCCAGTGCTGCGTCCATGCAAAACACCATTCTTATGGTGAACACTATGAATATTCTACCTTCTCTACCTTCCTCTTCCACTCTCTCCGGTGCACGGGCCCCCAATTGGTGGCCCGTCACCCGATACTATTCAGCCCCTTGTCACGCGGGCCGAGGCCTGGCAGGCCATCCCCGGAGTGTCAAGCTGGGTTCTGGGAACCATAAGTCGAGGCTACTTGCTTCAGTTCGCCCGAAGGCCCCCGCGCGTCAACACGGACGACGTTCATGTCCTCCGAGCCGAAGTCACGTCTCTTCTGAGGAAAGGAGCTATAGAAATAGTCTCCCCCTCAGAGAGCAATTCGAGGTTCTACAACCGTTATTTTCTAGTTCCCAAAAAAGATGGCGGTCTCAAACCATCTTAGATCTCAGGCTCTTGAACCTTTCCCTCATGAGACGGAAGTTCAAGATGCTAACGCTGAAGCAGATCCTCGCGCAGGTTTGCCCCGGGGACTGGTTCTGCTCTGGACCTGAAAGATGCATACTTTCACATCCAGATAGCCCCCCATCACAGGCGATTCTTGAGATTCCATTTGAGGGTGTGGCTTACCAATATATGGTCCTTCCATTCGGGCTGTCCCTAGCTCCTCGCACTTTTACCAAGTGCATGAACGCGGCGCTTTCCCCACTGAGACAGATGGGAATCTGGGTTCTCAATTACCTCGACGACTGGCTCATCCTAGCCCAGTCACGAGCCGAGCTGGAGCATCACAGATCCGTGTTACTCAGCCACTTGGAGTGCCTGGCTCCCCAGCCATTGTATAACGTTCCTGGGTGTGCTTTTCGACTCAGTCCGTATGACGGCTGTAGTCTCTCCAGAGCGCGCTCTGGCCATTCAGCAGCTCGCGGCATCGGTCAGGAACAGAGCCTATTTCCCTCTGAAGTTTTTCCAGAGGATGCTAGGGCTGATGGCTTCCGCCTCCCCGGTTTTGCAGCTCGGCCTTCTTCGGATGCGGCCTCTGCAGTACTGGTTGAAGTTCCGGCTCCCTCCTCACGCCTGGCGGCATGGCCGCCTGCGTCTCAGGGTCAATCAGGCCTGTTTGGCATCTCTGAAACCCTGGATGAACCCTGTATGGTTCAGCCAAGGGGTACCCCTACAGGCAGTGTCCAGAAGGATGGTGCTCTCAACGGATGCGTCCAACACAGATTGGGGCGCTCTTTGCAAGGCAGACCGGCCTTCGCTCATGGTCTCACGAGGAATGCCATCTGCACATCAACTGCTTCGAGATGTTGGCAGTGATTCGAGCCCTTCATGCGTTCCAGGCACACCTGACAGGGCGCCACGTCTTAGTCCAGTCGGACAGCATGACGGTGGTGTCATACATAAATCACCAGGACGGTCTTTTGTCCAGCCGCTTATGTGCTCTGGCGAAGCATCTTCTAGAATGGGCATCACCGAGGTTTCAGTCGCTCAGGGCGAATCACATACCCGGGAGAACAAACTTGGGAGCAGACATGCTATCTCGGAGCAATGTCCCCTCAGACGAGTGGATGCTTCACCCCCAGACGGTTCTCATGATCTGGGAATTCTTCGGAAAGGCAGAGGTAGACCTCTTCGCTTCAGAAGGCAACTCTCACTGCCCAATTTATTTCTTGAAGGAGGAAGATGCGCTGGCCCATGTCTGGCCCAGCACCCTCCTTTACGCTTTTCCCCCAATCGCTCTGATGCCACAGGTCATCAGAAGAATCAGGGAAGACAAGCACAGAGTCCTCCTGGTGGCCCCGCTCTGGAGGAGCCAAGTTTGGTCCTAAGAGCTGTTCAGGCTTTCCACAAAAGCTCCGTGGCCGATCCCCCTGAGACGGGACCTTCTCTCTCAGGCGAACAGGACGATTTGGCATCCCCAGCCAGAACTCTGGGCTCTGCACCTCTGTTCCCTCGACAGGAGCCTGCTAACCTCCCCGGGGACGTGCTGAATACCATTTCTCAGACGAGAGCTCCATCCACGAGACGCCTCTACGCCCAGAAATGGTCGGTCTTTGTTGACTGGTGTTCAACACGCAACATAGACCCAGTGGAGTGTGACATATCTCCGATACTGTCTTTTCTCCAGGAGCGTTTGGATCTGGGTCGCACCCCTTCAACGCTCAAAGTTTACGTAGCAGCCATTGCAGCGTTTCACGCTCCTATCGCTGGCCAGTCAGTGGGACGAAACAACCTCGTGGTGTGTTTCTTGAGAGGTTCTAGGCGATTAAATCCTCCTCGTCCTCTCAATGTTCCCACAAGGGACCTCTCTTTGGTCCTCAGAGCTCTTAAAGGGCCTCCCTTTGAGCCACTGCGTTCAGCTGACCTCAGGCCCCTGACACTCAAAACCGCTCTGCTACTTGCACTAGTATTGGTTAAGCGAGTTGGCGACTTGCAGGCCCTCTCCGTGAGCCCTGCATGCCTTGAGTTCAGACCCAACGACTCCAAAGTCGTTTTGAAACCTAGGCATGGCTACGTCCCTAAGGTGCTCTCGACTCCATTCAGAGCACAGGTAATTTCCCTCTCAGCGCTTCCTCCCTCGTCGGACGAGCGAGAGCTGGAACTACTCTGCCCTGTCAGGGCATTAAGGACCTACGTTGATCGATCACAGCCTTTTCGGCAATCTGATCAGCACTTTATCTGCTTTGGTGGCCGCACCAAAGGGTCTTCGGTCTCAAAGCAACGTCTTTCACGTTGGATAGTCGACGCTATTGCTCTTTGTTACTCCTCTATGGGCCTCAACTGCCCCATAGGAGTTAGAGCTCACTCTACTAGAGGAATGGCTTCCTCTTGGGCATGGTCTAGTGGAGTTTCAATTAAAGACATCTGTGAGGCGGCCAGCTGGTCCTCGCCATCCACTTTTGTCAGATTTTATCATTTGGACGTCCCGACCTTACAAGCTCGGGTCCTCTCGGTATGATCCAGCGGCCTCTATCGAGCTCCGCTTCATGCCACTCTGGGAGTTAACTCCCTTTTTGTAGTGTAACGAGGGTTCGGCAGCCCCGGCCTTCTCACTTGTCCTCTGGTTCCCTGCCGTGGCACGGCGCGGTTGAATTCGTTCCCCATACGCAGTACGAGTGAAGTATCGAAAGGGAACGTACTCGGTTACTAATGTAACCTCGGTTCCCTGAGATACGGAACGAGTACTGCGTTACATGCCGTGCCACGAGGCTGCGGCTTCAGTGTCGTCGCTTCAGTCGAATGACCTGAAATCCTATGGCGAAACGCCTGCTTATATAGCCCTAAATTTTGGCGGGAATATTTGCGCGCTCTGTCGCCATAGGCCGCGCAGCTATGCCGCACCGTCATTGGTTCAACAACTTGTCTATGAGTGAACCAATGACGATGCAGTTACACTGCGTTATTGAAAAAGGCTTCAGTAACGGGGAAAAAGGAGACCTTTCCCCATACGCAGTACTCGTTCCGTATCTCAGGGAACCGAGGTTACGTTAGTAACCGAGTACGTTTTTTAACTGAGCGTACGTGCCAATGAGCGTTTGATATCAGTGCCGTAAACCATGGCGTAACGCTTCTCGAGGGTGGCGCTACTTTCAAATTTAAATTATAACGAGCGTGAGCTTTGACTGTGACGGTCGCTGCTGCTGAGAATGAAGATGAAGATTGATGGATAAAGGGCTGAATTTGGATCTGTTCCTTACAAACATATGGATTCTAAAGATATGGAGTACAGCAAACAAATAAAATGGGTGTGATTTGTTGATGGTTGTATTGTCAGTCGCTGCATAGGAGGAAACGCCTTCTGTCATACAGCAAACAAACTAAATATTACAAGTCATGAACAGAAATGTTATTTCATATTAAATAGATGAGTAAACTGTATTCAAAACATGTGACTGAAAACATGTATTGATATGACAATTGAATACATACAACAGATTTAAAACATTAATCCCATGATTTTATTACAGGGTAATTCCTATGTAAAGTTTATGTACAAGGGTTCACTTTATTTTACAGTCCTATTACCATGTACTTATTATGAACGTACTAGTGAATATACCAGTTAGTTAATGCGTAAATTGCACATTACTTAGGGTGAGGTATAAGCATGCTACAAGATACTTCTTGAGTACTGGATGATATACTTTTGCGGTTCAACTTGCCTAATCTTTACAGGACAATAATTCACTAAATAGGGGTATTTTGATGACATACATACAGATCAGTAACACTACTGTACTTGGCATACTCAGTTGTCATGTGTCAAAAGCCTTGCTTAAAAGGACTACTTGATAAGTATTAACACTATGAAGTGCTGTATAGTTACTGCAGTGTATCATTTTGGTAAGCACATTTGTTTCACAGTAGTTAAGTAAGTGTCTGTTATTTGTGTCCACACTTGTCCGTGAGTACAACATAGTTACCATGTATATACCACTAGTAAGTGCCTGTTATTACCGACAATTGTCCATAAGTACAACATAGTTACCATGTATATACCACTAGTAAGTGCCTGTTATTACCAACAATTGTCCATAAGTACAACATAGTTACCATGTATATACCACTAGTAAGTACAGTAATGTGTCTGTTAGTTATCATATACGGACATTATAAGTAAGCACCTGTTATTACCCGACACTTGTCTATACACTGCATTCCAAATTATTATGCAATTGACATATCAGTAAGATTTCAGTACAATACACATTCAGATTTTAGTTTTTCTAAGAAAATGTTTGTTCGTTTTTATCCATGTCTTTTTAGATAACTGGTATCAATCTCAGACAAAATAATTTGCCAGATCTATGGAAACCCTACTTAGAGGGTGTTCCACATTATTAAGCAAGTCACAGTTCTCATGCAATATGGGAAGGAAGAAAGATCTTTCTGAAGATGAAAAGCATGAAATGGTGCAATGTTGTGCAAAAGGCATGAAAACAACTAATATTGTGTGAAACTGAATGGAGATTATCGAATTATCATAAGATTTGTGAGTGATTTAGAGCACAGCAGAACTCGGTCAGATAAAGGCTTATTAAGTTCCTATCAAAAAAATTAATTGTATTAAAAGGGCAGCTATAAAAAAAGCCAGTGTTGACCAACAAACAGGTATTTGAAGCTGCTGGTGTCTCTGGAGTCTTGAGAACTAGGGCTGTCGCGGTTAAGGAATTTCCCTTGCGGTATTTTTGGGTGGCTCAATAGCGCGATATGCCGTATTACCGCCATATATATATATATATATATATATATATATATATATATATATATATATATATATATATATATGAGAGAGAGAGAGAGAGAGAGAGAGAGAGAGAGAGAGAGAGAGAGAGAGAGAGAGAGATCATATTCAATAACGAAACTAAAAAGAGCATTGAAGTAAAGAGAATGTCAAAATAAGGGTCTACAAAACAGAACATAAACCTGACAATAAGATGGTAGAGCTGTTGTAGCCTATGTATAATAGTTAGTTCCGATCATCGAATCTGACTAAACAAGACTTTCTGCTGATATTTCACGAACTAACGTTACTCATCTCTGCGCGTTCTAGACGGGCTGTCAGTTACATTGTTATGACACAAGGTGGCGGCAAGGGACTGTTTTTGAGTCTTTAAACCGTTCATTCAACTGCACGTTCAAAAACGCAGATTCATTCCAAGAGAGATGAAATGAAACAAGCTGTTGAAATCATTTTAACGTTGAGCGCCACTTTATAAGGCTCAGCTGACCAGTAATGCTTCGATGCTAAGGCAGAGATTTCGCTATCCTTGGACACGACAACTTTTTTTCACGAATATATATCGGCCTGAAGGACAGACGCAGGTAATCGCACGCGCTCAGTCGATCTCTCTCACATTCACTGTCTGTTTAGGCTTGTTTAGTGCAAATCTACGGAGCCTCTGTACAAATCACCATGGTACACATTATGCTATCATTATTACCTTATTTAATATTTAGTACACGTGTATGAAGTGTAAAACGAGAAGGACATAGCCTTTCAAAAAAATAGAAAACATGCAAATATCGCGGTTGCTGCGGTTTTTGCAGTGTTCTGCGGTTGGCTCGTAAAAAGCGCGGTATTACGAAATTGCGGTTATCGCGACAGCCCTATTGAGAACCTCACCATGCAGGCTGGCAGTTGTGCGTAAAGATGCATTTTAGCCACCACTAACCAAACCTAACAAAGAGAAACATTTACAGTGGGTGTAGAAATACATTTTCAAACAGTTTTATTGCTGTGGTGTTTTTTTGCAGCATGGGATAGTGCATAGTGCATTGTACAATGCACTATCCTCCTTTTTATACCATAACTGAAAATGAATTATTTTGAACTCCACATATCTTGCAAAAGTCATTTTAATACCCTCCATATCACTTCCCAGTATTCCAGCCCAAATCATCACCCACCAGCTCCTTGCTGACATCGCAGTCTTGTTGGAACGTGGTGGCCATTCACCAACCATCCAGAAATCCATCTATTTAGACCATCCATTGTAGTACGGCATTAGTCAGTGAATAAAACTATTTAAAAATTAGTCTTCATGTATTTTAAGACCCACTGTAAATGTTTCTCTTTGTGAGCTTTGGTTTGGAGTGTCTGAAATGCATCTTTACGCACAACTGCCAGCCTGCATGGAGAGCTTCTTGAGACTCCAGAGACACCAGCAGCTTCAAATACCTGTTTGCTGCTCAACACTGGCTTTTTGTATAGCTGCCCTTTTAATACAATTAATTTTTTTGACAGGAACTTTCCTCAATAAGCCTTTATCTGACCGAGTTCTGCTGTGCTCTAAATCACTCACAAATCTTAAGATAATTTGATAATCTCCATTCAGTTTCACACAATATTAGTTGTTTTCATGCCTTTTGCACAACATTGCATTTCATGCTTTTCATCTTCAAAAGATCTTTCTTCCTCCCCATATTGCATGAGAACTGTGACTTGCTTAATAATGTGGAACAACCTCTAAGTAGGGTTTCCATACATCTGGCAAATTATTTTGTCTGAGATTGATACCAGTTATCTAAAAAGACATGGATAAATAAATTAACAAACATTTTCGTAGAAAAACTAAAATCTGAATGTTTATTGTACAGAAATCTTACTGATTTGTCTCTTGCATAATAATTTGGAATGCAGTGTAGGTACAAAGTAGTTACCATGTATGTACAATTGGAAAGTACAGCAGTGTTTCTTATTAGTTCAGGTAAGTACCTTGTGTTACCACTCTTTTACCTGTATGTACAACATAATTACTATATATGTACCAGGAAAGTACACGTACTGTAAAATAAAGTGCTACCAACTTATTTTCAGATCAGACCTTAAATCAGTTTCATTGAGTGTATTTGTTACTGTTAGTACTGAGCTTTATGTACATATCTATCATTAAGCGATTTCATGTTGCTTCATTTTGGTGAATTATTTTAAACACCTGTTCCTCCAGAGCTTATTTATACTGGGATGGAAAAACAAACAAAACCAACGCTACTCTCTACACAGCGCATGCGCACAGGTGCATACAGCCCATAATAAATGATGGTGCACGTCTGCAGCAGCACAGACATCACAGCCCCACATTCAGTTTATGAACATCAACACTGAATGAATTGTGTGTTGCCAAATAGTTGATCATTCCTTGTGTTTGCACACACAAGGAACATGTTTAAAAATGCAGGTGTAGGCCCCATTTTGACCAGTGTATAAGCTGTCCCCCATTGCCAAATCATACACAACCACTTCACATAGGCTAGATCTATAAATATTATTACAGCCCAGTGGCTGCAACCATGCCAACCAGGCGCATACACCAACACACACAAACACACACACAAACACTCACTCTCTCTCTCAAGTTGTTTTTCTTAAAAGGAAAGGCTGTGTTGTTCTCTGCTTTTCACCAAATCATTTGCACACTCGTCTTTTTATTTGCATTCTTTTTTCTATCCAAAGATAAAGCAGCAACATTAAAAGCTTTTAGCGTGAAAGCTTGTGCAATTGCAGCCAGCTTGCCATGCAGTACAGTCATGCCGTGTACCAGCTGCTGTAATGCGATTATCAGGTTAACTGACTCGCAACGCATGTAATGGCTCGCAACCTCCCTCCCGAGAACTTGCACAGTGTACGCCACCTTAATCCTCTCAGCAGTCCTGTCTCTGTAGTCTTCTGATTTCTGATTTTGTAGATGTGCCAAAACTAGATAGTTACAGAAGTGCAGAGGACAGACTCTATGACTGCAGAGTAGAACTACATCAGCAGCTCAAGTGGCAGGTTGAACTTCTTTAGTTGGCAAAGGAAGTACAACCTCTGCTTTTTTTGCAATAGAGCAAATATGATTGTTCCACTTCAGGTCCTGAGAGATGGTAGAGCCTAGGAACCTGAATGACTCCACTGCTGTTCATGATGGTGAGTGGGGGTAATGCTGGGGTGTTTCTCATGAAGCCAATTATCATCTCCACTGTTTTGAGTGTGTTCAACTTAAGGTCGTTATGACTGCACCAGACAGCCAGTTGTTCAACCTCCTGCCTATATACAGACTCATCACTATTGTGTAGATGATGGTAGTATCATCTGCAAATTTCAGAAGTTTGACAGAAGGGTATTTGGCAGTGCAGTCATTCATGTAGAGGGAGAAGAGCAGTGGGGAGAGCACACATCTCTGGGGGGGCACCAGTGCTGATTGTGCAGGTGTTGGATGTAAATTTCCCCAGTCTCACTAGCTGTTGTCTGCCTGTTAGAAAGCTGGTAATCCACTGACAGACAGAGCTAGGAACAGAGAGCTGGGTTAACTTGGTCTGGAAGAGTGCTAGGATGATGGTGTTGAAGGTCCAACTGAAGTCCACAAACAGGGTCCTTACATAAGTCCCTGGTTTGTCCAGATGTTGCAGGATATAACACAGTCCCATGTTGACTGCATCATCCAAAGACCTGTTTGCTCGATAAGCAAACTGCAGGGGGTCCAGCAGGGGTCCTGTGATGTCCTTCAGGTAGGACAACACCAGCCTTTCAAATGACTTCCTGACCACAGACATGAGAGTGACAGGTCTGAAAATGATGAGAATGATGACATGATGATAACCGACATTGAACTGAACAAAAGAGGGAGTACTAGGCTTGTTCAAGATGAACTACAGTAGCCTGCCAGGTCAGACACTTTGTGCTTTCCGTAGTGTGCTGAACCAACGCCATTCATGGAGACCACGTAATTTTTGTATTGATTGTAGCCTGAAAAAAGTGGATGCGGCTGAAACTCCCATGTTTTGAATATCAGATAATGATTTTCCCCGCTCCCCCACTGGCCTGCACTCACATTGCATTTAACGTTCCAGAAAAGTCCAGGGGACTGGATAGAGCCAGCAGTGGATATGCAGACAATTGGGGTGGGAAGACAGCAGGGAGGTATGGTCATCCAGCCGGTTAGGAGCTCTTTCAGGAGCGGAAACAGCAGTGGGAGCTGACTTTGTGGAGAAACAGATAAGACAGCTCAACTGACTCATCAAAAGAGTGTCTCAATGGCGCTGACTCCTTGATGGACCTGGCATTTGGCTCCATCCTTGGGATAGATGCAGCAACTGGCTCTTGCTTCATGGATGGAGGGGTCTCGAGCTCATGGTCCACGGCGGAGATTCTCTCTGCTGTCCGGGGCACTCCGGGGTGGGACGATGTGTCCTATCTGTAGCATGTAGAGAGATGGCTGCTGGAAGTGATATTGACTCTGGGGAGTGAGAGTTGATCTTGTCCTCCTTGATGACTCCCACAGTGAAAGAGGATCCTCACACCCACAAGGTGTAGTTGATGAAATCGATCATGTGATTTCATATGCTCCTAAATTGTTTGGAAATTTAGTGTAATTTTTTTTAGGAAAGCTATTGAGTTTTTTGTGTACATGTGATTTTATTTGTTCATACATCTTTTTCATAATTTTTTGTATCTATCTTTCTGTCTGCCTGTCTGTCTGAATATCTGCCTATATGTTCATCCATCCATCCGTCCATGCAGTTATAATCTGTTATTGAGAAACTACAGTGAATATTTGCACTAAAACTACTAACACTGCTATCTATTTATACAGTACTGTGCAAAAGGAGCATGGCTCTCTTAAAACTAAATAGAATGGAAAAGGACTGGAAGGCCAAGAAACTTTAAAAATCTGATGAGAAGTTTCTCTGAGTTTCTTCTTTGACAAACTGGAAGAAGTCCAGGAAGTCACACTTAATACTAGATTTTTGCTTAAAGAAGCCATTGTGTTCTGATTTATTTACATTTTTACATTACATTTTTGTACATGTTTCCTGTATTGTCTGTTTGTATCTTAATAAAGAGACTGAAAAACAAATATGGATGGCCATTAAAACATTTATAATGCAACAAAGCTGATGTGGCCTAAGACTTTTGCACAGTACTCTATAGATTGACTAAAGGCAACTGTACAGCTGTGACACTAACAAAGAGTGGAAGTCTGATTGTAAACTATACTTCACTATACTATATAAATTATTTAAGCAATATTATAAAGCCTTGTTAAAACACGATATGAAATATGACTAGCATGAAACGAGTCGAGTGATTATATTCAGACCTATTTAGTTCATTTGTTGTGGAACTAGTATGTAGCCTAGTTGGTTGACTGGAAATTATATAGTTGATTAGTATGTTAGCTTAGTAATTTCACAGCAAATTAAGAAATCTAAAACTGAATAGAATATAGATATAGCTATTACTATCAAGTTTGATACAGTTGCAGATTTCACAGAAAATGTGCTAGTTAAAAAGTATGTAGTTAGCTAGTATACGAATTTGTTTAGTTAGTAAGTTAGTTATTTATCTGATTAGCATAGTTCACATAGTAAGGCAGAGTTCACAGCAAATCAAACCATCAAAAAATGAATCTGAGCTATATGTTGGTATCTTATCAACATCAAAGTAATACAATATTAAAACATTATAATATATTATATTGTCTTTATTATATTATATTATAACAATAGACTATATTTTACATGCTGTGACTGGTTCCCAGCACTGTTAGTTTGCACACTGCAGTGTGCAAAAACTGAGACCATAAAAACATTATAAAATAATTAGCAAAGTGCTTTTTAAAATAGCTTGAGATGGATCTTAGCCTACACAAGACATACACAAGACATATTTCTTTCAGATATGAAAAATGAAACGTGATTTATTTAACACAGTAACCATTAAAGCACACTGTTAAGTTAAATAAATCATTTATGTAGTCAATAAAATGTTGTAAAATAAATGTAGTAGCTATAGTAGGCCTACATGCAAAAGTAGCCTTTAAACATAAAAATCGTGAATAAATTGCAATATCACGTTATTGGCAACAACTGCGTAACATTAACAGTCAACTATAGGCAGACAGAATTCGCTGATTGGGAATACAGGCAGTTTTCAAGTATTTTTGAAAAGTGAAACAAAACAACTAAAATATCAGTCAGCAAGAGTTCGGCATATAATATGAATATGAATAAGCAAGGTCAGCCAACTTTATCCGAAAACTGACAACATACAAAAATATAAATTGTACGACGTCATGGTAACGATTCGTGTGATTCTTGTGTCATATTAAGTGCACTTACCCGTCAGCAGGTCATTGGATCCGTCACATTCTCCAGTAGTATTCAAACTCTCATCTCTAGATTTCACCTTCATGTTGTCTTCGCACGGAGTACAGTCAGATAAAACACCTTCAAACCCGTCAGAGTGAGAAACAGTATTGAATTATCTGCCAATAAAGCCAGATAATGTATTTGCAGGGCTTTGGAGTGTGAATAATGTGGTTATATTTCCATTAGAAGTTCCCGTCTGTCGTCAACTGCGTGCAGGTTTGAATTTGCTCCACTATCCGGTTCATTCATTTGGAACATGTGTAGTCTGTTTTGACTGTACTATCAAAGACAGTCCTTCTTTGTTATTATAAAAGAGTCTCTGCACCGCCTCACTGCCATCTGCTCTGCCCTACTGCAATATGAATGAACCTGCTTAGTGAATCAGGACTGTGTGTCTCCAAGCCTGAGTCATACAGCATGTATGGGCATCATCAGTGGCACGTTCCAAATCAGTACCATTTTTAGCGCGCTTCAAAACAATTCACGGCGCTTTTCAACATCAGCAGTAGCTATTTTAGCACATTCCAAAGCAAAAGCATTTTTGGCTCTTTGCGAATAATAATTTTGTCACTTTCTGAATTAATGAATTTTGTGTTTCAAATCAAAAGCATTTTTATGTATTCTGATTAAAAAACTTTTCTGCGCATTAGATACAAATCACGCATTTTTTTTCTTTCTTTTTTTCCCAGCTAATTCCAACTAATTAGCACGTGACATACCAAAAGAGTTTTATCTCTTTTTATACCAGTATCTTTTATGAGCCTTTGAAAATACCAGAGAAACAGCGCTTTATGGGAACAGGTTATTCAACAGAAAAGCATAATAATCGCTGACTAATGAATAACTAGATTCAGTCTCATGATAAACATGCAAGTTTGTAGGTGAAATTACTGTCACACAACAGGGAACAGCGTTTCCCCCTTCTCCAGTCAAGCAGTTTTAATGACGCATATGAGCAGCCCAGTGGATCGATCTATAGAGTATTATAAATAGTATTTTAAACAAATATATGTAGGCCTATTGTTTGTAGAGAAGACAAGTCGTTTCTTTTTAAACGTGTGACAGGTTGTTGCATTCCAAAAAGATCATATCATGCATTTTAAAAGGAAATGCCCAGCAGAAAAGCCATTTATTTATCGGTTGAAACACTTGATAACACAAATAATATTTCATATGAAGTTTTTGACTGTAGCCTAAAATGTACTTGCATTAGGCTATCCAAAATAAATGCAAATATGTATTTTTCAGCATTGGATGATTTTTATTTACCTACTCACAAAATCCCAACTATTTCTGCAGTGATGAGGAGACTCGTACTGTTACATCACAAATGGTCATTTGGGCTCATATTATACATAATATTATATATTTGTCATCGCCACAGTGCTTTAAAAGGCAACCGTGTACTGTCAGTGAATCAACGTGTGGTGCTGCGCACGTCGCGTAGCCTACAGTGTAGACTATCAATGGTTATATAATGCTCTATTTGCTTTTGACGCACTGTGTTGCGGTGCTTGCTTCCGGTGTAGAGAGGGTGCTAGGCCTGTCACGATGCTATAGGGATCTTTGAATAATCATAATTTTTGTATAATCCCGAGTTTATCCTGATTCACTGATCCTGATGGAAATATAAAGAAACCTTAAAGTCGCCCTGAAATCAAAATTTAAGTTTTTTAGCTTTTAGTATGAATATGTTAGCCTTAATGTTATGAATAAGCTGGCGTGCTCCAAAACAATGACAAAATTCACATAATTAGGATCCATAATTAGGATATATAAGCATTCAAAAAGTACAGTCTCTCACTTCCGATAAAATGGATCATGGATTTTTATGACATCACATCGCACTTCAGTTTCTTGTCAAATCTTCTGTCCAATCAAATGGTCTCTAGAATCTGAAGTCCCGCCCCTCCTACACTATCAACAGAGACTGAAGCTGCGTCTGAAATCGGTCATTTGCTCACACATTTACTAGTTTCTACATGGTGAATGGCACACAGTGCACTATATAGAGAATAGGGAACAATTCAGACAGTGTAAATATGCTTTCCATTGGCACGAATGAAGTCAGTTTTCGCATTAGTATAATGTGAACCGCCGCAGCGTGAGCACTTTCTGCTCTGGTCCAGGGACACGAGAGCACAGAGCGGATCATATCCGCGAGTCGGTTCAGACCACGAAAAGTATCGAACCCATTTAAATTCTGTACAGAAAGCTATATTTTATAGTGATATAGAGGAGATTAGTAGGATAAACGGTTAGATATTAAAATGAAACAGAGGTTTTACTGAGTTTAACAGCTCTGACTGAGCTGTAATATAAACAAGACGCTATTGGCTATTTTTAAAAAGGGGCGGGGCTGTTCGATATATCCCTGTCTTCATGTTTCAGTTGAAATTACGTCAACACTTTGAATAATGCTGCACATTCCAAGACAATTCAGCAGGCCTTTAAACTCCAGTAATCATTGGAAATGGTGTGTTTTAACCACACAAACAGCACTTCAGCTCAGTTTGAATGAAACGGTCATAGAATACATTTCCTTTCAGGTTGGAAAATTAATCTGTTGCCGCCCCGAGTGTAAAGCCAAACGTGATTGTAGCAAAAACGTGCTATGATTGGTCAGCGCAATGTGGCCGTTATCTGATTGGCTTGAGTGAGTGGAGTCCACTTATTTGTGGATTTGTCTTTATGTCTTGACACTAGAAATGTTTCAAAATCGACAAATGCCTGCGGGGATCTAAAAATGCAAGAAGCAATTCACAAATTTAAAGCAATCCACAAATGCACAGGAAGTGACTCACAAATGAATGCCAAGCAGAGTTGTCTGTGACGTTTGTACATATATATTGTTTTTAATTTGCAAATCTCATTTCATTTATTTGTGAATTTTATTAATTTTTGTGAAACATTTATTTGTGCATCTTAATATATATATATATATATATATATATATATATATATATATATATATATATATATATATAGTGAATAATGCAACAATTCTAACCCCATAGTTTTTGTGCATTCAGAATCAAAATAATGTGACATTTTGGAGTAAAAATTAAATTTTTCAAAAATAATTTTTTTCATTTTTGTCATTTTCCAAATAATAAATTAGCACACATTCCAAATCAAAAGCATTTTTATACATTATGAATCAAACGTTTTGGTAGAAGAAAAACAAACCAAAAGCACACTCTCACCATTCCTGGGAAGCACATGAGGACATGGGCAAACCAGGAAACATGACTGTGACTAAACTGCAAATTAAGACATGAAACAAAACCAAAACTAGACATGACAGTACAATTTTCCATCGTCTCTGGGTGCGTTTATATGTAAATTGCACAAGCTTATATTGTCATTAGATTGAAAGATCTGAAAAAACCCATACATTTCCCCACCCATTGATCCTCCCTTCGATGAAATCAGGACAGAAGTGGTTGAAAGTGGACAAAAGAGATGGATTAAAACATCAGGTGTATATGGGAATGTGTCTCCCTCATCTTCTTGTGATCCGATCAACCAAAACGCATCTTAACATCAGTTGTAAACGGGGCCTAACTGATGTTTTCATAGATGGAAACGCATGCATCTTCTAAATACCTTTTCTTCTTAAATGAGTCTTCCAAATGTCTAAATAATATGAATAAATCATTCATTTTCTGTGGTTCGAAATTTTGCACATATTTAATATTTCATAGACCAGAGCCACTAGTGCAAGGATGAGTTTTTGCCTTGAACTATTTTTAAACCACACTTCCCCCAAAAAAGATTTTTCTTCTCTTCTCCTGAAAGCTATATTAATGACATAAAACTGTTAGGATGTATATATAACTGTTAGGATGACTATGAATCTGCAAGCACATGGTATAATATTGGTTTATATTTATCCATCTAAGGTCTGAAAACATTAGACCAAAGAAAAGGACATGGGCTGACAGCACAGATTCTTGATCATGAGCATTTCAGATGCTCTAATAATAAAATACTGAGTCAATCCTCCTCTGATGAACACAAATGAATGCACTTTGAGGTCCTACATTTTTAATAAAAAGAACTGCAACAATGTGATCAAAGTTAGATGATGGGATAGTGTTATTTTAGATACTTTTCCTGAATATAATGCTGAGGATGTTAAAGATTCAGATTAAAAGTCTAGGTATCAGACATGCATTTTTAAAGAAGGTTCTTCAGTTAATTAATGGAGTTAACATGTTAAAATGTGCTGAGTACTGAGACAGATGGCATTATAGAAATCAGCACAAATATCTCTCAGCAATATATCTTTGATCAAGTTGTGTTGGCCAAATAATAGCCATTGGTCTTTTCAAAGTAGAGCTCATATGTTCCTTCAAGAAATTAGTTGCAAAAGAACTTGCTGAATAGGAAGTTAAATATTTCAAGAAAATAAAGAGATTGCAGAGTGGAAATATGGTTGGGCAAGATATTCAAAAAAGCTATAAGCCTAAAGTCAACATTGATTTTTATACAATAGAGCTTTATTTATTAACAATGGAGATGGTCTCAAAGCAGCTTTTCAGGAAATCCATCCAAACACAAGGACTCTGAGAAACCGAACCATACCCCCATCCATCTCCTCAGACTGCTACATGAAGTAATGAGAGATCAGTTTGTGATCAATATTTAATGGTTCGTCAATATTTATGCTCAATATTTATGCTCTTGTTTCTTTCAATTGTGTTGCAATTGATATAACAAGTTGCACTAAAGTTGTGGTCACATTTACTGTTGTTCGGAAAATTTGTTAGAATTCCTCAGGAGCGAAATCCAGTCATTTCAATAAAGTGAATTAAGGTGCGGTCACAATTACGGTTGTGTCGAAAATTCTTTGTTTGAATTTTTGCGAGTGAAATCTGGTAATTTCATTACAGTGCATTAAGACGCAGTCAAATTTACCATTGTTCAGAACAATTTTGCAGGCAAAATCAAGTCATTGTTCATCCTGGAAGTATTTTTTCCATTCATTTTCTCCACAGGGATTTTTTAAAAAGTCTTTGTTAAAGCATTTTAACCCATAAACCAAACCAACCAGAGGTACAAATTTGAAAATCAGACAAAAAGATGCTTAACAGTTTTAGTGAAAGGAAGAATACAATCCCAAGAAGCACTGCGAATGCATTTTAAAAAAAGGAGAAATATCAAACTATTAATTTAAAGCAGCTGATTATAGGAAGAATTTTAATAGAATTTATATATATATATATATATATATATATATATATATATATATATATATATATATATATATATATATAAACCAATGGTGGTGTTTCACAAAAAAAAAAAAAGGGTATGGCATGATTCTGTTGCAAATTAGCTCAAAGGGGAAATATTAATAATTATTTGTAACTTATGAATAATTATGAATATTTGGAACAGTTTTCTGGATTAACTTTATAATCAATTAATCAATTCATCCAGCAAACACAGTATTGAATATTAATTCTAAGAAAAGGGTATGTTTTCATGATAAATAATTCTTAGCATGTACAGTGTTTAGAGTGTGTAACGCTTCATGTAAGCCCAGGAATCATTAATTTGACATTGTTACAAGCAGAGAATCAGAACCAAATATGTGTTGTGCACAAGTTTATCAACTAAATCATTAACACAACTAATCTAACAAACACACATACTGCACACAATCACCCATTTGGGTGAAATGGAAAGTGACAGAATAAAACCGAAACGGAAATAGGGAATGAAGCTATGGAAAAGCTTATTATTTTCAAAGCACCTCATTAAATGCGATGCTTGCATGACCTTTGCAGTGGAAGCAGTTTGCGAAGTTCCTGAAGAAGGATTTTGATGGTTCCATGGTTGGCGTTGAAGTTGCAATCGGTTTCTTCTGTGTTGAATCCCACACGCACATCAACTAGAAGATGTAGCAATTGAAGCAAGAAAAGACAATGGAATCCTCATGCAGCTTTTTAACCTCTGAGGATGGCCTCTCCTCCTAGGGGTCAGTGAGCCAATCGCGTTTCTGAGGGAAAGTTTTACGATCCTTTGTCTCAAGCAGATCATTTGTATAAGTAACTGGATTGGCTTCTGAAGAAGAAACTATTAAAGATTCTTGTAATACTAATATGTTGCACAGGTATCGACATATCATACACGATCATTTAAGTCTTCAAAATACAAATTCGTAGACCCCCAAAAAGGTGAGGTTACATTAACTGTTGGTTCTATCATAAAAAGACAGTAATCACAATGTCCTGGGATGCATGTTCATTTATAGATCAGTTCATCTATTAATGAATGCAGCAAAGTCTGTTTTAAGGGCTATGGGTCTTTCCTACAGCCTCTGCTTTTCCACGTGACCACATTTTTCACAGCCATAAAACCTGTCTTATCTGATGGTAACCCTGGTGACTGAAACCTTTTCGGGGGATGTTTCAGGGGGATGTTTTTAATAAGAGTGGGCTTTAAAAATGATTTGTTAAATGTAACAAATAATTATGTGTCTGATTTGTCTCAGTTGTTACAATTCCTTCTGGCCATACAACAATGACATACTCAAGTGGCCTAATCATATTATATCTAAACAAAATGTGGACAAAAATCCATCATACTAAAAGAATGAATGGAGTCCACATACATGCACAGACTTAACAATAAAAAATCAATGTAAATTCTGAAACAGCCCTACCACATCCTAACAAGACTTGATGCGACATGTGAGAAAATGTATCTGAAAATCTATATACTAACCAGCCGCAATGGTGACAGTAATAATTCTATTTTAGTTTCTAATTCTGCGGCATTGCAGCTGTAACAACATACAAAGTATGACAATGATAATCTCAGGGGCTGATTATGTGCTTTATTTAATGTAAAAAATATTTAATGTAACTTTGAATATCATTTTCCGTGACCTTTATAGATGTACTAAAAGCGATAATGGATAGGCTAATGACCAAAGTATAGTTCACTTTTTGCGTGTACGCGAGGGTCAGATTACATCTTTTTCTCTTCTGACTGCCGTTATCAATAACTCTATTTTTTCCTCTTTTTGAAAGTTGTGAAAACATTTTATTGAGATTTCTTTTGCTATTTGAGCAAATGGAAACACAAAGAATATATTTCATGAAGTCTCTTATTCACAGCTATAAAAGTTTTCCCAACTATGACAACTACTGCTTCTGAGAAACCTGGAAATGTGAAAAGGGTCTCTTCAGAATCTCGCTGGAAGTAGTCATCATCCAGGTACTTTTTGCCATTGATGAATACATTATGAATATTTTATGAATACTACTAAGTGAATACAGTGAATTTGGACACTTTTTTGACTGTTTTTGCCTACTATATAGTAGGGAATTGTGTGATTTTGGATGCAGCCTAAGAATCCATGTGATCTGAAATTTCATGTGAGGGTGAAAGATTTCCCAGGCAGATTTCATAAAGTATTTGCTTTTTGCGGATCTGTTTTATGGAAGTTTTCCATTACAGAATACAATAATACAAAAGGTAATTGCAACTTTTTATCTCATAATTCTGACTTTCCAACCTTGTGTGAAATTCCCAATCACACAGATTCCTATTGAAATAGCTGGATTTCACCCACAAAACAACAGTAAATGTGACCACACCTTCTGAAGACATCACATGTGCCAAGGTACACTATCTTTAAATAAAACTGTAAAAGTGATGTAAAACAGTTTAATTAATGGCTTCATAATTCAACAAATTATTTGTAACTAAAGTGAACCTATTTTTGAAGTTAATTGCACCTAAATTTAAATAAACAGATAAAAAAAAATGTAGATATTGTATTCATGATTCACCATGATGTATTCAAATGTCACCATAACTTACATTTAAGCAGATAATGTTATCAGTATATGCCCTTTGAAGGAGAAAGTAAAAGCTCTCTTCTATCGCACTGCCACACACAAATATCTCCAACTTGGCAGTCATGGGGAATAAATCCTTAATGGAAGGGAGTTTAACTTATTAGCATTGCTATGTGGTGGCTAGGGTTATTGTTTAAGACTGAAACACAAACCAAGACACTGGTCATCATTGTGTATGTTGTACAAAATAAGATTTAATTAGGAAACAAACACCCATAAATAAGATTAAGGCAAAGGAAATACTCATTTAGAACCAAGCCCAAGAAGAATTTACAAAGAATTTCTTTGAAATGTGTCTGTTTTATTCAGTTATCTTCCATGTGTCGATTTAAATTCTGAATAATTATTAGTAGAAATGAACACTGACGGCGGGTTCTGTAGAACCGGTTTCATACAAACTAGTTTTCAGTGATGTGTAAAATTAATACATTTCTTTCTTTGCTCAGTGTTACACAACTCAATATACAGCGGTTTTTAAACTGCAACTTCATATCTTTTCATGATGCCTCACTGAAACTTCTTGCAATACTGGGAAATACTGAGAGCAAAGAAAATTTGTCAGACAAAAATGAATGCATTTATACCCAAATTCTCATTTCCATAATATAAAAAAAATCTAATATTTAAAATTGTATAATTGCATCATGGTATATGTATATATGTTATACTGTATTTCTGATGGTTTTATATTATTATATTACGGTAATGAGAATGAGATTCTGGCACATTATGGTAACGAATTCTTTTTTGCATTATGGTACTGAGAATTTGGAGAAAATTTGTTTAATTGTCATGAAAATATAGCAGAATGCAAATCTTAATAAAAATATGAATGGCTTTTTATTAATGCAAATTATAATTTTCTTTCTTTTGAATATATAAATAATGACCCAGATATTTCTTTGTCAGGTTAATGCAAGGTTATTTTGTTTGCATTCACTCAACGGGACACAAGAGAAGTGTAGAGAAAATGACTAAAATAAGTGGTAAGTCTGTGTGAGCACAATGGTTTGATCGGTTTGATACTAAGGCAATGAAGAATACACAGTATAATCAACTGAAACAGCACCAGACCACTAATATAATGAGGGGGGAAAAAAAGAAGAAAAGAAAATATCAGGTAATCAGAATCAAAATTCACATTGTGCAAAGACGGGCTGATTGCTTTGTTGAGTCTGTTCTGAGTGTGACCAAACACACACTGCATCAATAATACAGCCTGGGGATCAAATCCAGTTCTGTCCTCTGGAAAGTCTGGTGTAACATTGAGAAGCCTCGGATGCATGGGGCGATAGAAGTGTCAGTGTGAAGGTCCTAAACACATGTCAAACGTCCCATTGTTTCAGGATATAGAGGAGAATTCCTTAAGCAGAACATCCTGACTCATGGTGCTTAGAGACACGTTCTTCCTCACATTCAGACTGATGGAGCGCACCTAGAAAAAAAAGAAAACCAGCATCTCTACATCAAAACAACTTGATTAACCATGCGTCAAGAGCAGAGAACCGTTAAAGCAGGTGCGTGTGTGGTCATAAATTCACTTCTCATTAAAATTTAATGCAGCAATGAGTTCCTAAGGGCAGAGTTATTGAGCTCAGTTAAGTAGGAAAAGTAGGCTGAATTGACACCAAAATGTTTGGTTTTACAATACCAGCATCTATTATTAACTCATTTTTATTCATTTCTAGGCCAGTCTCACTTTTCCAAATACATTTTCCAAACATATTTTTTCAAATATTCCACAATATAATAGAACATGATAAAAATAAAAATAATAATTCCATTTTATTTTCTCCCAAATTTGATGTTTTCCATTTTAGATTATTAGTGGAACAGTGGAACGAAATGTCGATTTACTAAGTGGGCAGTACAATTTACAAAAAAATGACAAATTACAAAAATTACAATGACATGTAAGGATTTGGGCTGTCAATTTAACATGTTAACTAAATTAATTAGTTATGGGAAAAATTAATGTGTTAAAATTAACGCATTTGTAGTTCATCTTACTTTTCGTACAGTTGATTGCTCAGTTTTGGCAAAGAAAATATTACTTATAAATCCACAGCAGAAATGTTGTGCATCTCCGAGCAACACACAGCGGTCTTATAACTGAACAATTAGTTATTAATGACGTTTTTTAATGTTAATCGGAGTTGTGTCTCTCTTCTGTATGCGTGATGAATCACAGGGAAAGCACAAGCCTTGACTCATTTGTGTTGCCAGGTCTTGCTAGAAAAATCAGCGAACAAAAACAAGCCTGTAATAAACAGAAATAAATCCAAATGCTTTATGCTGAAAATAAGAACAATTTCGTAACTCATGTCTGCTCACTTTAATAACTCGATAAACCTGGTCACTTTATGAGCCGAGCTTAAACAACAAGCCCAAAACGCTTGTAATGAATGATCATGGCAACACAGAAAGAGCGCGCTCTGTGTGAAACGGGCTGTACAAGCATAAAACACAACGCCTCCATCGACTGTGTTTAGTTAAATTGCTGAATATAATGAGTGTTTTGTCACTGTAATATTACTTTGGTCACAATAACGGATACCAAACACGCAAGATGCCAGAACGTCGCTATGTTTTCCAAGCTGTCAATCATCAGAGTTTCGAGAGTGAGTCGTGTTCCGTACACACATGTAACAATAACTTAGTGGATTCACTCCAGCATTTAAATGCGGTTGTCAAACCTGAAACTTGCTGTGTGTATGTGGCCATAGTGTTATTTAATTTTTCTAGATTTCTGTTTTAATACAATTTAAATAATCAAAAAGAATGTCTAATCAATTGAATTCATAAAACTTTAACAATTTAATTATTTCTTAATATTTTAACAATAATAGTGCCTAGTGATGCACTGTAATGGAAATTCTGGGCTGAAACTGGAAATTCAGGATGCGCTTGGCTGAAAAACGAATAAAAAAAAACAACCAAACAAAAAATTAATAATAATAATAATAATAAATATATATAAATATAAATATAAATATATATATATATATATATATATATATATATATATATATATATATATATATATATATATATATATATATATATATATATGTGTGTGTGTGTGTGTGTGTGTGTGTGTGTGTGTGTATTAATATTAAACTTTTTAATTAGTTTCATGAATTTTAACTTAACACCAAAATAAAAAAAATTTGAAAATTTAAATTGCACAAAAGGCAGTTCTTAATAATAAAAATTTTCTACTCCAATTTGTTGATGAAATATAAACGATGTTCATTTTGATGATAATGAATGATGGCTGCAATAATTTGTTTTCAAGATTTATTCAAACATACATAAGATTTCAGTAAGTTGTACTGTATCTTTCAACATTCCTTCTGATGTTCATTCATGTTTATTTCATGCTGTAACAATTAGTAAAGAAAAAGAGATGATGGGGAGACCAGGGCTGGTCAAAATGTAATGATAAAATTGTCAAATAAAATTTTAAGGTATTAATAAATGAATAAAATTTGCTACCAGGTACCACAATTTGTGAAATATTGCCATTGTATCTCTTTAAATCTTTTGCATGCAACCCAAAATTAATGTAGCCGAAGGAAGTAGCTTGCCAAGCAAACTCAAAAGCTTACCAGCTCCTTGAAAAAGCCAGCTTCTTTGGGTTGCTCTGAATAACGCTCAAACTGATCCAGACCGTCCTGCAGTTTCAAAGTTAGTGTGTCGTAGTTTGACCGTACCACCTCCAGCACCTACAGAGCAGAAAATGACATTAATCCCATATACAATTAAAGTAAATCTTCCAGGTTCACATCTAATAGAACTAAAGGAACACACTTCAGGTAAAAGCTAGTGGAATGATCACATGACTTCCGATACAGACACAAACCACCACAAATGGCACACGCTCTCTGTTGCACTGGTCTCCAACAGTAAACAGTAGCGTCTTTATGGGTATTTAATCTTTATAAAGCTCTTTTTTTTAAAAACCTAGTTAAATGTAAGCATCATATTTTGTGTCAAATTCTTACGTTTAAATCAATAAATTCAATTATAATAATAAGACACAACATGGCTGTTACCAATCAAATGAAAGACTGTTTAATACAGCTCAAAGGGGACATGAATGTGTTTAACCTGCAGTCTCAAATGCATAATGTTTTGATTGAACATAAAAATCAATATTGATATTATTATTATTATTTAAAAAAAACGAAGATACTTTAAAGGGTTAGTTCACCCAAAAATGAAATTTCTGTCATTAATTACTCACCTTCATGTTGTTAAACACCCGTAGGACATTCGTTCATCTTCAGAAAACAAATTAAGATATTTTGATGAAATCCAAGAGTTTTTTTATCCTCAATTGAAAGAGCAATGAAATTACCATCATTCAAGGTCCAGAAAAGTAGTAAAAACATTGTTAAAATAGACCATGTGACTACAGTGGTTCAACCTTAATATTATGAAGCGACGAGAATACTTTTTGTGTGCAAAAAACAAAACAAAAATAACGACTAATTGACCCCTGTCATTCTCATATGCTATTTTTTGTTGCAGAGCTTCTGTGTTTACCGAAGATGAACGAAGGTCTTATGGGTGTGGAACGCCATGAGAGTGAGTAATTAATGACAGAAATGGCATTCATGACATTTCTGGGTGAACTAACGCTTTAAATGTGAAATTAAAACCATCAGTAGTTGGCAGAAAGTCACTGTTAATGAGTAAGTCATTGAGTTTCATTCAAACGGCTGATTCATTCAGGAACAAAGCATTTGACTTAATGAGTGAGTCATTGAATCATTCATTCAAACGATTTGTTCATTTTGTAAAGAAACACTGCCATGTGTTGAGCAAAAACTGGCAATATTGTCTAAAATGTAAGTCACTTATTATTAACTTCTTGTTTATTGAACTGTTGTATAAAAATCAATATCACATTTGTAATCATGCTGATATTTGAAGAAAAAAACAGCACTCTTTGTGTGATATTGATTAACTATATTAAATTATATAAATATTACATGTAGGGTATGCGTGCACTCTACTAGGTGTGTTTTTGTAAAGTGAGGGACATAATGTCAGATCGCACATTGTTAAAACAGCAATTACGATATTATTGTAGATGACATATCGCACACCCCTAATTGGATTGGACTGAATTTGACTCGGACAGGCTGATGGAACATTGAAAAACAAATCCACATACTTAAACTAAACTAAGAGAGCCAGAGGGTAGATAGAGGTCATGTGGTAGCATCTGGTTTAACGAGATAAAAGAGAAGAGAATTTGGGATTGCGAGTGACAGCTGGCATAACCATCTGTAAAACTGACCTCACTTCCAGCACATCATTACCCTACAGATCAAAGGGTAATTAAGCAACACCTGTGACCACAAACACCTGTGACTGTCCCAATCAACTGCCTTTTTATAAGAAATTCTTCATCGAGACACATAAAGAGTTTTTTGAATATTTCGATTCAAAATCAATTCTTTCATTTCACAGAATGACTATATGACTGTAAATCACAGTACACATGTATATAAATAAAGTGTGGATGTATTTAGATACATAAAAAAGTTAGCTATAGTCATTTTGTTCTAAATATGTTAATGTCATTTCCAACACAGTCATTTCCAGCACAAAACGAATGATAATCTAAAATGTGGTAGTACTGGTGTTCCAGATCGTAATGGTGAAATTTCGGTTGATAGGCTGTTCAGGTTGCTGTAGCAGTCCACAAACTATTATTATATTAATTTATTATTATATATTTATTTTACTATGATCTATTTTTCTCTTATATTCTATCCATTCAAATGTAAAATTTTTGAAAGAAGTCTTTCGGCGCTGCCCCGACGTTCTTACGCTCTATACTGACGAACGCGCCATCTGCTCCTCAGATTTCTCTGCCTTCACAAAGCGGCCATTTTAGCCTTTCTGCTATGGTTTATCTGACCCGAATTTTGGATTATTATTCAAGTGTTTCTTCATCTGCACTTCAGCGACTGCAATAGTGGAACTTGTTCTCCTTGTGGTGAAGTGCCATGGAGTTTCGTCGTTGTATAGACCTTATTTACCAGAGAAACAAGCGCTTTAGAATATTGTCTTTGAACTTCCATTTTCGCGGTAGCCCTATATATTTCTATGGCATTGCTGTTGAAGAATAATTAGCTGGTGAAGTGGATTTACCTGCTGTAGAGTTAATGAAAGTTATCATGAGAATTGTTATGTTTAAAGCAGATGTCTTAACAAATGTCAGTAGACCGGGAAGATTTTAAAATGAGCAGTTCATTCATAAATACGTAAGATCGCTGTGGAAATACAAACCAAAAGTCAAAAGACAACGAGCGCAGTGCTGAAAAGGGGTGGGGCTACATAAGGTCTATACCGCCATGTTCTCGCTTCATTACGAGCGACGACCCACACAGTAAAGGGGCGGTCACATTGCACGTTTCGTTCCATTGACTTCCATTCAAACGCATGCGAATGCGTCAGACAGGAAACGCAAGCTTGTGCGAAAAACATTTGCTTTTCACTGCGTTCCAAAGTTCAAGTTTGGTGAACTCTGACCTGCGAATTCGCATCGCATGAAGAGGTGCGACCAGCAGAAGATCGATTCGTCACGGCATGACCTCTTGGCTGAATTAAAAGAATTACATTTTTGCAGTAAGGTCAAGTATGTTCTATATTTTTACAGTTTTAATATGTATTACTTTAAGTTATATGTTGAATTCATGTTTATAATAAAGACGCTGTAGACCGTGACGTCATATCACGACCGTTACAGCATCCAAAGAAATTTCGCATGTTCAAAGTCTAGTGTGACCGTGGCTTAAGTGTGACATGCGTGAGGCTTTACATGGCGCTTCTGCTTGTAAATTCTGTGAAAATCTCCTTCTCAAATCTCTCAATTCTAGACTTGCAGTTTTTGAGAAGGAGTCATCCGTTTTTCTCCGTCGCGCTCCCCAAGCTGCCGAGGCCTCACATGAATCTGCAACCAGGGGTTCGGATGTAGAGCTCGAGGACACGGAGAGCGAGCAGGAGGGCCTCGCCCTTTCTCTCACTCCCCCTCCTGAGCACACACACGGGGTTTTGCTGGTCGAATTCTCGCATGATTATCTGTGCCCTAGCCCGGAAGCACGCAAGACAGTTTCCTTCGGGCTAGACAATGTCATTTACACCGCAGCGTCCGACTCTGAGGATTTCGGGCCTGCTTCAACTGATGCTCTCCCGTCTGGTGGCCAGGAAGCGTGGCCTTCCGCGGCCTACTCAGAGCTTATTGATGTGCTTTCACGTGCTATAGAAAAGCATGTTGTAGATTTGCGGGTCTTGTCAGGCCAATCTCAATCGTCTAAACTAGATGAGAGGTTTTTGAGCGGCCCCAATTCTAGGCCAATACGGAGAAAGCTGCCCTTTTTCAGTGATCTGCATAGTGAGATTTCCAGATCCTGGAAGCAGCTGTTTTCCACCCACTTGACTAATGCGGCAGCTGCTGATTTCACCAACCTTGTTGGTTCTGTGGAGCAGGGCTATACTGCCATTCCAGCGATTGAAGACACGCTGGCTACACACCTCTCTCTATCTTTGGCTCCTTCTTGGAAGTCCCGCCCCCTCCTTCCATCTAAACCGTGCAGGAATACTTCCGCCCTTCTCGTGAGCTGGTCAGGTTGGCATGACCCTTCATACAATGGCCATTCTCCAAGCCTACCAGGCGGAAGTTTTGAAAGAAATGGACGAGGGCGATGGTCTGAAGACGGAAACGGTCACAGATTTGGCCTTAAGAGACATGAAACATACCGTGCCTGCTATAGGGTGCACCATGGCGGGCTCGGTGGCTACAGAGCGCCACCTATGGCTCAATCTTACGGAAATCCGAGATAAAGAGAAGGTGTTCCTCATGAATGCCCTTATCTCTCAGTCAGGTTTGTTCGGGGAGGCAGTCAACACTGTAGTTGACAAATTTCAGGCTGCCAAGTCCCAGTCGGCTGCTCTCAGGCAGTTTATGCCCAGGAGAGTTAGGGACTCTTCTATCTCCTCCTCTTCTCTACCCAGAGTGCGCTCCTCGCATTGGAAGGAGTCCACCAGTAGGAGAAGTGACCCGGTTCATTCCCCACTGAATACGGTTTGGGGAGCCCGTGGTCATCTCACTCGCTCTCCTCTTCCAGCTCTGTCACATCCACTGCCAAGCGCATTTCGGTGTGCAGCATTCGATCAGCCTCAGCCCTTTTCATCACGGGAGACAGGAGACATGCTGAGCTTTCTCCCCTCATTGCCGATTTGTGTGTCGCCTGCTGCTCGCATAATCAGTGACACGTGCAGTTTTCTCCAGGAGCCGGCAGACCCCATATCTGTCACACAGGCTGTGGGCCCTCTCATCCCGCATCAGGATGCTGGGCGTTCTCCTTCGCAGTCAACCATTCTACCCTGCAAGGACCAGTTTGACACTCTAATGCAGGTATGTCCTCTACATTGTGACACACTGCTTCCTCTATCACATTTCTTTCACGAATGGAAGCGTCTGCCAGGGGTATCGCCTTGGATTCTAAAAACAGTGCAGTTTGGTTACACAAGCTGATACCGGCTGTTCTGTGCAGGGTGAGGGAGAGAAGGGTCCGTCTCCTACATGTAGCCCCACTCTGGCCGTCCCAGACATGGTTCTCTGAGCTGATTCTTCTTCTGGATTCCCCTCCATGGGAGATCCTGACAAGACCTGCTGCGAGGCCTTTTTCCATAACAAGGCTGTATTCCTCCAAGTAGAGGGTTTTTGAGTCTTGGTGTTCAGCTCATGCTGTGGATCCCGTCAACTGCCCTGTGGGGTTTTCCTGCAAGAAAAATTTGCTGTGGGAGCAGTTGCTACTACTCTAGTTTATGTCGCAGCCGTTGCTGCTCGAAGGGAGTCAGATGAAATTCCCCTGGGCAAACA
Organism: Chanodichthys erythropterus; assembly: GCF_024489055.1. NCBI lineage: Eukaryota > Metazoa > Chordata > Actinopteri > Cypriniformes > Xenocyprididae > Chanodichthys > Chanodichthys erythropterus. The sequence goes on from NC_090230.1 coordinate 1,761,727, forward strand.
TAGGTTGGTCTCGGCGTTTATGCGTGAGGTTTGGTGCCTGAAGCCAGCACGCCCCCCTGGAATTCCCTCTTGGGATCTGTCTGCTGTCCTGGAGGGCTTAATGGAGGCTCCTTTTGAGCCCTTGGAGTCAGCTCCAGAGCGGATTCTGACTCTTAAGGTTGCTCAATTGTTGGCTCTTACTTCTTTAAAGCAAGTGGGGGATTTGCAAGCTCTCTCTGTTAGCGAGGCGTGTATGGACTTCGCCCCTGGTCTAGTTAAGGTAACCTTAAGACCCAGGCAAGGATATGTGCCCAAGGTCTTGTCTACACCATTTCGCTCTAAAGTTATCACCCTTCACTCATTCCATCCTCCTCCTTTCGCCTCTGATGAAACTATAAAACTTTTATTTTATTTTATAATTTTTATTTTATTCGGGTTCCCAGGTTCTGTCCGTTTGAACCGGCCATGGTTGCTATCTGGATTTTCATCGTGCCAGATATAGCAGTTCTTTAGCTTGGCATGTTTGGTATATCGTTCCCATTGCGTCATAGCTACGTAGCATCGAGTGAACCTATGAAAGAGAACGTCTCGGGGTACTGGTGTAGCATATATTCTCTGAATAGGGAATGAGATGCTGCGTCCGCTGCCAAGCTCCTCGCGCTGCCGACAAGTAGCCTTTTTCGGCAGAGAAATCTGAGGTGCAGATGGTGCGTTTATCAGTGTAGGATGTCGACGTAAGAGCGTCGCGCCATCAGCCAATGTATTGGCGTGATTCGATGCAGGCTTCAGACAATCGGCACACCCAGAGGGCATTCCCATTGCATCATAGCTACGCAGCATCGAGTGAACCTATTCAGAGAATATAGGTTACGCCAGTAACCTGAGACGTTTTTCCTGCATCATATTTTTGTGGAAACTGTGATATATTTTCTCAGGATTATCTGATGAATATAAAGTTAAAAAGAACAGCATTCATTTGAAATAGAAATCTTTTTATTTTGACTAATGCCTCCATGCTGAATAAATGTATGAATTCCTTTTAAAAAAAAAAAATCATACTGAACGCAAACATTCAAACAGTACTGTATTAATAAAACATAATATTACAAAAATACAAGGATAAATGTTAATTTTTAATTGAAAAAAAAAAAAAAAATCTTAATTTTATTTTACTCATTAAAGTCTGTTGTAGGAATTTGTTAATGTTATATGACCGTCAAACCCAGTGAAACTGATGTGAATGTATTCAGTTACCTGATCTTCTGAGAGCTGGGAGATGTGGTTCACAGCAGCGTATGACTCAATCTTAGGATTGAAATGGTTAATAATTGCTCTGAAAATACACAAACAAATAAAAACAGGCAAAATGAGATATTTGATATACTTGAGTATGTGATCTGCATTGAAAAAAATTGATTATTAGCTGTCCTATGACATGCCTGGGTGAGAATAAAAGGTAGAGTTACATAGAAATTCAAAAGGCGTGGTTCTTTAAACAGTATGCTGTAATATTTGCATTATGTATGCTTTTAAAAAAGCAACAACAGTCGACTTCTTTTGTGCGGCACAAACACATGGTGACATCTCTGAAAGCCCAGAGAATGCTTCCACATTACCTCAGACTCTAAAATCAATAATTTATTCACTGCGCCCCAAACCAAATAAAACGCACAAATAAAAAAACACACATTGTACCAAAGCTATCCAATGTTAGTCATAGTCTTCAACTAAAGCATAACTGGTATGCAAATTAGTATACATTATATAATTAGACAAAAAAAAACAACAACTTTAATTAAATTTTATCATAAATGTTTGCCTTTTATAGACATATTCATGACTTTTTATAGGGAGCACTTCAATGTTATTTTTTATAATATTTTAGTTAATAACAAAAAGTATTACATTTTAAAATGTAAAAATATGATAAATGAAACTACAAGATAAATAAATTATATTGATATTTAATGTGAAAATTATTTAAAATGAACCCTATACAGCCTATTGTATCATATTTGATATGCAAACTACGGCCTCTAAATGATCAACATGATCTGTCGTCTGATTGATAGTTTATGCTTTTTAGCAAGTAAAAGGCCTTTTATTATAATTAGAAAAACGTCTACCTGCAGCTTGTGGTTTATGTGTCTTTTTGATGTGAAATCTACAGATTTTTATAAGGAAGGATTATTTGTTGATCTCTCAATCATCATTTTGCCCCCACAATAAAAACTACAGAGCTTTGATCATAATATTAAGCATTTAAATATCATACTAAAGCATATTGGGAAATTCAGAGAGGAAACACATATTTTATGTAAGTATCTGTTATACTGTTACAAAGATCTTATTGATTTACAGTGGGTACGGAAAGTATTTAGACCCCCTTACATTTTTCACTCTTTGTTATATTGCAGCCATTTGCTAAAATCATTTAAGTTTTTTTTTTTTTTCTCAATGTACACACAGCACCCCATATTGACAGAAAAACACAGAATTGTTGACATTTTTGCAGATTTATTAAAAAAGAAAAACTGAAATATCATATGGTATATCCCTAAGTATTCAGACCCTTTGCTCAGTATTTAGTAGAAGCACCCTTTTGATCTAATACAATTTTGGGAAAGATGAAGTTTTTTACACCTGGATTTGGGGATCCTCTGCCATTTCTCCTTGCAGATCCTCTCCAGTTTTGTCAGGTTGGATGGTAAACGTCGGTGGAACGCCATTTTTAGGTCTCTCCAGAGATGCTCAATTGGGTTTAAGTCAGGGCTCTGGCTGGTCCATTCAAGAACAGTCACAGAGTTGTTGTGAAGCCACTCCTTTGTTATTTTAGCTGTGTGCTTAGGGTCATTGTCTTGTTGGAAGGTAAACCTTCGGCCCAGTCTGAGGTCCTGAGCACTCTGGAGAAGGTTTTCATCCAGGATATCCCTGTACTTTGCCGCATTCATCTTTCCCTTGATTGCAACCAGTCATCCTGTCCCTGCAGCTGAAAAACACCCCCACAGAATGATGCTGCCACCACCATGCTTCACTGTTGGGACTGTATTGGACAGGTGATGAGCAGTGCCTGGTTTTCTCCACACATACCGCTTAGAATTAAGGCCAAAAAGTTCTATCTTGGTCTCATCAGACCAGAGAATCTTATTTCTCACCATCTTCGGCAAACTCCATGCGGGCTTCCATGTGTCTTGCACTGAGGAGAGGCTTCCGTCGGGCCACTCTGCCATAAAGCCCCGACTGGTGGAGGGCTGCAGTGATGGTTGACTTTCTACAACTTTCTCCCATCTCCCGACTGCATCTCTGGAGCTCAGCCACAGTGATCTTTGGGTTCTTCTTTACCTCTTTCACCAAGGCTCTTCTCCCCCGATAGCTCAGTTTGGCCAGACGGCCAGCTCTAGGAAGGGTTCTGGTTGTCCCAAACGTCTTCCATTTAAGGATTATGAAGGCCACTTTGCTCTTAGGAACCTTAAGTGCAGAAGAATTTTTTTTGTAACCTTGGCCAGATCGGTGCCTTGCCACAATTCTATCTCTGAGCTCTTCAGGCAGTTCCTTTGACCTCATGATTTGTCATTTGCTCTGACATGCACTGTGAGCTGTAAGGTCTTATATAGACAGGTGTGTGGTTTTCCTAATCAAGTCCAATCAGTATAATCAAACACAGCTGGACTCAAATAAAGGTGTAGAACCATCTCAAGGATGATCAGAAGAAATGGACAGCACCTAAGTTAAATATACGAGCAAAGGGTCTGAATACTTAGGACCATGTGATATTTCAGTTTTTCTTTTTTAATAAATCTGCAAAAATGTCAACAATTCTGGGTTTTTCTGTCAATATGGGGTGCTGTGTGTACATTAATGAGAACAAAAATGAACTTTAATTATTTTAGCAAATGGCTGCAATATAACAAAGAGTGAAAAATTTAAGGGGGTCTGAATACTTTCCGTACCCACTGTACATCATTTATCATGTTTAACACGTTTATTTTGACATCATTAGCTATATTCATTATCAATTAGTCGCGTCTGCCCACCGTGCATGGAAAACTTTCACCGCATTAGCAAATTACAGCACTAAATAATACAATTCTATGGACTAAATACATCTGAAAATAGTGAAGGAAACAGAGTGAGCTACTGCACGAAAGGGACGTGATTCAAGCTGCCCAAAACTTCAAGCTAATGCATCAGTGTAATGTTTAACATGGCTGTCAGGTGCTTTGACAAATGCGTGTGCTGTTTATTGTGTGATATGTTTCCTCAGTGCAAAACTTTAATTTTACGGTTATATCCTTATCTTTAAGTGTTACAAATTCATGCAAATATTTCCGTTTTGCATGAAGGCTCATCCTGACAGTCTGTGTTAAACTTCAGACTTTACTGAATGAGCGCCAGTGCACGCATGCACATCAAACTGACTGGATGCATTACAGAGGGAGAGAATTAATATTCAGCGCAAAAATATTGATTTTGCTAAAATATCTGTTGTTGGACATTAAATTTCGGTTTAAAAGTAGACATGTAATTCAAGTATTTTATTTGGTAACTGTAAAGGGATAACAACGTGTAATTGAATATAAATGTAGGACGTTTCTCAGATTTACAGGATAAAGAAATGACAGTAAGAGGTTACGGTGTCCAGAGTGAATGTGTGTGTTACTGCAGAACATTCCTCTTATCTGTTAACACTGAGATTGTCTTTTTGTTTTCTTTATTATTATCTTGCTTAGCTCTTTTGCACATTTTGCATATAGCATATATATAGATATATTCACTATATATGTTTTCATAACATTCAGTTGGCACATTTATCTGAAGGACAGCATTGGGCAGGATGTGGAATAGTGCATTTTGTCAAAAAAAGGGGGCTTTTTATCCGATTAATCAAAGAAATAATCTGCCAACTAACTGATTATCAAAATAATCGTTAGTTGCAGCCCTAGTCTGTATTTCACACTGTGCAATGCGTGAGGGCTTGCTCTCATCAGAAATTACAGGGCTTGTGTTTTAAAGCTAAACAAACACTGGAATGAATAATGAATAATTATATGAATAACTGGAATGAATAAATCACTGAAAATTGGCCGTGAGTCACTGTTCTCTCTGCCATCTCTGATGATGCATGTATAGTCTAAAGGTTCAATAAACTTGTCCATTTCAAAAGATGTAAATGTAAAGGTTGAAGTACATATCAGAGTTCTTACCTGACGTTGACAAGAGCATGAGTAACTTTACTAGCAGGCTCCTTCCACTGGCCTGCATTGGTGGAGACTCTCAGCACTGTGGCGACATGGAGATCAGGTTAGTGCATTAGTAATTATGAATAAAAATAAGCATGTACACAGCAGGAGTGTTGACTTACCCATGCAGTAGAGGTTATCGAACACCTGATGCATGCGTATAATCTCATAATACAGCTCATCGTAACTGCTGGGGGTGGGCAGAAACGTGTCTCCATATGTGATGAACATATTAAAGAGGTTCACCACCTAAAAAAAAATGAAAATGGACAGACAGGAAATGTAAATGTTCCTAGAGTGTGAAATGTAAACCCCAATTGTATCGTACTTAAAGATGTGACAAAGGTTTACTCATAGTGAGTGTGGTTTACCTGAAGTGCCAGCTGGAAGATATTGTGCTTTGCCAGAAGGCCAGTCTCATTAGACAGCAGGAACTTTAGAAGGTTAATGAGAGCTGGAAAACAATCAACAGGGCCATCTGAAGCGGTTTTATGATTTCACATAAAAGTAATCACTATTTTGACCTGTGACTCCACACAACTGTTAGTGCAGATTTAGATGATCATTAGCAGATTCATTATTATGGGTTGCAGATATATATATATATATATATATATATATATCTGCTTTATATAAAAGGCAAAAACTAAAAAAAAAATTCACACAAAACAAAGAGAAACTAAACAAAATACACTACAAAATAAAAACACTAAAAAAACAAATCAATAGAACAACAAAATAAAAACGTAAAGAAGAACAAAAACATAAGAAAAATGTAAACAAAAGCAAAGAAAAAACAAAAAAAACATACATTGAAAAGAAAAGAAAAAATAAACAGAAGAAAAAACAAAAGAGAAGAATAAATTAAATAACTAATGAACAAAAACAGACAAACAACAATAAAAAACAGAATGCATTTCAACTGGTCTGGTTTTTGTTTACACTGTATTGATCATACCTGACCAGAGGTCTCTCCATGTGTAGTGCAGTCTAATTCTGCACTTTTTCTGGTAGCAGATCAGTTTGTGAATTATTTGAATGCAGCGCCTAAAATAAATAAAACAATTCATTCTCTCCATATCCACATTTATCTAAGCATTGCAGTGTTTAAAACAGCTTGTACTATGGGGCTGTTGAATGCTTGAATATTATTGGCTGACGAATGTTCTAAGCTATGCAATTATTTTCCAGTAAACACAAAGCTAAAGTAGTTCCAGGAAGGTCCATATCGCCAAATGCTATTTCAAAGGTTCTTACAGCCTACAACAGCAAATGAACCAAAACTCACAAAGACAATGAACAGGCAAACAGATATAACAAAGAACAGGATAAAAATGACAAACAATTTCTATGTTTTTTCTACAAAATTACATTTCATCTATGAAAAGCATGTTTCCCTTTTCCCCTCTCTCTCCCATATAAATACACACACATACAGTACAGACACACAGACGGAAACGTTCGTGCGCACAGAAACGTGCTGTCAGCACTGCCCTGCAACTCTATCAATAAAATAGTTTTGCAGTTGAAAAGCTACATGGCATTTTCTCAGCATCAAGGTAGTAACATTGCTGTTCTTGAAGCAGTTAAACTTACAAATTCCTTATTAGAGACAATGCTGCCAACTGAGAGATGAACAGACTCACACTTCAATCGATCGATCGATCCATCCAATAACTGCATTAGATTGCATTTCAGTGGCTCAAGCCCCCATTATAGCTCTAAAATTATATTTTGGAATTAGTAATGGAGGCTTGGGTTGATATCCTAAGAAATTATTACACACAAAAGAACAAAAACCTGACATATGTCTTGAAATAAAACATCTGAACAATGTCTTAAAGACCCCCTGTGGTTAAAATCAAGTTTTAATGTTGTTTATATGTCAATGTGGTGTTTTTAAAGGGGTCATGAACTGCGTTGTTTTATTATGTTTCCTGGGGTGCACTTATAATGTTAGTATGATTTTTACATCAAAAATTGTCATCATTTTAAAGGTGCTTTAGAACCAGTTTTTACAAGAGTGTAATATAAGTCTAAGGTGTCCCCTGAATGTGTCTGAAGTTTCAGCTCAAAATACCCCATAGATTTAAAAAAAAAAAAAAAAATTAACTGCCTATTTTGAAGCATCATTAACTATGCACCGGTTCAGTGTGCGGCCCCTTTAAATCCTCTCACTCCCTGCCCCCCGAGCTCTCGACTATTATACAGTGCATTTACAAAGTTCACATAGCTAATATAACCCTCAAATGGATCTTTACCAAATGTTCATCATGCATACTGCATACATGCATTGGATCATGTGAGTATAGTATTTAGATGTTTACATTTGATTCTGAATGAGTTTGAGGCTATGCTTCGTGGCTAATGGCTAATGCTACACTGTTGGAGAGATTTATTAAGAATGAAGTTGTGTTTATGCATTATACAGACTGCAAGTGTTTAAAAATGAAAATAATGACGGCTCTCTTGTCTCCGTGAATACAGTAAGAAATGATGGTAACTTTAACCACATTTAACAGTACATTAGCAACATGCTAACGAAACATTTAGAAAGATAATTTACAAATATCACTAAAAATATCAGTTATCATGGATCACGTCAGTTATTATTGCTCCATCTGCCATTTTTCGCTATTGTCCTTGCTTGCTTACCTAGTCTGATGATTCTGCTGTGCTGCCCCAGACGTTAATACTGGCTTGTGTAATGCCTTGAACATGGGCTGGCATATGCAAATATTGGGGGCGTACATATTAATGATCCTGACTGTTACGTAACAGTCGGTGCTATGTTGAGATTCGCCTGTTCTTCGGAGGTCTTTTAAACAAATGAGATTTATATAAGAAGGAGGAAACACTGGTGTTCAAGACTATATGTCAATTCCATGTACTGAACTCTTGTTATTCAACTATGCCAAGGTAAATTCAATTTTTCATTCGATGGCACCTTTAAAATAAAAGGCATTTTTCCTACCCTGATTTTAGCTCTTTTATTTGAATGCTCTATTTTAAGGGGCGTGTCTGCTTATCTAAACATCCCTGAAACCCACACACAAAAATCTATTTAAACTGAGGTAGAACACTGATGTATTTTGAGTTTGCAAGCTACACCTGTGGTGGGAGTATAATTGTAAATGTCTCAGAGTTTTGTTAGCATTCTGTGCCCATCATCCGTTATTTCCACCATTTTTCATTAAAACATGACGTTTTATTTCACATTTCTTTTCATTTCGCGTTGGCTCTCGTATTGAGGTATTTAGTCCGCAAACACAACAGTATTCTTACCGCGACTGATTTGGCTCAGGGCCAGCCAGCTCACACGCACTCAATCGTTCTCTTTCTATGAAACCTGTAAACCGGTTCTAACTCTACAACGACAATAACTCTATAGCAGTTGACCAGAGCACTGCAATTGCAAATGGATTTCACCACACATGATTTTCGTGTCTGTTCTCTGCGCAGCATTTATTTTTTCCGCGCGGTTTCAGAAGTGCGCGATTGCGCACGCGCGCAGCTTAGAGGGAACATTGCTCGCACTTATTTGATTGACGGCTCCAGCAATTGTAAAGGAAGCGTTCTTTGATTGCTTTCTATACAAAATTCAATCACAGTTTAAATAATATTATTTTCATCCTACTAAGAGAAACAATGAGAAGTTGACAATTTAGTCACTGTTTTGATTTACTGACAATAAACGATTTTGAGACAAAGAACATCTGACTGTACATGAATCATCTGACTTTTTTACTCGCATAAGTGTGTTGCACCATTTATTTCAGGCTTTTTTTTATTTCAGGTTCTCTGCAAATCCAATGCAGCTACTGTTTTTTTTTTTCCCCACAACCTGACACTGCACAACATTTTGCACTCTTCAAAGGTATGTTTATCACTTAGTTGCTCGATCCATTGTTAACGTCATGTCTGTCATTTACCTACTACTCTAAAACTTACAGGATATTCTTATAGTATGATGACCTGTTATATGTCAAAAGCTCAAGGAAAATTTGATTCCTCAATTCATGACCTCTTTAAAATGCTTTAAGACAAACCATGTGCAAATTCAACACCATTGCGGAGTATTTTCTCCTTAAAACTGCAGTGAATCAAAAGACAAAAACGTGGTTTGGAATCGTCCTTGTTCTCTACGTCACAAATATGTTGTAACCAATCCCATCAACGTGCGGGGCGGACTTTAGCATATCATTAACTATGCTGCGAAGCAGTGGGGCTCAAGAGAAGCAAGGTTATCCTGGTATATTTTACTGTTGATATAAAAAAAAAAAATCGGGTACATTTAGCAATATAGCGGGTGAATTATTTATACTACAATGTTATGATGAACCATATGCCTTTCTCCACTGATGCTCTGAGTTGTTCAAAGCGTTTCTAAGGATGCTGATTTTTTGACGACAGACTGAGATGGCGAACGGGAACATGGTTTTTGTAACATTAGCAACACATTATTAGCTGTTTGATAATGTAGTCAAGCCAAAGGCTAATTATATATCAAGTACTGTTATGTGTCAGACGTTGAGAGCAATACTTAAAAAGCATTACCATTCTGACACATTGACTTGTAGACGAACCTTTATAATTCACTTTTCCTCTTCATCTTCTGAATCAGTTTCTGGTTCAAACCTATATGGCTGAATTAAACCAGTGTTTCCACTTGCCATCGTGTAGCATTTACTACAGTAAAGTTGACCGAGTGGATCAGGTAGTCCAAGTTGGAGTGATTGAGTGGAGGCGGGGACTAATTTGCATATTCATGGTTCCACGTATACTAAATGAAGCAAGGGTTTAGAGTTACATTCAAGCTATTTAAAGACATGAAGAAATTATTCCCACAGGAAAAACCTTTAAATATGTCAATATGGTGATCAAAGATGAGTTTTAAAGGATAAAATTATTGACTACAGAGGGACTTTAAGGCTTGGTAACCGTAGTATAAGCAGAATAATTGACTCCAGGCCAATTTATTATTTCACTTCGCATCATGACTGCATTAAAACCCAGGTGTGAATTATTTTTCATATTAAACGGAAACTCACACATAGAGATCCATAGGAAATTCCTTCATCATATGAGTAACAATGAACTCAACCATCAGATCTGCAAAGACAAAGAATACTCATATAAACATTCACAAAATCATACATACAATCATTCACAAAAGAAATCACAATGAATCCCTAGTTCTCAACGCTCAACTCACCCAGAACTGCACACACTAAAGGTCGGGAGGGGATGTTCTTATCTGCGGCTTTCTTCCGGTGCCTCATGGGCTGAAATACATTTGACATCAGTAAGATGTCAGAAGAGCTGGGACAATAAATCAATGCATCGTGAATCGAGAAAAGATTCTGGATTGATTGTAAGATTTTCTGAATGCATCGCGATTCTCTCTCAAATCGATTCGGAGTTTGGTTTTTAACAGCAGATGGCACTGCATGCTTTAGAAAAAAACCATCCGCTGCTTGCACTTTTCAACAAAATAATCATTCATAACGTTCAAAAAGGTAGAAGCCAATTACAAGGGTGTTTGCAGTGGGCTGTTTACAATAATCTTGCATCATTAAAGCATTCTGTTGCAAGAACATTTTCACAGAGTCAGATAAATGCACAAGTGCTCTTCTTTGTGAGCATTTGAGCGTGTGGTTAAAAACTAGCCTACAGCGCCATCTGCTGTAAAAAAACTAAGCTCAGAATCGATTCAAGACAGAATCGCAATACATTCGAAAAATCTCAGAAACACGTGATCAAAAGCATAAGAGTTAGACTGCACAGGTGGGCTACTTTCACATGGATGTACGGGAACTATTTAAATGGATTTATTGCAGCAACGAAGCTGGGACATTTAATAAAGGATTGGATGTAACAAGGGGGCAAGGCAGTTGGCTTGTTTGTATGCCAGAAACATTGTCTTCATTTGGATTCAGTTACTTATACACCTGAGAAAAGAGACCTGAGCAAAGACTCTTACCATTTTGTGCAAGTTGACCCTGAAGTTCATGTTATCATCATGGAGAAAGGCATCAGCATACTGGTCCTATTAAAAAGACAGCAAGAGGACAAATAGTCAAAGGAGACAATCGTTCACAAAAAAATAAAAATAAATAAAAAAATAAAATGCATTACCTCAGCTATACAGGTCAGAATGATGAGGCAAAGGCGGGCACTGTTAAGTCTGTGCTCATCTGAGAATATACAGAGAAAAACTATTGTAAGATGTGCTCAATCATGATAAAAAAAAAACAAGATAAATGGCTCCATTCCAAACATCTAGTGGGTACACTGTACAAAGTACACTTCCTTGATGTACTTAAATTGCTCAATTTTTGCACACTAATTTTGTACTTAAGAAGTACTAAAGAATTTTTAGTATATTAAGATAATCTTAAGAACATCTAAGTGTACTCAACTGTGCTATTTTGAGACACCATGAGTATGAACTAAAATATGCTTTTAGCATACTATCTCTGTATTAAAAAAATATTCAAGTGTACTACAAGTGGTAACTAAATACATTTTTTAGAGCACTTTAAGTACATTATGGAAGCGTACTTTTTTTCACCTGGGTTAAAGGATTAGTTCACTTTAAAATTAAAATTACCCCATGATTTACTCACCCTCAAGCGATCCTAGGTGTATATGACTTCTTTTTTTCAGACAAATACAATCAGAGTTATATTAATAAACACCCTGAAGCTATCAAGCTTTATAATGGCAGTAAACTTGGGTCATGAGTTTGACGCTCAAAGTAAGTGCATCCATTCATTATAAATGTACTCCACATGGCTCTGGGGGTTAATAAAGGCCTTCTGAAGTGAAGCAATGCGTTTATGTAAGAAAAAGATTTTTCTTATTTTTAATATCCTATATTCTGTGTTCCTTGGATTCTGGCAATGGTGTTATTTTAATTATTTTAGAACTCAGCATTTGACACGATAGATCATTCCAATCTGTTAAACTGTCTTGAGAGAGTGGTTGGTATCCAGGGGTTTGCATTAAGCTGGTTTTCCTCATATCTCAAAGGGCAAACCTTTTCTGTCAGCACTGGTAATCACAACTCATCTTCAATCAATCTTCAACACTGATTACATGTGGCATCCCACAAGGCTCCATTTTAAGTCCCTTACTTTTTTCTCAATAAATGCTTCCTCTAGGCTCTATTTTTCAGAAGTATGGTGTCTCTTACCACAGTTATGTGGACGATACACAACTTTATCTCCCTGTCAAGCCTAATGATGGTAGCTCCCTAAATAATCTCATCTCCTGCTTTGAGGAAGTAAAGTTGTGGATGTCTGAAAACTTCCTCAAGCTTAATGGGGATAAAACTGAGACCATTGTTTTTGGCTCTTTATTGTGTGTCGCTAATATTGTAAATCAGTTAGGTACCCTGCCTTTAACTTTGCAAAACAGAGTCAAAAATCTGGGTGTCATCTTTGATTCTGACTTACTATTTGATAAATAAATAAGTGCCGTTATTAAAGGAATATTCTTTCATCTTCTGTCTACTGCCAAACTAAAACAGTTTCTTTCAAAAAAGAATTAGTGATTTATGCACTTATCAAATCACGATTGGACTACTGCAATTCCTTATATGTAGGTTTACCTAAATCCACTCTTCATCGCTTGCAATTAGTTCAAAATGCAGCAGCCAGACTTCTAGCAGGTACAGGAAAGAGAGAGAACATCACCCGTTCCATGCACTGGTTACCAACTGAATACGGAGTCGAACTTAAGGTTTTGCTGTGTTTATATAGCCTTGCATAGTCTAGACCCACAGTACATTGTCGATCTCCTTCAACCATATTCTGCAGTGAGATCTCTTTGATCATCAAATCAGTTGCTTCTTTCAGTTCCTCGTTCCCGCTTGAAAATCAAGGGTGAACGGGCATTTGTAACTTCAGCCCCCAATTATGGAATGCACTTCCATTCTCTGTCAGGTCCTCTACCACATTGACCACATTCAAATCCAGGTTAAAGACACATCTTTTTTCCCTAGCCTATGGTGTTGCTTGAGAGGTATAGGGTTTTAGCTGTATGAATCCCATTTGTATTAGTGTGACTTGTTGATTTTAAGGCCCTATTTGTTTGCTAATTTTACCTAATTGCAGTTTTTTTTCCATTACTGTTATGGGTTTTTTTCTCTAATTGTACAGCACTTTGGTTCAACATTTGTTTTTGTTTTTTTATGTGCTTTATAAATAAACTTGACTTGACTTGTCTAACACGTTATAAAGTAAAATAACTAGCTCCCCAGCCAAACTGTCATACGGATTCTACTTACGGCTAAAACACAACTTATGTGATGCCATGACTTTTTACGCTACGCCATGACGTACTATGTGACGTCCTACATTATACATCGCGTAAGTTACGCTTTAGACAAGTAGAATTTGTATGGCAGTTTGGCCAGAAGCAGTTATTTTACTTTATAATGTGTTAAATATGGATATTTTTCTTACACAAAATGCATTGCTTTACTTCAGAAGGCCTTTATTAACCCCTGAGCCATGTGGAGTACATTTATGATGGATGGATGCACTTATTTGAGCTTCAAACTCGTGACCCCTGTTCAACTGCCATTATAAAGCTTGAAAGGGTGTTTTTAATATAACTCCGATTGTATTCGTCTGAAAGAAGAAAGTCATATACACTTAGGATGGCTTGAGGGTGAGTAAATCATGGGGTAAATTTCAGTTTAAAGTGAACTAATCCTTTAAACACAGAAACTGTTCCAAAAGGAAGGTAAAGTTAGGTTGTCTTCTATGACAACTTCTTTTGGCCAAACGCAAGACTGCATGTATCCCTTGCAAACAATGTAATCACATAATGCATTGCAACAAGCTCCACAAATCAAAAATGGTGGATTAAAAATTCATCAAATGCCAATTAAAATTTCATCAAAAATGTGTGTACTTTTTGTTTTTATGCTCATAAGAGTATCTTGTCATTAGCTTAGCAACATTCTAACAACAAATTCCATTGAAATAACGAGCTGAGACTACAATGCGTATGAACCTGTAAGAAATCACATGTTCCATGTGAGTTTGGAGGATACTGCCTAGGTAGGCTGCAGGAAGCAAGGAAGCTCACTAGTTTGTAAAAAAAAAAAAAAAAAAGTGTTGAGTAAAGGAACAGTGATATCTTACCTTTGGTGTCCTGCACTATGATGGAAGAATATTTCAGGAACGTTATAAGAAGATTACTTGTCTGCAAATTCGGGTCCAGAGGAAGCTCAGGATTATTCATCACTGCCAAGAGAGATTGAAAGAATGGTGAATCATTTCTAATAATGATCATTTGCCCACTCATTATAAAAATTATTCCAATGTTATCGTTCCATTATCGTTAATGGAACTGATTGGAAACTGGAAATTTGTGCAGTTATTGTTATAGTTGTGGTGAGGACATCTCTATTCTTATAGATTCAGAACAATTATTAAAGCTTCAAATTTAAATCAGAATAAGAATGATTAAAACTTTATAGTTACTGTTAATTCAGAATGATCAAAACATAGTTACTATTAAATTAGAACGATTATTAAAATGTTATTGTTAAAATAGAATGACTGACTATTAAAACCGTATAGTTAAATTGGAATGATTATTAAAATGTTACAGTTATTGTTATATTAGAATTATTATTAAAACAATAGTTATTAATAAATTTAAATGATTATTTAAATTTTATTTTTATACAAGTATTGTTAATAATTATTAATTATTAAAACGTTAGTTATTTTTAAATTCATATGATTATTAAAACATTTTAATTATTGTTAAAGGTGAACGATTATTAAAATGTTATTGTTATCATTATAGTTAGATATTGTCCTTGGTCTAGACAGTCCTTGACTAAGATATAATGAATAGAAAGTTTAAAAGAACAGCATTTATCTGAAATAGAATGCTTTTGTAACATTATCACTACCATTCAAAAGTTTGGGGTCAGTTAGAGTTTTTTTTTATTTTTTAAGAAATTAAAGAAATATTTTATTCAGCAAGAATGCATTAAATTGATCGAAAGTGACAGTAAAAGACATTTATAATGTTGCAAAAGCTTTGTATTTCAGATAAATGCTGTTCTTTTGAACTTTATATTCATCAAATAATCCTGAAAAGAAATTGTATACAACTGTTTTAAACATTGATAATAATAATAAATGTTTCTTGAGCAGCAAATAGGCATAGAATGATTTCTGAAGGATCATGTGACATTGAAGACTAATGTAATGATGCTGAAAATTCAGCTTTGCCAACACAGAAATGAAATTGCACTTTAAAATATATTCAAACAGAAAACTATTTTATTTTATTTAAATATATATATATTTTTTTTAAATAAAATAATTATTATTTATTTTAAATTGTAAAAATATTTCACAATGTTTTTGCTGTATTTTAGATCAAATAAATGAAGCCTTGGTGAGTAGAAGAGACTTCTTTTAAAAACACTAAAAAAAAATGTAACCATCTAAAAACTTTTGACCAGTGGTAAATTTTTCTGGACCAAATAATTAGTGCCATCATGATTATAGATGATTGAGCTTTGTTGGCACATTCAAGCACGAGAGCACGCCACATGTAGCACGGGAGTTACAGTCTGCCAGATCTGAGTGGATTTAATATTTCATACAGCTAATGGATCTCAAGTTTTCAAAGGTTGCAATGCAAAAAGCAGCATAAAAGTTACATGTGTTTTAGAGGCAAATGTAAGAATGTAAAAGGTCTGCAAACGTATTAAAGACAAAAGTGCTCAACAAATGGGGTAATAGACTTTAGTCAGGTTAAACGCCATATTGAATTTAACACGGATGAAAGGGATAAAAGTACAGTCTTTACAATGGCAAGCACTGTATAAAGGTCCTAGATTACGTAATTTTCACAACTCACAAATTTTAAATCTGTTTTGTGGAGTTTGTCTACTTTTTCTTAAAAGACATTCAGTCAGCTGAACAATCAGTATATTGAACGCAATGTATTCTATGCCTCAGAGCCTCATTTTCATTCCTGTGAAAAATTAAATATGGCAAAACCCTGACTAAGGTCTATTGTCTCCCAAAAGAAAGAACTAATTCTGAACTGCCTGAAACAAGTTGTCAGTAATTCCAGTCTTACTTCCTGCATGAATCTATGTAGGTTTGTAACAGATTTAAATAATGCCAATCTATGGTCTTCACTGGCTGCCCACAAACAACATCTACTTTGACCCTCAAACACTGTAGTTGTAGCTGAGACTGGAAGAATTTGGTTTGAGTTGTCGACATGTCAAGAAGATGCTGTTTTCTGCGCTGCAAGAGTAAATCCACTTTGCTGCACAAAGGATGAGGACTCGGGCTTGAACTGATAAGCTAAAACTGGTTCGTATGGTTCGTATCACTGTGCATCAAGTACTGAGGAACATTCAAAGCTGAAATTCAGATATGGTATTGGGAATTTAGTTTCCGAAATACACTGTAAGCAGTAGACCAATCACAGCAATAACAGTAATAATTTATTACATTTACTTAGCGCATTTCTCTGCACTCAAAACGCTTAACATATGGAAGGGGGGAATCTCTAGACTGGGTAAACCCAGCCTGATCTGCCGGTGATTTGATTTCGCCCGGCAACTCAGTCTGGAAACCCGTACATTCATTTCTACTGCTTCTGTTACACTTTTGCGGGAACCAATCACAGACTGGCATATCCACCTTGCTTGCTATTGGTGGGTATAACACGATGACGATAGAGAAGCGACGGCAAGCACGACCATCAATCCAAATCCTTTTAACCTCTCGACGATGTTGAATGACTTCTTTAGTTTAGCAAACAAATCGCTCGAGTGGGTGTAAATACCACTCACGTTCATGTTTTTTTTTTTTTTGCACAACTTGCAAAAATCGCTCGATGCCATTGCTGCTTCTGCAAACCGCTGATCAATGCTACAAACCAACACAAACTAAACCTGTCTGGAGGAATAATGCTCGTTGATCACTCCTCTTGTGCAGTAGAAAATACATACAGACTCCCCAGACCAATGTTCAATTTTAAATCGACAGCCATATTGCGCCAGAACGCCCACTTTATACCAGCTTATTGGTGGAGAGGAGTCAATATATTAATAATATTATATATATATATATATATATATATATATGAGGACATCCTGGGATTTTTAATGACCACTGAGAGGACCTTGGTTTAACATCTCATACGAAGGATGGTGCTTGTTACAGCATAGTGTTCCCATCACTATACTGGGGCGTTAGGACCCACACAGATCACACGGTGAGCATGCCCTGCTGGCCTCACTAACACTTCTTCCAGCAGCAACCTAGTTTACCCATGGAGGTCTCCTATCCAGGTACTGACCAGGCTCAATCCTGTCATCTATGAGCATCCGCAGTTGAGTATACATTTAAAGACATGCGAGACATGTCCGGGCGCGGAAAGTACCCAGGCCTTTAGAATGAACCATTTATATCTACATAAACCGCAAGTCCCCCCTCCATGTAAAGTTGTCATTTTGCGCCAGCATGTTTCTACAGCAGCCCTAAACGGACATATTGCTCTACAGAGCTCATTTCATCACTGTGTTGTTGTTCTTCTAAATCATTCATGTTATACAAGTAGCTTGCATCGTCACTACGTTGAATATGCATGAAGAAGTAGTAGTAGTAGTCGTCTGGTTTATTAGAAGCAGAGACCGTTGTTTGTTAGAAGTAAGAAGAAATCTCATTGCTTGACTTGCTAACATACTCTCTGCTGTCTCAGACGACTTTGACTTGTGTCGGCCACCGTAGCTTCTCTACTTGGCATCAAAAGGGAGGGGTGAGCTGTTGTTGGTTGCAGTTAGCATACTCACTGCTAAATGCCACTAAAATTTACACACTGCACCTTTATCCCTTAAATGCATACCTCGGGTCTTTATTGACCTGGGACGTCATTCAGTACCCTCCTCCTCATTCATTATTTTAAAGATAGACATCAACCTTCTTAGTATTCCTCAATCAAATTATAAAGAATACAACAAGAAAAATATCATAAAATTATAAAAGAATGCCTGTTTTTTTGTCAAAATTGTATAGGGTCGCTAACGACCCAAGGTATGTATCAGTGTAAGTATATTTTTTCTGCACAACAATAATTGAATCTTTGATGACGGAATAAGTGCATTTCACCTTTATTCCACAAAGTGGCAATGTCTGATACACAATGAAGTTACGTTTCATTCAGACAGAAAAAAAGAGTAGGAAGTATCATTAGCAAAATGTGAAATGGCTCAGTGATTTACTGAAGAGCAAGTCTTGCACGCAATCAAATATGACTGTCACTGTCACTTGCTGGAGGATCTGGTGAAGCTGTCAGCGATCAAAATATTGATATAGTGTTTGGAGATCGCGAATGGGCTCATATTTGCAATCTCAAACATATTCTCAAAACCACTTGCTGAATGTACTAGGAAATGAGCTCTGACAAGGACAGTGATGATGGCATAAAACATCTGCTCAAACTGAGCCCTTCCAAGCTCCAAAAGGAAACAAAATATTCTTCTGTAATTGTTACTCTAATATCAGAGGAGTTTTATAATATTGTGACAGGTAGAGATCCATCCATGTTAGATATAGATTGGGGTCGCTAAAGACCCGAATATGTAAGAATGACTGGCGAATATTCATGCATTTAGGGGTTAAATCTAATTTTTGTTTACGTTCTATTTAAATATGGTGCATCATGATTTCTACTTTCGTGTTCTGCATAAGAAAAAAGATCATTTGGTTTTCACATGAGGGTGAGTAAATTAAATTCTCTACTCAATATCTAACAGAACTCACTGTCCAAAGAGGGCGGTGTCGTGCCCAGCGGGGTTAAGGGAGAGGCTGGGACAGGTGTTGCGGGTGTTGTTGCCATGTCAATCTCTGGATGACTCTGTGATTGACAAGCACAGAATAAAATTAAACCACAACATCTTAATGTATAGCATAGGGCTAATAAATACATTCAAGTGTAAAATAATGCCAATGCATAAAGACAATATCGAACAACACATTGTGCAGTGCTGACCTGCGCAAGAACAGTGATGAAGTTTCTGTTGAGATGTACAGCCTCATACAGAGCAAGCAGGATGGCTTCATTAGTCCTAAAGGACAATAAAGTCATCAGCCTTGTGGAGCATTTGATGTAATAATACAAGAATGGAATGCTTTTTCATCAAATAACTGCAGCCTTGCTGAGCATAAAAGAGTTTCAAAAACATTTAAAAAATCCTACTGATACCAAACTTTTGAATGGTAGTGTATATGGGAAAAAAAAAATATAGTAATTTCAGTACTGTTTACATTGTGGTCACCAATTAAAATGAAATACTAAACTAAATTTTTAAAGGTATTTTAGTTTTTACTTACTGCACTGACAGCTTCTCATCTGCATCAGCGATAAACATATTGCCCACCTGTAGACCAATGCAGTATTACAATAAATCTGTAGTTGCAAAGTCACTTTCATTGAATGGAAAAGAACAGCAAAAACATTCTGCAAAATATGTCTTTTAGTGTTCCCAAAAAACAAAAAGGTCAAAAGGATTTGGAACAACATGAGTAAGTGAAATGTTTATACCATGCTGGTAAGGGTAGAGAAAAACCCTCCCTGGTTTTCTTCTTCTTTGTCTTTATACTGCCTATGGAAATCAGATGGAATACATAAAATCTTTCACATAAATATTTCTTAAAAACAAAATAAAGATTGCATGTTACCTATTGTAATCTGTAAGTGCGTGGTGGATGACCATTCCCATGCCCTATGAAAAGATTAATTATATTAGACCTCTACATGACAATGATTTAATAACTATCTTGAATTTAAAGAATCTCCATAATCACTTACATCCAGGGTCGGCTCGTCATCCACTATTGACAGTTTGACAATGTAAGGATTCACAGACTATAATTAACAGGGGAAACAATGAGTCTCACAGAAATATTACAATCAATGCTTCAGACATTTAGTGCTAAAACAATATATTGTTGTCTGAATTCAGTATTTATTGTGTATTTACAATGTACTGTGCATTCACCTCATACTTCCTGTAGTTGACCAGTAGAGCTAAAAGGACCACTGCATCATATCCATGCTGTGCTCGACTGGAAACGTCAGATAGAATCTGGACAAAAAGAGGCAAATGAAATGGATCACAGTGTACCATTAATACTGAGAAGTTATGCCAAATATAATGCAAACAATTACAGTTTTACCTGTAGAATGGCCTCAAATATACTGTTGATCATCACATACTCCAGAATGGTGTTCTGACTAATATTATCTGTGACCTAAAAGACAAAAAAATACATTATAACTAATGTTGAGTAAAGTTAAGTTACTTTTAAAAGTACTGAGTTAGAATATTGCATTGCTTCCTAAAATGTAACTAATTTCATTACTTCGTTACTTTGGTACATTTCGATAGTCTACTTTAGACATTCTACTAACTATAGGTAAGTTTGCAACTACATGTCAACTAGCAGTCATTAGAGTATTAGTAGACTATCTGCTAATATCTGCTAACACTTTATTTTGATGCTCCCCAACAGACATTCTACTGATTATAACAGAGGTGGTAAATGTCGGCTCTGGAGAGCCACAGACCTGGAGAGTTTAGCTCCAGCCCTAATAAAAACTCACCTGCCTGTAGCTTTCTTTTAACCCTTCAGACCTTGATTAGCTTGTTCAGGTGTGTTTGATAAGGGTTGAAGCAAAACTCTCCAGGTCTGTGGAGAGTTTTGCTTCAACCGTTATCAAACACACCTGAACAAGCTAACCTAACCTTAACCCTAGAAAGCTACAGGCATGTGAGTTTTTATTATAGCTGGAGCTAAACTCTGCAGGACTGTGGCTCTCCAGGACCGGAGTTCGTCACCCCTGGGCTATAAGAAACTTTCGACTTAATGTCAACTTAAGCTAAGTTCACACTGTCAGTGCAAATCCGATTATTTGTTTATCTGATCGGAATCTGATCTAAAATTACTGACATCCACATTGTGTATCGCAACTGTTTAGATCCGATTTGTATGTCCATGCCGCTCTTTCGTTTTCTGGCATATCTGCATTGGTTTCTATGGCACTGACATTGCATTGGTAGGTTTACACCAAAAACAACAATCGCAACATGCAGGGGTTTGCAATACTAATGTCTTATCTACAACATGATAATGTGTAGCCATCGTGCTGGACTATTGCATCTTCTGAGGCAGCGGTGGAAACATAGGAGGCTGGTATGCGTGGCTTTATTCCACGCCGTCATCTCCACTGATTTCAAAACATGTCTATATTGTCATTTTCTGCTTGTCCGTCACTTTGCAGCAACAATTATTTTGGTACAATGCCTTTCCCCATTCACTTCCCTTGTAAATGAGCCTTTTTTGCCTTTTTTTACAAACTAAGGTGTGCATAAAAATATTTTCTGAAAGTGAAAATGAAAGTGATTAGATTTTGTACAAAAAGAATTAATGTGTTGATCTTACAGTGACCAGACAGAGCAGCAGTTTTAGACATAAACTCTTCAGACTCTCTGATCCATCACCACACAGCAGACTGTCCAGGCTTTCCATTAGCTCCTGTGTGGACAATTACATTACAACTTAAATTTGCCTTCAATAAAAACCTACAGATCATGTGTAAGTAGGACAAATGACTGACCTTCATTCTAAGCTCTGCTTTGTCAAAGCCCATTAGCATATTGATGATATCAAAGCCTGTGGCTGATTTGTTCTTTTGGTGAACTCCTCTAAACAGGGCACAAAGAGTCTAAAGAAACAGAGAGGAGAGGATTTGAGTGGTTCTATTGTCTTTGTAGTGGTTTCATTCAGATCTTTAGGTCAAAAGCAACTGTTGCATTGATCCCCAAAATACGCCTCATTTTCTTAATGCAAAAACTTTATAGATAGATAAATAGTTTAAGTCATAAGTTTACATACACCTTGAATCTGCAAAATGTGATTTATTTTAAGAAAATAAGAGAACATATAAAATGCATGTTATTTTTTATTTAGTACTGTCCTGAATAAGATATTTTACATAAAAGGTGTTTACAAAAAGTCCAGAAGACAAAAAAATAGCTGAATTTATAAAAATGACCCCGTTCAAAAGTTTCCATACACTTGATTCTGAAAACTGTGTGTGGTTACCTGGATGATCCACGCCTGTTTTTATGCTTTGTGATGGTTGTTCATGAGTCCCTTGTTTGTCCTGAGCAGTTAAACTGAGCTCTGTTCTTCAGAAAAATCCTCCAGCTCCTGCAAATTCTTCAGTTTCCCAGCATCTTCTGCATATTTGAACCCTTTTCAGCAGTGACTGTAGGATTTTGAGATCTGTGTTTTCATACTGAGGACAACTGAGGGACTCAAAAACAACTATTAGAAAAGGTTCAAACATTCACTGATGCTCCAGAGGAAAAATGATGCATTAAGAGACGGGGGGTAAACATTTTTGAACAGGATGAAGATGTGTTTTTTTTTTTTTTTTTTTTTAAATCAATTTTTTCATTTAGTACTGCCTTTTGGAAGCAACAGAAGATACTTGCATGTTTCCCAGAAGACTAATTAATTATTTACCTTGATCTTCAAATTCAAAAAGTTTTCACCCCCTCGTTCTTAATGCATGAATGTTAGAACCTTCTTTAATAGTTGTTTTTGAGTTGGAAAGTTTTTCAAAAATGTAAAAGTCGCTAGGAAACTGAAGAATTTTCAGACCTGGAGGATTTTTTTTTTGAAGAACATTGCTCAGTTTAACTGCTCAGGACAAACAGGGGACTCGCGAACAGCCAACACAAAACATAAAAACATATGGTCGCGGATCATCCAGCTAACCACACACAGTTTACAGAATCAAGTGTATGTATAATTTTTTTGTCTTGTGGACTACATATAAGCAACTTTTATGTAAAATATCTTATTCAGGACAGTAAAACTAACATGCATTTTATATGATCCCTCTTATTTTGTTAAAATGATTCACATTTTGCAGATTCTACAAGGTGCATGTAAAATTTTTGACTTCAGCTGTATATAACTATTATTTCCTTGGGAGGAAAGTAATTATGAATATGTTCCTTAGAAATTAAGTATAATTTATGTGCATTCATTTTACCTGAAGTGCATTGACTACTTTGATCTGATGCTCTTCGCCCAGGGCTTGAACACAGTGATGGAATAAACTGTTGATGTTGTCTTTGACTTTCATGACTTCATCCCCATCCAGAGACTCCAACTTCCCTTCCAGATACTCAAGATTTACCTGGTCAAAGCATATAGATATATCACCTATGCACTCCACTTATTCATACAACAGTGTACAGTACAAGAACATCTATTTCACCTTCATCAAAAAGAGCTCATCCCAGAAACGAGGATTGTTCTTAGTAGGGTCTTCCTTCTGATGGCAAAGAGCAAAAAAAAAAAGTGTTTACAATCTACGACATTAGCATTAACATCACATTTGGTCAAAATGAAGGCACACTTTGAAATAAGTTTATCATGATTTCAACATGAGAATTTGTAATAATCTTACACTATGTTTAAAGGATCTGAAAAGCAGGTTTTACGATTTTCGAGCAGATTTTTTTCTAAAACCTTACAAGTATGCAAGCATTGTAAGATGAAATAAAATAACAAATGTCTCTTTTTTTATAATTTATTGTTTTTAGATTTTATTAAAAATATTAAAAAACAGCTTTCCAACAAAAACACTGTTAAGTAAAAAATAATTAAATCAAGTTATTTTATTACATAGAATAAATTATATATTTAATTTAATGTTTTTTTATGATATGGATAAATTATCATTTTATTTAAGATAATAATATAATCAGTGATTCCTGGTAAGTCTGTCCTCTTCCCTTCACAGACAGACTCTTTATTTTCTATTAATTATAGAACAGCTTTCTTAGAAACTGTAATTTTATTTTATAGATTAATTACATATTTAATATAACAGATTTTTATGATACATATAAATAATCATAGTATTTAAGATCATTATATAATTCTTGATTATTGCTAAGACTTTCCTCTTCCCTTCATAGACAGATTTTTATTTTTAATATTGTTATATTTTATCAGAAGGATTAAAAACAGCTTCAGGAACAGCATCTGGAAAATGAAAATAACAGCTTACCGCAAATATCTCATCATACATCAGCACCACTTTCTCCTTTAGTGGCTTCTTAGAAGAAGATGTTCTCCTCAGAAGTCCTGATTTTTTCTCAGTCTGAGCCATAATTAACAATTGCAACTACAAAAACACATTCAAATGATTATGATAATAAAGCTGTGATAACAATTATCAAAGACAACAAATATCTTCCTCCTAGGTTTTCACACTACTGAGAAATATAGTCGAGGTAAGTTAAATAACTCACTAGGATCTGAAACTAATACCTAAAATAATAATAATAATAATAATAATAATAAAACAAATGCTGCCAGATTGTTTACATGCATGTTTTGACAGTTTAGCTTTAGCATGTAGCTTCCTAGCATTATAAAGAGTAAAGGGATACGTTTGGCAGTTTAAATACCATTACTAACATAAATTAAGATGTATGTTATTAATTAAGATGAATATTATGAAATGATAATTCAATATGGTGCCAATTGGGATAACTTAGTCGTACTACGGATCAAAGCTAAACTCCCTTATCTTGTATTTATAAACCAATAAATATAGCTACATAATAGCGGTTTTTTTTAACAGTGAGTTTTTTCATTGGAATATATCAGTTAAAATACCTAAATTTAATAAAATATTCATACCCGAGTAAATGAATTACTGAAGCTGTTCCATTGCTCTTGAAGCTAATCAGACTGATTTCGCTCGGCTGACTTCCGGTGGGAGCCGAAACCCCGCCCATGTATTTACATCACGTCCGCTGGTCTTCTTACTGATATGATAAACAAACAGACAACGTTGTCATTTATACTCAGATTATAATAATAATAAAAAAAAAAAAAAAAAAAAAGAATCAATTGACTATTATTGTTGAAAATACATGTAATCTGTAAGTCATGTACTGCAACTCTTTCAGTCGACAGCTTAGACAGACGCCAAGATGTTGTCAAATTACATAAGTGCATTTTATTTCAAATAAAAAAAGAACCAAACCAAAGAAATAAATGACAAATCGGTCTTAGAAATGGGATAAAAAATAATTTTATATAGAGACATCAACAATTATTTATATAGATTTATAGAGGCATTCAGTTTATAGATTTAATATCATCATATTTAAGTATGCTAAAGGATTTGAAAAGCAGATTTTATTTCTAAAACCTTGGTAGTAGGAACAATAAAATAATGAAAATAAAATAAAATATATCTCTTTTATTTCATTTTAATTTTTAATTAATTATAGATTTTATTAAAATTATAAATACAGCTTTCTTAGAAACAGTTATTTATTGTATAGATTAAATAACATATTTAATAGATGTTTATGATATTTAAGATCATAATATAATTCTTGATTATTGCCAAGACTTTCCACTATATGACTCTTTATATTTTTAAATTAATTTTAGATTTTAATAAAAAATATTTAAAAACAACTATTATTAAATCAACAGTTATTTTATAGATTATTTAATTTATTTTTATGACACATATAAAGGATCATAGTATAATATAATTGTATAATATAAATTATCATAATATAATTCTTGATTATTGTTAAGACTCCTCTTCTTAAACAGACTATCTTTTTTATTAATTATAAATTTTATTAAAATTATTTAAAAACAACTTTCTTAAAGAACAAAATGAAATGAATAAAACAAGTTATTTTATTTATTAAATTATATATCTCATTCACATTTATGATGCAGATAATCATATAACATAATTCTTTATTAGTAAGACTTTGCTCTCCCTTCATAGACCTACTATATCTGCATCTGTAAATGTATTATTGTAGGTCTAAACGCTTAGCAGTAGGTGGAGCCACATTCACTACAATTATATTCCAAGAAGAATGTTGCAGTGAGAAAAAACATAATTTGAAAAGGCTTGTGAGAAAAACCTGCCTCTTATAAGAACATGATCGCAGGCACCTCATGTGTGAGAGACTCCAGTGCTCCTCAACTTACAGTGGAATAAATCACACAGGGTAAGCATCTCTACTCATTCACACACATTAAGAACTTCTTGGAAGATGGGAAGAATCCTATTTTGTAAGGTATCTTGTTTTTGCATTGCATTCTAAATTCTATGACATGATTTTTACATCATTTTGATTGATAACTATAGTAACGGTGAGCAAGATAACTCAACTATGAGTTTTAGTGTTTCACATTGAACAACTGCACTTTGTTTTATACGTACATAAAGATCTTACAAGATAATCTTGTAATATTATACACAAATACTTAGCACTTTGAATGAGAATGAACTTCTACAAGTCTTCACAGAAACAAAAGCTGGCATTATTACATGAATAGGAGCTTTTCTTGAACAGAAAACAACAATTTCAACTGGAGGTTGCTGGAGGGCTTTGTCAGATAAATATGGTGTCCATGTACTAGTTGGTACATGCCTTCAGTTGCACTACTTTTGAAATAGCTGTAATGACCTTGTACAGTAGATTTACTGTTACTTGTGTTTTATTTGAACTGTTTCTTTCTGACACAGTCTGGGAGGTTCAGAAAGCTTCTAGAACAGAGATGTGCATCCTCAGGGGTGGGGGGACCCATTAAATTCAATATTACATGACTGAATTTGTCAAAAACATTTCCCACAGTGTTGAAATGAGATCTGTTGCCATCAGATATGATGGATATGGTCATTTGCACAAGGACAATGCGTTACTTTTAAAAATGTGCCATGGCATAATTACTTTTATGAACTGGGTGAACAGGCACAGATCAGACACTGTTGTTTTGTGCTGCAATGTGGAGGACTCTGCCAAGTTGCTGCAGGACTGAGCCAGCGTCAACAGCAGTTGTATTCAAATAAAACAATATGATCTTTGCGACATGGATGAAATGTAATTGGAGTTTAAGTGGAAACGGTGCAAACGCACATGAGAGTGCATGATGGAGATCGTCTTTTTTCTGTGTTGCAGGTCACAATGCTCGGGATCTGCTTGTGTTTGAGTTTTGCCGTCCGCTTTGCGGTGTCTCAGGAAGCCGAAGCTCAGGAGCCTGTCACATACATGGCAAGTAGTCCAAAACACATGAAAGCTGCTTATGTTTAGCTTACTGCTTTGTTTTTAGGTATCTGTTAGTGTTCTTATTTGTATTCTTCCTTCTTCTTCCGCTCTTTGAGTCTATGGGAGCCCATAGAACAGCTTGCAGGAAAATTATGAAATTTGGCACACAGATAGAGGACAGTCTGAACATTAACCACAGCAATTGTCAAGTCTCTAATCATTTCCTTTAGCATCCAAATTTATGCTAATAACTTTTGAACCATAAGGGCAAGAAACAATTTTTTTTCTTCTTTTTTTTTCTTGATTCATTGGCACAAGATGATTTGATTTGATTTTCCATCATGAAATTTTCTATTTTTTCCATTTTGAATTTTATGAAAAACCTATTTTTTCAAACTCATTCTAGACAGTACATCTGATTTTTACCAAAATTGGCTCAGATTATCTTTAGACTGTTCTGGCAAAAAAAAATATACATTTTTTATAGACAAAGCCTCTCGAATAACACGCAAATGAATTCGACAAAGAGCACGTCAAAATAAACGTGAGGCTATTTCTCTGCAATACTTTAGCATATTGAGGTGAGTATTGGTACATGTCATCACAAGCATGACCCAAGGCTACATGCAGCGTTTCGGCACAGCGCTAGGTCAGGAGAAAATGCCTATTTTTGTTTATGACTTCTGAACGGTTTGCCCAAAAACTGGTCTCTTTGGATTCAGTGCAGTATACTGAGTCGAATGATACCCATTTGATCCCATATCGACCATTTTAGGTGTCGGCTATGTTGAATTTTGTTGTAAAATGCTGTATTTTATGAACGCATTAGCATATCATTACAAAACTCGGTGTTGGGTTATCGGCACCATGCCCTGAAGGTACATTTTGGAACAGCACCACCTTTTGGTCAAAATTTATAAGTCATACCGAGAATAGTGATACAATTATACCATATTCGGTTAAACTTGCTGTCGGCCATTTTGAATTTCTTTGAAAAACTACTTTTTGAACTCCTCCTGGACCGTTGGTCTGATTATCACCAAAATTTGCTCAGAGCATCTTCAGTCCATGCAGTAGCTGTGTTTACATGGGCTCTAATAATCTGTTTGTAATCAGACTAGTAGCACAGTTGGAGTAAAAAGTCACATGTAACCATGTCAATCGGAATGAATTGGCCAAATCCGATTGAAATTTCATTAGGATTGTAAGGGTTTAAACTTTTTCTAATCCACTGGATAGGATGTGTAAAGACTTGATCAGACTGAAAACAGAAACTGTAAAGTTCTGCATGTGCAATGATGTAAAAATGGCGTAATGACATATGACGCATGGAACGAGCTGTTGTTGTTGAATATAGTGTAATAAATGACTGTCGTGTCATTGTAAAATTCTCTTTCCACTTATCGTCTGTGAAGTGCTGCATAGCAATGTCGTCCCAGCAGTCTTCGTCTTCTAATCTGGATCCATAGATCAATATTAAGTCATTATTCTTTTTAAAACAATGAAAAGAAGCGACAGCAGGATGATGGCTAGTATGTACCAACAGCGTGAAACTCTCTGATCAAAGCTTGATCAAGCTTGTGACATATAAACGCGCACATCAAGCCGATCATTTTATTTTAGTGTTTATGTAAACATTATGTTCGGATTTATCAATCGGAAAGATTTCATCCAACTAAAACAAAATGTGTCCACATAAATGTAGCTATTGCTACCGCAGCACCACCTACTGGTCAAAAGTAATAAGCAATTAAATCATATTACCAGTGATTGCATTTTGCCTAAAATAATCTAAAAATGTCTTCAATTACTAAGATAGATAGATAGATAGATAGATAGATAGATAGATAGATAGATAGATAGATAGATAGATAGATAGATAGATAGATAGATAGATAGATAGATAGATAGATAGATAGATAGATAGATAGATAGATAGATAGATAGATAGATAGATAGATAGATAGACGGATGATACATTTGTAAATATAGTCACAGGTGAATTTTTAATCAGCCATAATTTTTTGATATCTTGTAATAGTGGTAATTTGATGTGTTTATTATTAACACATATTTATTATCTCATGCCTTATGCCTTTCATTTTTCTTTCTTTTGCAGTGCACTGAAGGTTATGAATTTGACTTTGATAAACAAAGCTGTAAAGGTAACAAAACTTTTTTCCCCTCAATCAATTGTCTTAAGAGCGTTAGACCAATATATCGGCAGGCTGATTTATTGGCTTGTATTTGACACTTTGACATTAGCAAAGTTTTTTTCACATATACTGTATACAGTATATACATCTATAGGCATTGAATCAGCGTATCACCATCAACCATTGAAAAACACACATCAGTCAAACACGAATTAGCATACTGCATAATTAGGATCTGTGGTAGATAAAAAAAAAAAAAGAGTAACTTTTTTAAAACCACTTTTAGAATTGGTTGATCTAATCATGTAAATCATGTGTATTTCTATACATAGATATAGATGAGTGCAAGACAGTGCAGGACGCCTGCAAAGGGGGAATGAAATGCGTCAACCACTTTGGAGGATACCTCTGCTTACCCCACAATGCTCAGATAATTGTCAGTAACGGTGAGGATGAGCCCACTACTGCCCCACCAGTGGAAAGAGATGTTCAGCCTGGGATAGCTCCCAATTATAGGGGCGATTACTCAAGAGTCATTCAAAGCGCAACACATACAATCCAGTGTGGTGTTGGTTTCATGCCAGACTCTCAGAACTACTGCAGAGGTGAGTAACAGCTGTTCTCTCCAGAATCTTCTACCTGGTTATTTGAAGTATTTATTGTGATTTTGAAGTTTTAAGATCTCTGTGAATGGTGTGTATAAAATAGTTTGGTGTTAAATTTTAAAATGTCCTGGTGTTCATGTTTACCCAGTTTTATGAAGTCTGGACACTCTGGCAGGTGAAAAGCCACATTAAAAAAATTGGCATTGATGGTTCCATAAAGGCCGGAACACACCAAGCCGATGGTCGGCCGTCGGGCAGTTTTTGTTCGTCGGCCGACTAAGTTTTCTCAGAAGTTGGTCCTCGTTGGCTTTTTTTCGGCCGATTCAAAATGTTGAATCGGCGTCGGAGCTCGTTGGGCATTCTGATTGGCCGTTCTGCTACTGTCACCTACTGGTACGGAATGACATTTCATCTCGCGCAGGCGCAGAATGATGTGCTACTTGGCCGTCGGCTGTCTAGTGTTGGTTTGGTTTGTCAGGACAACTCTGGACAAAGACGCTGCTGACGTGAGCCAACCTCGCAGTCTGTTTTCATCACCACTAGTTTGTCGGCGTCAGCTTGGTGTGTTCCTGCCTTAAGAGACCTTTAACTTCCATAGAACCTTTCCATTCCACAAAAGGTTCTTTATGTGGAAAAAAGGTTCTTTAGATTATTAGAATGTTCTTCACACCAAGACAAAAATGGTTCTTTTAAAAAACAAAAATGGTTCTTCTGGCATTGCTGTGAAAATACCTTTTGGAACCTTAATGTACACAAATTCAAAGTATCCAATGAATTTAGATTCTAGCCCACATGGAGCAAAAATGTATTAAAGCGACACCTTGTGTCCAATTCTCACAAAATTTGGTCCATAGCTTCTTGTGGACACCCTGCACAAATATACCAAATTTCACAATGAAACTTTAATTGTACTTTGAATTAAAAGTTACTTTCTAATGGCTGCTTAAATTTGATTGGCTGTTATGTTTATTCCTGTTGATTTGTTCGAAACCATGTTCTTCCATACTAGGAGTAGGTCAGAATCCTTAGTATTAATGAAACAGTATGTGAGAAATCACCAGGATGGATTACTGCCAAGATTTTTATCCCATAAAGCTATGGGAGGGGGCATGTGAATCACAGGGAAGTGACTCAGCTGACATCATGCGTCACATGACAATGGCAACATGGTGCCGATTAGTGGTTAAACGGATCGTTAATGATCCGTGATCCGAACGGACCAAGCCCCGCGGTTCGGGACACATGTGATTTGTGGATCAATTGCAAGTTTAACCGCAACAGAGTGAAATGTTATCACCTGAAAGTGGTTTGTCTTGATAGTTTACACATTAAATAGATATAAAACCATTCCAGCGCTAAAAGAGGCAAAAGAGGTTCGCGTGCACACACAAGAGAGGCGTGTTTCAGATAGCTCGCGAACTCTAAATTGATTTGTCTTTCGCGTCCTCAATGCACTTGGATGGTCACATACATGCATTATGTCAGTCAAAATACCCCTCTCGGCAAGTATTCTCGTAAACACATTCGGTTATGTCTTAATTGAACGAGGTGAGAATTCGAATTGTGTATCTATCGGATGTGTGCGTGCATGGAATCTTAAAGTGACAGCAACCTATAAATACCTGCTGTTGTCTGTCATGAAAATCAAACAACAAAACACAGCTTTAACAAAGATTAATCTATATTAAATTTATACAGTAAACAGTGTCATTTTACATTTAATTATTACATTTCTGTACACGAAAATTAATACTACAGTTAGACCTTATACTTTATTTGTAACTTTATGTTGTATTCATCTATACTTGCAATTGGTGTACAGTATTTGTTCTTTTTACAGTCTGTTCACTTGCCTTACTTAATAATGTATTAGTTAGGCTAGTAGCTTCTGCTGTCGTATCATAGTTAAAGTGGGCAAAGTAATAAATGCAAAGGTAAGTTACCGCCCACCCCCCAATGTTTTTTTTTTTTTTTGCTGATCCAAAAAATGATCTGATCCGTGATTTCATAACCGTGATGTGATCCGAACCGTGAGTTTTGTGATCCGTTGAGCCGATGAAAAAATTGAGCCGGACGTGATGATCATAAAAATTGCATCACACACTGCCCACAAGTTAAATGTGTATACATGAGGTATACTTTGCTTTTTAATCATGCAAAACATTTTTTTGTCTATTAGATGAAAGACTCCACATTTCGTGTCATAAAATGTGTTTGAAAAAATAGGTTTTAGTTTTTTAAATTGACAGAAAAAAATGTATTCTGTCCCATACATTTTTAAAATTATTACCAAAAATATAAATGATTTTATTAGCCTATAGCTAACAAGTTTGCGGCACTTAAAAGATTAGCGATATAAATGTTGTTTGTAAAAAATATTAATTTAGTCCAAATACATGACTAATTTTGAGATGCCATTAATGACAAAAGAGGATCTTTGTGAGCATAATGTATAGTTACGACACCTACCAGCAGGGCTAACCGGACCATGCTAACAAGCCAAACACTGACCCTTGGGAAGTCATTGTGTCACTCTTTGGGATGTTGTTGTGTCAGTTCAGAGGATCCAGTGCCAGAAATCTGCTTCCTCTGAGTCGGTCTTCTTCTATCTGGTGGATAAAACAATTTGTGTGTGTGTGCTAATGGTGTTTTTCTTTCCCAACATGATAGAGGGCTCAGTCGTGTTACAGCATGTGCTAGAAGCAAACAATTTAGGTTGCATAAACCATTCAAGATGAGACTGAAAGGCATGAATTGCAAAGACATGCCAACTAACATGTCATCCCAAAAGAATAATACATTTGTTTCCCAATCTTAAATCATTTTATTAGATACTATGAGCAGACATTTGCACGGTTTCCATTTGCTGTATTACTTGATAGGTGATTCCACTCTTGCTCCTGAAGAGATCAGGAGAAATCAGTGTCAGGTTTAAAGCTGGTCAGAGTTGGTTTATACTGGATTGGTTTGGTTTTGATCTTGCTGGTGGATCACACTGTTTAAGAGCAAAACATAGCTGGTGCAGCTTTTATATAAAAAAAGTTTCATTTTAAATATCATGTGGTTTCATCAAAAATTAATAATCTTAAAGACCCCCTGTGGTAATAAGTTTTTAGTTTTTAATGTTGTTTTTATGTCTATGTGGTGTGCTTTAATATGCTTTAAGACAAACTATGTGCAAATTCATGTGTCAGCACCATTGCAGAGTATATTCTTCTTAAAACTCCAGTGAAATAATCGCTTGTTATTTAAAAAAAAACACTTTATACAAATATAATAAATTATTAATTCATACATTTTAATTTTTGGGGAGTCGCACCACTATGTAAACAACTATGTAAAAAAAAAAAAAAAAAAAGTCTGAATCATCTGATATTTTAAAATATTTATTGACCTTGACAACAAGTACTCTCTATGATATTTTCTGTTTTATGCTTTTTCTGCATGTGCAGAATCTGCATGTGCACTTCAAATAATAATTAATGTGGAGCCGATTAAATATGCAATGTTGCAAAGTTGAGAAAACACTTCTTAAAAGTAAAATGATTTCTGTAACTCCAGTGATCAAATGCTGTGGGTCTCAGTTTTCAGTGAAAAACTGTGAACTTTTCAATATTCGTATAGTGGCTGGTCGGTGTGTGCGATTCCACAAACCTTCTAAACGTATATAAGCAGTTGCCTTTTTTAGAAAGGAAAATTTAAATGATAAAAAAGATGTAGGAGGGAGAATCAATGAATTATGAGAATAACATGTTTACGAGTATTTTAAAATGTAATATACAGTGGCATGAAAAAGTATGTGAACCCTTTGCAGAATCTGTGAAAAATGAGAATGATTTTAATAAAATAAGAGGGATAATAAAAAATACATGTTATTTTTTGTTTAGTACTGTCCTGAGTAAGATATTTTACATAAAAGATGTTTGCATTTAGTTCACAAGACAAAACAATAGCTGAATTTATTAAAATAAACCTATTCATGAGTATGTGAACCATTGATTCTCAATACTGTGTGTGGTTTGATCCACGACTGTTTTTTTGTTTTGTGATGGTTGTTCATGAGTCTCTTGTTTGTCCTTAGCAGTAAACTGAGCTCTGTTCTTCAGAAAATTCCTCCAGGTCCTGCAGATTCTTCAGTTTTCAAGCATTTTTGCATATTTGAACGCTTTCCAGCAGTGACTGTAGGATTTTGAGATTCATCTTTTCACACTGAGGACAATTGAGGGACTCAAACTCAACTATTAAAAAAGGTTCAAACATTCACTGATGCTCCAGAAGGAAACACCATGCATTAAGAGCCGAGGGGTGAAAACTTTTGAATTATAAACTTTTGAAATATCAAGGTAAATTGTATTTAATTTTTCTGCCAGGAAACATGCAAGTATCTTCTGTTGGTTCCCGAAGGGCAGTACTAAATATTTACACAAAATAAGAAAAATTGTGACATCTTCATCCTGTTCAAAAGTTTTTACACCCTGACTCTTAATGCATCGTGTTTCCCTCAGTGAATGTTTGAACCTTTTTTAATAGTTGTGTTTGAGTCCCTCAGTTGTCCTCAGTATGAAAACACAGATCTCAAAATCCTACAGTCACTGCTGGAAAGGGTTCAAATATGCAAAAATGCTTAAACTGACGAATCTGCAGGAGCTGGAGGAATTTTCTGAAGAACAGAGCTCAGTCCTGCTCAGGACAAACGAGGAACTCATGAACAACCATCACAAAACAAAAAAAACAGTCGTGGATCATCAGATAACCACACACAGTATTGAGAATCAATGGTTCACATACTTATGAATGGGGTTATTTTAATAAATACAGCTATTGTTTTGTCTTGTGAACTAAATGCAAAAATCTTTTATGTAAAATATCTTACTCAGGACAGTACTAAACAAAAAATAACATGTATTTTTTATTATCCCTCTTATTTTATTAAAATAATTCTCATTTTCACAGATTCTGCAAGCGGTTCACATACTTTTTAATGCCACTGTAATCTAATTACAAATACTTATTTTTTGGAATCTGAGTACATAGATTAATCTGGGTAAATTCTTTTTGTTACCAAACAGCTAACAGAGGTTATGTGGTGTTGTTTGAGGAAGTATGGGTCAGGACATGCATCTCTCAGCCCATTAAAATGAGTCAACAATTAGCTCGGGCCTCTTCCCGCAAAGAGAGTCGGCCTTCCTTCAATGTTTACATATTTTCGGCCAGTCTCTTTCAGAAGCGTCTTGGCAGTGATTCCTTTGGAATCTGACACCAGTTTGTTGGAATTAAATCACCATCATGTGGGTGATCACAAACTCCAGGTGTGCCTCTCTCAGAGAGGTGGGCAAGAAAACTGCAAGTTTTTTGTCTAAACTCTCGCCTGAAAGGTCTCGCACCTCATTTTTTCCAGTGTGGATCAGCCAGTTTGGCTATCAGCAGTGCTGAACCCCCTGAAAGGGCCCAAATGCTGGTCAGCAAAGCTTTGGAAACACTCGACGAGAGGCCCCCCGGGAGGCATCGGATCTGTGCGTGGACATTATTCTCACATTAATGCTTCAAATAGGTCACTAGGAAGAATCTGCCTGAATGTCCTTTCATTTGGATAAGGAGGTTTTGCACTCACATGTGTTGCACATCCAATAGTCTGTATATGAATCACAGAAAACTGGGCTATTCTTAGGCCTTTGTATATAGTTACTTGACCAAACCTGGCAGATAAGTGCAGACCACCCACGATGGCCCCCACAGCGTGAAAGGACACTTTCTGCACTCCAGAACTAAGCTGGAAATCTTGCCAGACATACCAAAGAATGATTAGGAGTGCAGAAAAGATGTGTGTTTTGGATTATGCTACCTGTTGTTTTAAATAAGTGGTGTTATTAGTGTTATATTTGAGGAACTGAATTAAATGGGCAGTGAATTGAATTAACAGGCCAGCAGTTATTTTGTTTATTACTCATGCACTCTCATTTTTAATTTCATCATTTGTCACTAATGTTCAATTGCGTTCCACCCTTTTTTACAGATGTGAATGAATGTCTCACCGCAAACCCCTGCCAACATCAGTGCTACAATCTGATTGGCTCTTACATCTGCCAATGTGAAGTTGGATACGAACTGGCTTCAGACTCTGTCTCCTGTCAAGGTTATTTTTAAAAGCATTTTTAAAACTATGTAAGAAAGTATAACTTTTACATTTTTTTAAATTGCATGCTTTGTTCAAAAATTCCTGGATATTACAATTTTGACTCTTCCCTCAGTGTATATAAACAAATGAGTAAAGTATTCACAGTAATATGCTTACAAATGTCAGAATGACATTCGATTCATTTAGTTGAGGTGAATCTCAGTTTCTTAGCATAAGGGAGATGCTAACATCTACACTTAACCACCTCTTGGACACCTGTAAAAGTAGGTGTTTGCAATTCCTAACCAAAGTATTCAACAGTATTTCCATGACAATAACATCGTACAATGTATTTTTATCCAATTAATTTCTTAATGATTTTATTGACCATTGGACAACTTAGAATTATTCTGTGATTATATGTTTATAATTCATAAAGAAATATAGGTATTACCATATCAAACACAGAGAGCACAAAATTCTGTGAAGGTTTGCTATGATTACTTCTAACTTGCAAATTGCCAGCTTGCAAATGTTATCGCTTAAGAGGCTAGCATGCGTTATCCTGAGAAAAGCTACTTTTGAACATTTGTGGTTTATAATGTCGCGTGTGAAAAAGCTAGTTATGAAACTTGATAGACTAATTAAAATTGACTTTGGCTAATTAACATATATTGTTTGTGTTACTCAACAACCTACTTGGCACTGAAATATTATATAGAAATACTGATGAAAAAAAAATATTAAACCAAGTGCTCTGCAGTTTTTTCGTATGCAGCTTTAAATGATCAAGCTCCTTAAAGTTGTGTGGATTCTGATTGGCTGTCGATGATTTTATCACTCATCAGCTGGAAATAAATAATTCTTAAAGTGATTCCACTTTATAGTTATAGTCATTATCATTATCATTATAGTTATCATCCTTAATGCGAATGGGCCTTAAGGTTTTAAATGATAAAACTATGGATATATTGAATAAAACAAGATAAACCATATGTGGACACTTTCTGATTGTCATATGTTAGTGTAGTTTAGTAAAGAAATATGTATTTTTTTTATCAAGATGTGTGTACATTGGGGTCTGCTAATTATCACACCTTTAGTATGATGGGGAAGCTCTAATCTGTTGATTGGTCAGTTTGAATGTCTCACTTTGGGTTTCAGTCACATGGTCACAGAAGGGATAAAAGAAGAAGAACTGTTGCTCTGGACTCTTTTCTTTTCTCTGCTCTTCTTTTCCTCTGGGTCCCTTTCTTGGGGCACTCTTTCTTTGCCTCAACTTTTCTGTCTCTTCTTTCTCTACACTTTCTCTTTCTCTCTCTCCCTTTCTTTCTCCATATCCCTCAGGTAACTAAATATATGCTGGGAATGATTATTGGATTAAGGTTTATCATCTCATACATCTATTTTTGTATTTTAAGTGTAACCATAACCAGATATTGTCATTAAACCCTTTCGATTGCAAATGATGCCTTAACTAGTTTTGATTTGGTTTTAACTTTGAAGTGCTACCTATTGCAATATAATATCGTCACACTATAGAAACGCACTCTCAAATTGCTTATTAGCAGTGGGTGAAATGTACAAGAAATGTACAGTTTTCTACCATCTTGCTGATAATGTTTCTTTACTAGTCATTCAGCAATCCTGCAGCCTGAACCATATAGGCAAACCACCCTTACATGCTGCAATTAAAAATATTTTGATAAAGGTCACTGAGTTTCATTCTTATTTGTGTTTTTCAGATATCGATGAGTGTGAATTCTCAAATTACATGTGCCAGTTCCAGTGTGTGAATCAACCTGGAGGATACAGTTGTGTGTGTCCTGAGGGATACCAGCTCCAAGGGACGCGGATGTGCCAAGGTATATTCGTTTGTTTAGTCCAGGGCTCCTGAAGTGGCTTCAGAACTTGCTTATTGACCTTTTCTACCCTGTTAATAGATATAAATGAGTGTGAAACAGCACACAACTGCAGAGAAGATGAAATGTGTTGGAATTACTATGGAGGATTCCGTTGCTATCCCAGAAACCCCTGCCGTGAACCATATGTGAAAACAGGCGAAGGGTGTGTCAAATATCCTGATAAAATCATGCTGTGTTGCAATAAAAAAATAAAATGTTATTTCACCCAAAATTTTATCCCGTTTTCATCGGTTTAACTCTCTACCAACAGTCGCTGTCGGTGCCAGTCACCAAGTGTTTGCCGGGGAATACCACCTGTCATTGTCTACAAGTACATGAGCATCTTTTCCGATCGCTCAGTGCCTGCGGATATCTTCCAGATTCAAGCTACCAGTGTCTACCCCAATATGGTAAACACTTTCACGATCAAATCTGGCAATGAGGGAGGAGAATTCTATCTGAGGGTAAGATGTGTCAATTTTTTTTAGGGGAAAATTTTTAAACAGTTACCTCAATCCTAAAGCAGTGATTACAGTCTTTCATACATAATGAAAAACCAAAATTTCAAGATAGTTACCTCTGTTACTTTTAAAGTGTTTTCAGCTTGAATGTTACAGGGATCAGTGCAAAAATGTCTAATAATGGCCTTAGCACTGCATAACACCATATTATTTACAGTCAGTATTCTGTTTCTTTTTGCCAAGGATGTTTTACTGTAAAAAAAAAAAAAATAAAAACTTTTATTTTTCCACAACAGAGTTAAACAATTGGGGTTGACAACATAACTATAAACACACATATGTTATATTATATCTATATTATATATATATATATATATCTATATATATATATATATATATATATATATATATATATATATATATATATACACACAAACCCGATTCAAAAAAACTTGGGACACTGTACAAATTGTGAATGAAAAAGGAATGCAATAATTTACAAATCTCAAACTTATATTTTATTCACAATAGAATATGGATAACATATCAAATGTTGAAAGTGAGACATTTTGAAATGTCATGCCAAATATTGGCCTTTTTTGGGTTTCATGAGAGCTACACATTCCAAAAAAGTTGGGACAGGTAGCAATAAGAGGCCAGAAAAATTAAATGTACATATAAAGGAACAGCTGGAGGACCAATTTGCAACTTATTAGGTCAATTGGCATGATTGGGTATAAAAAGAGCCTCTCAGAGTGGCAGTGTCTCTCAGAAGTCAAGATGGGCAGAGGATCACCAATTCCTCCAATGCTGCGGCGAAAAATAGTGGAGCAATATCAGAAAGGAGTTTCTCTGAGAAAAATTGCAAAGAGTTTTTATCATCATCTACAGTTAAGGCCTTTGCACACTGAGTCCGAAATTTTCGCATGCGTTTTTTCATATTCGCAATCCTAAAAATTTGTCACGCACAGAGATCTTGCACACTGAGTCCGATGCGTATTAATGAATGCGTTGCGAAAAAAAATAGCAAAACAAATCGCAAAACATATATAAAATTAAGTCTTCAAGCAGCAGTGAGCACGATTAGTTGTCTCCTCTATTCTTAAAAAGAGAAAAAGAAAGAGGAAATATTGGGTCCATTCAATCCCGAGTTTGC
The DNA here is from genome assembly GCF_024489055.1 of Chanodichthys erythropterus. Classification (NCBI taxonomy): domain Eukaryota; kingdom Metazoa; phylum Chordata; class Actinopteri; order Cypriniformes; family Xenocyprididae; genus Chanodichthys; species Chanodichthys erythropterus. Next base: position 1,801,529 of record NC_090230.1, read on the forward strand.
ATAGAGAGAAAGGAGAATTCACCTCATCAAGGAGCTGCAGGATTATCCGAGCGTTTCAAAGATTAGTTACTTAAGGATGTCAGTCGCTCAGTTTGATGCTTTGCTACTGGCACAATTGGTCTTTATATTCGGTCTATTTGTATTCCTCACGTTGTTTGTGATTCAGTGCTACTGATTAGTGCTGTAGAAGACGTGCATCAACTTGTCAGATGGCATTCTGGATTTTTGCGTTCGCGTTCGATTTGTGGCTCTGAATTGTCAAAATGTCTCTCAAAATGCGTGCCACGGATGCAAAAAAATGCAGAAAATCGAACCTGATCCGAATATTTTTTTGACTGACGAAAGTTTCGGAGGCAGTGTGCAAATGCGATTGACATAACGTGAGGTAGAATTTTTTTTTAACGTGCGAAAGTTTCGCATGCGAATTTCGGACTCAGTGTGCAATAACCTTTAGGGTTGGACGATTAATCGAAAAGTAATCGAAACCGAAATTCAGAACCTCTAACCAACGTAATTTTCCCATGTCGGTTATTTCGTTTTTTTTAATCCTGTTAATACTTCCCCCTTAAAACACATACCGCGTGTGTAGCCACGTGACTCGACAAAGCAACACGGAGGTGAACACCGGTTCAACACATGATGGCGCGCGAGCGGTGAGCCTTGCGTCTTCACCATGTCTTCACTGAACTGTCAGTGTATTAGGGTTCGCCTGTTTAGACAATCAATTAATTAGATGATTGGGATGTGTATTATTATATTGAGCTACCGCGCTCGTGCAGCTGCATTGTGGCACGAACACACATACAAACAGTAGCTGCACAAAACATGAAGATCGCGCGCAAAGAGAGGAATGCAGAAACTAGTTGTCAGCGCTGTCCAGTGATTTATCACTAAGCTACTAAAGTAACTTAGAAACTCAACTTATTATGGTATATATTTTTCTACTTTTGAAGTAACTATTTACAACCCACAGCTTCACAATTAATAGAGACGGTATCACTATTTCACACACGCAATCACTCTCATTACATACTGGTACTGTGCTAATTTATCTGTATCTGATTCACAACGAGCAGAAATCTGTAAGAAATCTGTTATGTCAGATCACTCGTTCAATAGGAAAATATATTCCACCTTTAATATTCAATTATATTTACAGTACAAACCTTGTCAGTGAACTATGGCAAAAAAAGATTAACAAAATAATCATTCATTAATCGTAATCAAGGTAAAAATGTTCAATTAATCGAGGTTTTGATTTTAGGCCATAATCGTCCAGCCCTATCTACAGTGCATAATATCATCCAAAGATTCAGAGAATCTGGAACAATCTCTGTGCGTAAGGGTCAAGGCCGGAAAACCATACTGGATGCCCATGATCTACGGGCCCTTAGACGGCACTGCATCACATACAGGAATGCTACTGTAATGGAAATCACAAAATGGGCTCAGGAATACTTCCAGAAAACATTGTCGGTGAACACAATCCACCGTGCCATTCGCCTTTGCCGGCTAAAACTCTATAGGTCAAAAAAGAAGCCATATCTAAACATGATCCAGAAGCGTAGCTGTTTTCTCTGGGCCAAGGCTCATTTAAAATGGACTGTGGCAAAGTGGAAAACTGTTCTGTAGTCAGACGAATCAAAATTTGAAGTTCTTTTTGGAAAAATGGGACGCCATGTCATCCGGACTAAAGAGGACAAGGACAACCCAAGTTGTTATCATCGCTCAGTTCAGAAGCCTGCATCTCTGATGGTATGGGGATGCATTAGTGTGTGTGGCATGGGCAGCTTACACATCTGGAAAGGCACCATCAATGCTGAAAGGTATATCCAAGTTCTAGAACAACATATGCTCCCATCCAGATGTCGTCTCTTTCAGGGAAGACCTTGCATTTTCCAACATGACAATGCCAGACCACATACTGCATCAATTATAACATCATGGCTGCGTAGAAGGATCCGGGTACTGAAATGGCCAGTCTGCAGTCCAGATCTTTCACCCATAGAAAACATTTGGCGCATCATAAAGAGGAAGATGCGACAAAGAAGACTTAAGACAGTTGAGCAACTAGAAACCTGTATTAGACAAGAATGGGACAACATTCCTATTCCTAAACTTGAGCAACTTGTCTCCTCAGTCCCCAGACGTTTGCACACAGTGGTAAACATGGCCTTGTCCCAACTTTTTTGAGATGTGTTGATGCCATGAAATTTAAAATCAACTTATTTTTCCTTTAAAATGATACATTTTCTCATACATTTTCAAACATTTGATATGTCATCTATGTTGTATTCTGAATAAAATATTGAAATTTGAAACTTCAATATCATTGCATTCTGTTTTTATTCACAATTTGTACAGTATCCCAACTTTTTTGGAATCGGGTTTGTGTATTATATACAAAAAACTGATTAAAACTGTAAGAGATTTACAGTGCTCAGCGTAAATGAATACACCACTTTTGAAAAGTAACTTTTTAAACAATATCTTAAGGAAAACAAAAACAATTTCCAAAATGTTGACAAGACTAAGTTTTATATTAGTCTTGTTTAACATAAAACATGAAAGTAAGGTTAATAATATAACTTAGAGAACAACATTTTCAGTTTTACTTAAATTAGGGTGATGCAAAAATGAGTACACCCCACTGAAAGTCTCTGGAGCAAAGCTAAATTTTAGACTACAAATGTCTAATTTAACAAGAATTCAACCACAGGTGAGTCTAATTATTCATTACACCGGTGTCCAGCAGACAGTTGACTATAAAAGGGTGTTAAAACCCCTTCCCATTTCATGCTGTCAGCAATGGCACCACATGGAAGAGAAATGTCACAAGACCTGAGAAAGAAAATAATTTCTTTACACCAGAAAGGTGAAGGCTACCAGAAGATCAGCAAAGCTTTACTTATCAGTCAGAATACTGTAGCAAAAGAGCTACAAAAATTTTAAAAAGATGGAACTGCAACCATCTCACAGAGATGTCCAGGTCATCCACGTAAGTTAACACCTCAACAGGTGCGTCTTCTGATGAAAAGGGTTAAAGCAAATCAGCATGCAAGTTCACTGCAGTTATCTAAAGAAGTAGAAAGCCAAACTGGGGTGACTATTTCCTGTGACACAATACGGTGTACACTGCAGAGGAATGGCATTCATAGGTGCCGTCCATGAAAGAAGCCTTTCCGAAAGCCAGGCACAAAAAAAGCCCAACTAGAGTTTGCCAAGGCCCATGCTGACAAAGATGAAGACTACTGGGACTTTATATTCTGGAGTGATGAGACCAAGATAAATGTTTTTGGAACTGATGGCGTCACAAAGGTGAGGAATACAAAGAAAAATGCATGATGCCTACAGTGAAACATGGTGGTGGCAGTGTCCTTATGTGAGGCTGCATGAGTGCTGCTGGTGTCAGGGAGCTTCATTTCATTGATGGCATCATGAATTCACAGATGTACTGCTCTATACTGAAAGAGAAGATGCTACCATCACTCTGTGCCCTTGGTCGTTGTGCACTTTTCCAACATGACAATGATCCTAACACACATCTAAGGCCACTGTTGGATTTCTGAAGAAGAACAGGGTGAAAGCGATTCAGTGGCTCCTGATCTGTGAACCCAATCAAACATCTATGGTGAATTCTGAAGAGACAAGTTGAGCATCACTCTCCATCCAGCATCCATTCTCTAAAAGAGGTAATTCTTGAAGAATGGAAAAAGATAGATGTTGCAAAATGTCGCCAACTTGTTCATTCCATGCCTAGAAGACTAGGTGCTGTCATTAAAAGTGTAATCATTTTTGCATCACCCCAATTTGAGTAAAACTGAAAAATGTGTAATCTAAGTTATATTATTAACCTTACTTTCATGTTATAAGTTAAACAGATGTTATATTAAACTTGATCTTGTCGAAATTGTTTTTGTGTTCATTGAGATATTGTTTAAAAGGTTACTTTTCAAAGGGGGTGTACTCATTTACGCTGAGCACTGTACCTCACTTTGATCCCACAACATTTCTCTTCCAAAACCAGTTTAGTGCCAACCTGGTTACATTTAAAATGTTTTGGGGTTGAATGTTACAGGGTTGAAGATCAGTGCAAAAATGTCTAATTATTCACTGTCAGTATTCTTTTGCTTTTTGGCAATTTTATTTTTTCTGTTAACTCCAATTGTTCAACTGAAAATAAAGGTGATGATGACATAACTGTAAACATTAAAAAGAAAAAAAAAGGATAGAGACTGTAAGAGATACTTGCCTCACTTTGAACCCATGACATTCCAAAACAGGTTTAGGTCCAACCCTGTTACATTTCAAATGTTGTATGTTTAAATGTCACAGGGTTGAAGATCAGTGCAAAAAGATCTTATAGCGGCCTTATCTAGCACTGCACAACACCAGATTTTTTATTTATTTTTTTTTGTCAATATTTTTTCTGGGAAAAAAATCATCACAAAAATCATGTTTCCCCCCCCAATCATGTTTCACCAACCCTGTTATATTCTAAATAAAATGGGTCACTTTGATTGATAATTTCTTGTGGTGTAGTCTCTCTAGTGATTGTCTTTCTCTTTGTCTTTCAGCGCTCCAGTAATGTAAGTGCCATGTTGGTAATGACCAAACCTTTGACTGGACCTAGAGAACATGTTGTGGATCTGGAGATGGTCACTCAGAGTAATGCCTTGAGCTACCGTTCCAGCTCACTGCTGAGACTCACCATTATAGTGGGTCCATACCCTTTCTAAATCATCTAGTTTGACTGAATCAGCACCTTGGTTTTATGTTTGTACTGCAGCTTACGTTTAAAATGTTCAAAACAGCATGGTCACCTGGTCTAGATCAGTGGTTCTCAACTGGTTGGTTGCAACCCAAAAATGGATCATGGAAACCAATTCAAAATCATTTAATTAATATTTGAATAAATCATTTGTTTAATAAATTTCATGCTACTGTATTTAGTCACCAGTTAATGTCCAATGTAAAATGTGGGCCCTGAAGCAAAACCACCTGAGAGCCACTGGTCTAGTTAATTGCATATTTACTAGGTTTTAAACAGAAATTGGTTTACTAATCATAAAAAGTAGGCTGTCTGGTTTATTGAATTTTAAATTTTTGTACTTTGAAAAATGAAAGACAAGGTCTGAGAGAGTGACATGAAGACCAAGAAATATCTAAAAACACAGCTGGATAACAGAAGAAATAACAGTTGCTCAAGTTTCATTCTGAAAAGCACTTATAGGTTATTCTTTTTCTTGGTAGAAAGAGGTTTGTGAGATTCTGATGCATGTCTTTTAATAGGATAGTTCACCCAAAAATGAAAAGTCTTTCATCATTTACTCACTTTTTGACTTTCTTTTGTAGAACACATAAGGTGAAGTTTAGCAGAGTGCCCCTTGTGCTTGTTTCCATACAATCTATTCAATAGGGACATAAGATGTTGAGCTCCAAAAATGACAAAACATACCATAAAAGTAGTTCATACAACTCTTCAGCTATATTGTGAGTCTTCTGAAAAGACCAAAATGTACATTATACAATGAAAACATTCCCTCCACCACAGCTCTTAAATCTTTCACACATCTGCATATTCAAATGGGTGTGCCACAATTCGTTGTGACAAATGCAGCATCCACAAAACATACATTTTGGCATGTTAGGGGCCATTCACACATTGAAAACACAATGTGTGGGCAATTGAATGGGGGGAAATCTAAGGTCTCAAAATGCGATTTTTAAAAGTTGAACTTATTTTAACTTCAGCTCTGCATTTTTAGAACACAATTTAAAACACACAGAACATGAGCTCATTGGTCAAAGACGTCCATGTAGCATGTTTTTATAGAAGAACAATGAAAAAGCAATATAGTGGAATACAAAAACACATTCTGTGTGAATGGACCCCTTACTGACACAAAATTATTGTATGGCTTCAAAACATAGGCACAGATTTATGTTTCTACCGGTGGGTGCCCAAACTCTGAAAGAAACGCAGCTTCTTCTTTTTTTTTTTTTGGAAACATGCAAGTGCAAAGCTTATGCTAGTCCTAGACTAAAATGCATGTTTGTGCTGTTTCAACTGAAAGCAACTTGTACAGACATATCTTAAAATAGGTCAGTGCCATTGTTTTGTCTCAAGATGCACACCAGTAATGTGTTTTTCTAAGATACTTAAAAGATACTTAAATGTCCTAATTGAACTAAGGCCTAATCCTGGTTTAGGCTAAGCCCTGTCTGTGAAACCGCGCCTTTAACATGCTCCTTGCTCAATATTTAATTATACTTAATTTTTCAAGAGAAGGCCTACTGTAGGGGTGAGTAGTTTAAATTTAATTTATTAATTTAATTTCAAGTTTCCTGAGTAGGGGTGTAACCCCAGTGTCCTGGCCAAATTCCCTCAATTTGCCCTTTCCAATCATGACCTTCTAATAATCCCCATCCATTGAACTGGCTATATCATTCTCTCTCCTCTCCACCTATGGCACTGGCGCCATTGTACTTTGGCTGCCGTTGCATCATCCAAGTGGATGCTGCACACTGGTGGTGGTTGAAGAGAGACACCCTGATATGATTGGAAAGCGCTTTGGATGTACAGAAGTACATAAGAAAACACTATATAAATGACTCATTCAAGTTCGTTCATACTGTCTTTTTCTCTGTGTTATTCGTGTCTCACAAAGAGAAACACACAGACTGCAAATACATTAAACCAACCAAACAACACCACATATTTTTTCCATGAGTGTTGTCACAAGTTGCTCTTTCACTGATATACTTGAGTTAAATACATAAAATACAATTTATCATTGTGCAAAAAAAGAAAGCACAAGCTTTTGTGTCAGGTTATGCTGAAATGTTAAATATAACTATAGAATTGTGAGTATTACCACCCGCCAGGACCTGATGTGAGATCCACCAATCAGAGAGGTTCCCGAATCTCAATCGATTTGTTGATTGGTTACAATGAATGGAGAAAATCTCAAGTCGTATGTTATTCTTTTATTTTTTTTGTCATTTCGATCCCCATTGGCTGTCACTATATGGAAAAGAGTAAGGCTGTCAAATTAAAATTAGAATTTAGAATACTCGTCAAATTTAAAATAAAAAAAGCAAAAAGGTGCATTTGAATTTTTGGTGTGCATCAGACAGCCTAATCAGTGGCGCATGAAATGCGATGATGATGTAAGAGTTGTTGTTGCATTTTAAAGGGATAGTTCATCCAAAAATTAAAATTTTGTCATTAATTACTCCCAAATTCAAAATTCATTTCAAAACATTGCAGAAATAGAAAAGCTCAATGTGGAGAAACCATAACAAAGTCGTTCACATGGAACATTAATTTTTTTGTGCTGCTTTTCCATTGTTTTCTATGTAAACGTGCTAAAGGGACATCTTTGATTGTTGCACTCAAGTCTTGCACAAGAAAGCCGCATGTTTAGAAAGCCATGTAAAGTTCATAGAAGTCCAACATTTAAAAAAACATCTCATATCTTTAAATGCAAAAAAAAAAAAAAAAAGGTACTCTGCACTTCGTCTTTTTGTATTAAACTATGTTCATAATTGTTAATGCAATTTACAAAATTATATTTGATTTTGTTTTGTACAGACAGTCATGTTATTTCAATGCTTTGAATAAACCATTTAATGCGGTGCATTAATATTTTTCTCACTGCTATTAGCAATATTTAATTATAAAATTCAAATTTTGTTTTTCAGCCATTTAGAAAGGCCTAGAAATGAGCAGCATGAACATTCTACTAAACTTCTATTTTTGTGTTCCTCAGAAAAAAGTAAGTCATACAAGTTTGGTATGACATGAAGAGGAGTAAATGATGACAGAGTTTTAATTTTTGAATAAACTAACCTTTTAATCTATCAATAAATCAAAGCTTTACATTTGTTGTACATGTAGAAGCAAAATTTAATTATCAAAAAGTGCTCATAGATTCCTTACTAGATTTGACTTTAGCAGGGGAAAAGTGTTTTATAGGTGGAACGTGGATAAGGCAAACAGAACTGAATATAGTTAGGTGGAACAGTTTGTGTCGTAATCTAATGGCATCCTTAGCTAATGGAAATCTCTGAATGTGTCCTCCGCCTTGCAAATGCTGCAGAAATGACCTCCTATCCTATGAGAATAAGGCAATAATGTTTTGGAAACAGAAGTGATGTTTTCAGGAAATTGCTGGCAAGGGTTTTGGGTCACATAAGCAATGGAACTCTTGCCTAACATGTCTGTATGGTTGCCAGAGCAGCGTTTGATCTTCTGCAGTGTTTCATGCTGATGGTCTGTGACAAACACTGTTACTTAAACCGTTGCGTCACACCCAGCACCCCCAGAGACGTGGTCGTGGGTGAGGCCAGAATGGGTCGCGCACCACCACGTTGTATGAAATTATTTTGGCAAACAATCTCTGTGTTGGCTGCATAGAGATCTGACTTAGTACTGCGATATAATATGGATGCTTGCGAATCAAATTTGTATGTTGTCCTTATCTATTTTCTTATGATCAAACACTTTGATTCACGGATGGTGAATGCTCAGTTTTTCTCTTATTGAGATCATTTTTGCTTATATCTAAATTAACGTGGACCAGTTGTTTCCGCTAAGTCAGCAAAGGTCTTTGTATTTTTTTTAACAAACTAAAGTGAATTGGATTTGCACCATTCGTTAAGAATGTTCCTGTATTTTCTGCTCTCAAGTTGCACTTTGTTTTTTTTTTTACTCATTCTTAGCCTTTGTGCCATTTATTCGGCTGTAAAGTTTTTGGAAATAAAAATGAATTCAGTAACAATTGTGTCATTTTCATAAGCTTATTCATTCGTTTGCTTCATGTAAAAAAAACAAAACAAAACAAAAAAAAATAAATATCTGTATCAAAACAAATGTACCAGCAGAAAGGAAAATGCTCATGTTGAAAAATCTTTTGCTAGTATTGCATAACATGCATGGGTCAGTTTGGTATATTACTGGAACAGTTTAAGAGGAACACAAAGATTCATCTGCAGTTATTACCTCCTGTGGTTGCAGATGGGAATATATAACTATGTGATGTTGTCATGACAATAGTTGAGCAGTTCCTGTAAGCATATTTACACACTGACAGCCTACTCATTTACAGAAAGCACGCGAGTCATACATGAACTGCATGTTTTTGCTTAGATTTCAATGTATACAGAAAGAAAAAGTGGGCTATGAACTAAATTTGGGTGTATGCTCAAAAAATCTTGGAAACGAAAATAGAAAAATTATGCATTTAAGTAGAATTTGAAGTTATTTTTTATGGCAAACTTGTTGAGTATTGTGCATATATTATAGGTAGTCATCTTTCTGGTGGTTTTATGTGAGAAACATTAGGTTTGGAAGGTTAGAACTTTTACAAAACGTGATCTTTGCACTAGACTATTACTTTACTATTGTAATATTGTTGTAAAATGTTTGCATTCACAGGGCCCAATGCAAAACCTTTAAAATATTGATTGTAAGGGTAATATTTCAAAAGATTTTCTTAATTCAAAATTACAAGGCCTAAAATGAAAAACTAGTTAAATATTTTTTTGTTGTTGTAAGCAGATGAAATGCATGAGACACTAAAAGCCTGTGTTTAGTGTAACTTTAACCCAAATTTTAATGAAAGAGCTTCATCTGCTGGTTATACAAAGTATAGCATCATTTACACAGCTCTCAGAGAGCTGAAATTCAAGTCAGTTTGCATTAAAATTAAACTCAGCAGTCAGTTTCACAAAGCAGTTTTTGTTTTAAAAGAGAATAAAGTGAATTTGATTTACCTTATCAGACATTTCTAGCCAGAAATTGTGCATTTTTGTCGGTAATATTAATGTTCTGATCTAAGGTCCAAGCCTTACAGTCTATGGTCCAAGCACAGCTAGTTCGCTGTGTATGACGTAAGCCATTTCTGTCGGCCAAATCAGATTTGAACCAATCGCAAAGTCGGAGAGGTTTGCGTAACCAATCGCAGCGCAGCACTGTGACTCACCATACATGGACAGCCATCGCCATATAAGGAAACATCGACTAGCTTTATATGGAGGAAAGTAGATCTCTGGGCGAACGTCCTCGTGAGTTGAATTCCCTAAATAAGCGCGCCATCAGCGTTTACGTTCTCCCAAAAACATTAAACTTTATATACAACCAAAATGTCCTAATTTACGTGTTCAATGTGAATTATTAAGCGCGATATTGACGTTACTGTTGGTAACTAGTTCTGTTTGCGGAGGTACATTGTATGGTCGCGATTCGTCGTTTCCAAATGTGGCAAGCGCAGCGTAAGTTCAGTTGAGGTTTGATTGATGGACTGTAGGCGTAAACTATATGTTGTAAACTTTGTACGATGGTCGTAAAGGGCTAGTTTTGGAGGTTTCTTTTTGTAGTTTACAAGCCAGTGACTTTCATACAGAAATTAAACTTCAGATAGCGTGCGTTTAGTCCGAGTTGTATGTTGAGTTGAGCTAATGTTCCTTAGCCTAGCATATGTATGGTAAGTTCGATATCAAGTGAAACGATCTGCTGGATTTGATCTGTGATCTGCTCGGATCGCTACACCTACCGCAGATTGCCGTAGCACTGCTAGCAGGTCAGTGTGTCAGCGATGTTGGGGGGAAACGGGACAGCCAGAGGGGCTGGGCGCTCAGGTAACGGCACAGGCTTGACCCATCTACAGGTGGGCAGCACATCTGGGTCTTTGGGGGCGGTAAACTCTGGCATAAACCTGCCCGATGGTGGCAGATACGACGACAGGCCGTCGGTTGAGGCTGTGCTGAGCGCCTCTGATGGAGACTCGGATTCCGGGGATGATGAAGAGAGTTCCGTCCTGGACAGGAGAGGAGTGAAGCGGGAGAGGAGTGAGATGGAGGTCGGGGGCTCCTCGGGATCTAATGCTGCACTGTCGGCTGTATATGGAGGAGTTTCTAGCGGTGTGGCTGGTGCAAAACCCGGCAAGAAAACACGAGGAAGGGTGAAAATTAAGATGGAGTTTATTGACAACAAGCTGAGGAGATACACGACCTTCAGCAAGAGAAAGACTGGCATTATGAAGAAGGTACGTTCAACCAGCACATGTACTACACGGATACTAGTGCTAAACTACTACGCTAATACTGGCACTACAACTACTAACTTACTACTGATGTACCAATATACTGTTAAGTATTAAACACTGCTAGTATTAATGTTTTACTATACTGATTCTAATACTGTAGAAATACTTGCACCACTGTTGCTAGTACTATCACTACTCAATTGCTACATCAAGTTACTGATAATAGAACAGTACCGATCCTAGAACCATTATATTATTGTATTGTATTAATGCTAGTGCTGTTTCAATGTAACGTACTGATGCTAGATCTGTATTAGTACTTGTACTACTATGCAGTTTACTGCTCTAGCATTGCACCATGCATGCTAGTATCAGTATCCACTGTAATTATAGTGACTTCTGTATGTGACTTCTGTGTGTTATAGACATACTAACACTGTAACCCCTATTGGAGTTTTTTTTTTTTTATTCAGCTACAGTTTATTGATACTATTAAAGTTTCTGTACATGGCATGTACTGCTATACTGATTCAAGCTCTATATCACTCACTTGTTTTGTACTACTGGTAGTGCCTTTTCAAGTCATTGATGAAGCTATTGGACCATACTAGTACTGTACAATTATTAATGCTGTAACAATTAAATTCAGTTGACTATTGCTAGTTCTTTACCAATTCTAGTACCACCACTCATGCTAGTGTTGTACTTTTACTAGTTTTATATCGAATCGATATACTGATTGTATTATACTAGTATCATTACCATTAATTGTGCCATAAAACTATACATAAACTAATACTGTACTCATACTAGTACTTAACGAATACTAGTGCCATACCACTGTGTTCATGTTAATACTACAGTGTTAATCATATACTGTAACAAGTACTATACCAATACTACTTTACATATTGGTACTATGTACTACTTTACTTATAGTAATGCTATAACACTATAGTATACTAGTTTAACACTATATACAGGTTTTGTACTACTGTTAGTACTTTATCAACAAGTCAATGTTGTTATTGTTATATCAATTTACTGATGCTAGTACTGTACAATTACTAGCACTATATACATTTACTGATTGTACTAATTGCATTACTACTATACTGATACTCATACTATGCAGATACTAGAACCATTAATCCAATGCTAAACCAGTACTGTACTCATACTAGTACTTTACAGTTAATAGTGCCATACCACTTCACTTACACTACTGCTGTACTAATACTAGTACCTAAGGAATACTAGTGCCATGCCGCTGTATTGATGCTGTTACTACACCAACAATGGTGTTAAACTGTACTGTTATAAGTACTATGCCAATATTAGTTAACTTGCTAGTACTATATACTTATTTACATATTTAAGTACTAGTTCTATAGTAAACTCTATACTGATACTAGTTTACTGCTGTTTATACCACGCCACTATATCACTTTATCATATATCCCTCCTCTCTTGCTTTCTGATGTCTTAAGTGTTGCATATGAAGGTAGATTCCTCATCTGTTCTGACACATTTGTCATTGCCCTCTCAATTGTCATTCATTCCTGTCTTAGCAGAAATAGCCCTGATGACTGATCAGGTTACTGTGCTAGACATTGTTAATACATTTGCATATCTTGAGAACCGGCCTAGTTGCAGAAGTCGGGGACGGAGGGTGTAATGACAACCTGCAGTAGGCCACAGGTGACCTTGGGATCATGTGACAGCCTCTCTGTTAATTGTGACTTATTAGTTGCAGTTAATTGCCCTTCTTACCAGTTCTTTTATCTCTTTTGCTTGGGCTACTGTCATCACCTCTCGTCTTTCTTTTAATTTTTTTCTTACCTCATTCCCTTTTAAGGGCTATAAAGATCAAACCATGTGGTTTACAACCACAAGAATCCCAATTCAAACTGAATTGCATTACACAAGCACATTGGGAATTTATTGGCGCATAAACTTCACAACGTTTGTGATGTTTGTCATCATTGTTGTCTGTTCAATCAGCTTTGAGCTTACAAAACATGAGTTTGCCAGTGCTTATCAATCAGTGTCCACTCGTGAAGGAAACATCACTCTAGAATAAAATGTCTCATTGTTATCTTGCTTTCTTCTCAACATTTCCAGGCTTACGAACTGTCCACCTTAACGGGAACGCAAGTTTTGCTCTTGGTTGCCAGTGAGACGGGCCACGTCTACACATTTGCCACACGGAAACTTCAGCCCATGATCACCAGTGAGACGGGTAAAGCCCTCATCCAGACCTGCCTAAATTCCCCTGATTCTCCACCCCGTACGGACCCTTCAACAGACCAGCGGATGAGTGCCACGGGATTCGAGGAGACTGATCTCACCTACCAGGTCTCAGAGGCTGATGGTCTCACAGAGCCAAAGGTACATATTTTCTACCTCATATTTTCAATCATCTAGTTGCGCAGACCAGAAACCTTTTTGTTTGTTCACTTAGGACTAGGGGTGTGACAAGATTAGGCGGGTGTGACGATATTAAAATTTGACGAGATTTCTTGTCAAGGTGAAAAGCTGTCTCGCGACATTGCCTTGACGGAGTGTGAGGGTGAAATTAGCATAGAATATGCCAGTGCTACATTGACATTACACTGTTGTTTTGCTTTTTTTATATAAATAAAAACCATTTAATTCATTTGGATAATGGTCGCTTCAATTGTAAATGTCTGCTCTGCTCATCCAGCACAAGCTGCAGAGTCGCACACAGTGCAGCAGGAATCACAGTTCACTGATCATGTGACTAGAGTAAGGGGAGATGACTGACAAGACCAAGGCAGAGGATTCATTCTGCAACAGAGCCTAAGCATCTGAGCACTGCCGCTCCTTACACAGAGTATGTGCGATCACGAATTTGAAAGCGAAAGTAAAATGCAAGCTCCCTGGTGTGCGCAAATTAGGCTACATACAATAGCCTTTCTCCCAGTATCAAACCTATCTTAGGCTCGGCTGTATTGTTGTAACCACGTCTTCTCTCTGGTCTCTGTTTTAGTCTCTATTTGAACTTTGAATATTGAGAGAGTACTTTGATTATGGTTGCACTTATAGTTTGCACTTAAGAATAAGAAAAATTATTTATACTGTTTTAATTTTATCTTGTTCAAATGAGTTCAATTAGGAGGTCACACACAGCCTCAATCAGAAGTTCTGGAAGCGCATAATTCATGTACAGTAAGGTCTGAAGAGACTCATACAGGAAAGAAGCCTGTCAGTTGAGTTTGTAGTAAAACCTTTTTTCAGTTCTAATATTGTCTTTCAATGCATATGATAATTCCTACTCAGAAAGTAGAACTGAAATAACATCCATTACAATATGATTAGTTAAAACGTTTAAAAATGCACCTCCAGACTATTTTTTCCAGTCATGAGTTTTGTCATTGAGGATTTCTTAAAAATACTGTGCAAAAACTCAATCTCTGTCTCTTCTCATCTCGTGAGCAAAGTGTCTCATCACACCCCTACTTAGGACACATTCTTCTGTTCATAATAGCTGGATGGAGCACGAAGGTCTCAACATTTGTTTTGAAAGTTTTTTTTAAACTTGTTAACATGGTACATAATAAAGAAATCTTTCAGGATGCACAGCACAACAAATTACGCCTCTAAATTAATCCAATTTGAAGTTTAAAGGAGAAAAGTAGAAAATCTAAATAAACACTAGTTGACCCCATTAGTCTAGTTGGTTAAAGGATTAGTTGACTCTGCCGAATATTTTACACATCTAAATACGAATCATCCTTTATAGTTTCATAGCATGGTCCATCATTTTCATCAAGTTTCACTTTAAGTGAAAACTTTCTCCCATTCCTGTTTCTTGACCTTTGTAGGTCTTAGTTTTCCAGACTACAATAGCTTGTTTAAAAGTTGAAAGAAATCTGACATGCACGACTTTCACACTAAACCCCTTTTCGACTATCAGCATCCATCATGCAAATACCAGTTTTGCCCACATTTAAGAACATTTGCGTCACCCTGAGCACGTCTTTGCGCGGCAGTGTGTATTATTCACAATGTCCAACTCTCATTGATAAGGATTAGATGCTGTCTACATGTCCTTATATAGTCTGGTTTTCCCAGTACACTTTCTTGGCTCATGGCTGATTACATTCCGTATAAGCTGCAGCTGTTTTCAAATTTGGATGACATATCCCCCCCTTTTCCCTACTGATTTAGGGCAAGTAGTGAGTGAGCATGCAAAATTTGAAACCTGAATCTCTGTTTAAGAAATTGCTTAAAAAAGCAGATCCTCAACTTGGGCTGATGAGAAGCTCATCAGATGGTCCATGTTTTGAAAAGTTATCATGGGAATGGGCTCCTCCTACCACATCAAATCTCAGATAGACAATGCTTTTACCAGATAAATTTTTGCATCCAAACATGCACAAGTGTTTTGGTTTAGTTGGTTGTTGGCTGCTTTGTTGAATATTTACAATATATTCTTTCACATCCAATGGTAAATTAACAGTAATGTGCTTTTATTTGGGTAGATAAAGGTGCACACATGCTACACAGCTTTTATGACATGGATTCGTATGGATGCAAACATCAAAAGCAAATGTTTTAATCATAAGCAAAAGCTTTTGTTTACAGATGCTAAAGATGTCAAAAGTCCCTGCAATTTTATACTAAAATATCCCTCTACAGACACATTGAAGCTCGAGTTGCCATTGGCTAGTAATTTTATTTATTTATTTTTTTTGTTTACTCACCAGACTTTATGGAATGCAAGAACAATGCAAATTAAAAAAATAAACATATATACATTTCAAACACTAGGTACAGAAATTGAAAAAAGTAATCAAATTTAAAATAGCACTGCATAGTCTTCACTGTATAAATTAAATATAGATCTTTAAGCTTAAGCTTATGTTATACTTTCTGTGTGGGTCCACTAGGGACACAAATAATAGATCACAGACTTCTTGATTCAAACACCCATGTGATCTCATTCCTAAATGACAATGATTTGCCTATATGTCTATTAAATTTTCTTTTTAAAATCTCACATTGCTGCTGATCCAGAGAGAGCAGTTGTCATGTATAGGTATGAAATGGCTTCACAAACAGTCTTTTCAACGATACAGTATCATTATTTGTGTTACATATTTTTAAATGATCACAGAATTACTGGGATAAAAGTTTATAGTTCGGTATACTTCATAAGTGATTAAAATAGAGCAAATCACTTCTTGAAAGTAACATTATTACACCTATAGGTGGTGACAAGTGACTGCTTAAAAAATGTTTTTGTCATTGAATCATTAATTTAAAGGTGCCCAAGAATGCTTTTTCACAAGATGTAATATAAATCTAAGATGTCTCCTGAATGTGTCTGTGAAGATTCAGCTCAAAATACCCCATAGATTTTTTTAAAAAAAATTTTAACTGCCTATTTTTGGGCATCATTAACAATGCACTGATTTACACTCGGCGCCGCCCCCTTAAATCGCGAGCTTCCTGCCACATGAGCTGTCGACTATATTACAGGGCATTTACAAAGTTCACACAGCTAATATAACCCTCAAATGGATCTTTACAAGATGTTCGTCATGCACGCTGTATGCATGCTTCGAATTATGTGAGTAAAGTATTTATTTGGATGTTAAAGTTTTATTCTGAGTGAATTTGAGGCTGTCCTCCGTGGCCAACGTCTAACACTACACTGTTGGAGAGATTTATAAAGAATGAAGTTGTTTATGAATTATACAGACTGCAAGTGTTTAAAAAATGAAAATAGCGACGGCTCTCTTGTCATTACATTAATTAACCGATGGTAACTTTAACCACATTTAACAGTACATTAGCAATATGCTAACAAAACATTTAGAAAGACAATTTACAAATATCAGTAAAAATATCATGCTATCATGGATTATGTCAGTTATTATCGCTCCATCTGCCATTTTTCGCTGTTGTTCTTGCTTACCTAGTCTGATGATTCAGCTGTATGCAGCTCCAAACGTTAACTGGCTGCCCTTGTCTAATGCCGTTCTTAATGTTGGGAACATCATGGGCTGGTATTATGCAAATTGTGGGGCGTACACCCCGACTGTTACGTAACAGTCGGTGTTATGTTGAGATTCACCTGTTCTTCTGAGGTCTTTTAAACAAATGAGATTTATATAAGGAGGAGGAAACAATGGTATTTGAGACTCACTGTATGTCATTTCCACGTACTGAACTCTTGTTATTTGACTATACCAAGATAAATTCAATTTTTCATTCGAGGGCACCTTTAAAAAGATTTGTTCAAAAAAAAAGAAAAAAAAGCTGATCCAGTAATAGAACAAGTGAAGTATTCATGTGAGTCATTGAATCTTTCATTCATTTCAAACCAGTTTTTTTAAAAAAAATAATTCATTTAGATTAAACATTTTAAATAGACTGCAGCAATTAACATTTTGTCAGAACCTCTAGTAAATAATGTTATTTTGTTTAGTTGTCTGTTCAGAATTGTGCAAGTATTGTGATCTCTATTTGAGGGGGGGGGGGGGGGGGGGGGGAGAGTGATTCTCAGTTTATCTGGAATCGTCCCGCTCTAATTTATGTTACAAAAGATTTCTATTTCTATTCATTTTAACAATCCTGAAAAATGTCATGGTTTCCACAAAAATATGAAGCAGCACAACTGTTTTCAACATTGATGATAATCAGAAATTGTTTCTTGAGCAGCAAAACAGCATTTTAGAATGATTGATTTCTGAAGGAATTCATATGACAAGGAAGACTGGAGTAATGATGCAGAAAATTCAGCTTTGATCACAGGATTAAATTAAACTTTACAATATATTACAATAGAAAAGTTATTTTAAATTTTAACAATATTTCACAATATTTCGTTTTTTACTGTATTTTTGATCAAATAAATGCTTGTTGAGCAGAAGAGACTTCTTTTAAAAACATTTATAAAAAATCTTACTGACGTCAAAATGTTTGAACAGTAGTGTAATTGTTAAAGGATTAGTTCACTTTCAAATCAAATTTTCCTGATAATTTACTCACCCCCATGTCATCCAAGATGTCCATGTCCTCCTTTCTTCAGTCGAAAAGAAATTAGGTTTTTTGATAACATTCCAGGATTATTCTCCCTGTAGTGGACTTCAATGGACTACACTGTTAAAGGTCAAAATTACAGTTTCATTGCAGCTTCAAAGGGCTTTAAACAATACCAGACGAGGAATAAGGGTCTTATCTAGTGAAACTATCTGTCATTTAAAATAAAAATTTTTAAAGCTGCAGTAGGGAGTTTTTAGAAAACGTTGACTTAGCCTGAAAATTGGAACAAGCACAACTCACAGGTCACTCCCCCTTGCTCTATGCTGCACTACAGCCCTCCCTCCACAGCTCCTCCCCCATCACAACGGAGCCTGCCGTGAACGCGCAGGCTAGTAAGCAAGCAGGACTGATGACGTGGATAAACAGTTATAGCACATTCACTGATACAAACAAAACATCAACAATATGATTTACATTGACTATGGCCTTCCCATACTTTGACTACAAACTTGGTCCTCAAAACATTACGTATTTTGCAATACATGTAATGTAACTATATGACGTATATGCACTATTTCTATAAAGTGCTAGTAAGATTATATAACGGTAATATTACAGTACGCAAATAACTGGCTTCTCCGGTTATCTCTGTATGTAAATTTTAGCCAAGAATAAAACAAAATTTGTTATTAAACCACTCTGCCTCTTTTCGTTTTATTTAAAGAAACAAACAAAAACATATTAATAGCCTCAGGCAACGAGTGATTAATTATCTGCAATGTCTGCTTATATTTATAACAAAACGAAATATTAAACAAACCTGCCTCTTTTTGTTTACATTTCAAACATATTAAATGTAATACTATTTGTGCATACTCTGATTATCTTCACTGTAATGAAATGATCACAATGTCAGATCAAATTGTCAGAAAGAAGCTATTTTTATCAATTAACCACAAATTTGAGCTTTAAACCAGCATATTCTCGCCATTCTCTCATGACTTAATAGAGCCCGATCACACAAAAATGCGTATCAAGATCAAATATATGCCAAAATGAGTTTTTCGCGTGCATATGATACGCACTTTATGGGGTATTACACATACGAAACTGGATTGTTTGTCTGCCATAAGCAAAGCTGCTGCACACCGGTAATCTTGAATTTGAATGCCTGTACAAGCTGTGCACTATGGCTGTGCATAATAGGAGTGTGATCAGTGCGCACACGAGCTTGATTGACACTGCTAAGACACTCCTCCTGACTCTGGTTGGTTCTTACCGGGAGCCGTGTATTTCTGCAAATGGCAATAGGACCACTGGGAGGAGCTTGATTTTTTTTTTTTTTTTTTTTTTTTTTTTTCACAGATTTTCTGTCTCATATTCTACTGTCAGGACATAATGACAGGTTTAACAAATATGTAAAAAATAAATTTTTACAAAAGTTACCTACTGCAGCTTTAAATGTATATGCTTTATATTAACAAATGATCGCCTTCCAAGTGGTTCTGCCAAAACCGCACTTTCGTATTCTTCAAAAAGCTTACGCTGTATGTCCTACGCCTTCCCTATTAAACTTATGGAAAAAATGGAACTGGCGTTTACAGTTTGGCTCTACTTTTTAGTTTTATCATTTACAGTGCTCAGCATAAGTGAGTACACCCCCTTTTGAAAAGTAACATTTTAAACTCTAAATGAACACAAAAACAATTTCCAAAATTGTTTTTTTTTTTTTCAAAACCTACCAAAAGTAAGGTTAATAATATAACTTGGAGAACACAATTTTCAGTTTTACTCAAATTAGGGTGATGCAAAAATGAGTACACATCACTGAAAATCTCTGGAGCAAAGCTAAATTTTAGACTACAAATGTCTAATTTAACAAGAATTCAACCACAGGTGAGTCCAAGTATTCTTTACACAGGTGTCCAGCAGACATTTGACTAGGGCTGGATGATTAATCGAAAAGTAATCGAAACCGAAATTCAGAACCTCTAACTGATGTAATTTTCCCATGTTGGTTATTTAGTTTTTTTTAATCCTGTTAATACGTCCCACTTAAAAACATACTACCGCTTGTGTTGCCACGTGACTCTGCCCCATCCAGTAAACACGCAGGTGAACGTAGTCAACACACGGCACGTGAGCGGTGAGCCTTGCGTCTTCACTAATGTTTGTCATTTTAGTGTTTTATGGTTTGCCAGTTTAGACATTCATGCGATTTAGATGATCGGATGTGTACTGTTATATCAAACTACTCTGCTCGCGCAACTGCATTGTGGCATGAACACTCATACAAACAGTAGCTGCACAAAACGTGAAGATCGCGTGCACTGAGGAGCAGAAACTAGTTGTCAACACTGTCCTGTGATATCACTAAAGTAGCTTAAGGCATCTTTACACAGAAAAAGCTCTAAAGTGAAAAACCAACTCTGAAGTGCCATAAAATCACAAAAATGTGCATTTACACAGACTGTTTAATGCTTCTTTGAAGCGGCATAAATGCATTTACACAGGAATTAAAATCGCGGGAAACAATGCTTTGAACATAACTGTTTTAAAACTACAGTTTTAACAAAATGAATTTAAAAATAATGAAATAATAAACAATTCAATAAAACTCGAAATCAAAAAATATGAAATTTTAAATTTCCTCTGTTCTATAGCTATCTCACGCTTTGTTTGTCATAATTCTGTGGTACTGATAGTTATTTTCTATTTCTTAATAAAAAAATTTACAGTTGGAACAAATGCTACAAAGTAATTATTTATTATCACTAGGGCTGGGTATCGTTCAAAAATGTTCAATATCAACACCAATACCGATACCTTGACTTCGATGCCGATTCCTAACGATACTTTTTCCGATACCAATTTTATAAAAGCTGTTTTAATAAGATTACATTACCTCAAAAAATCTTTGGTTTTAAGTTTGACTTAAAACTTTTTTTTTTTTTTTTTTTTTTACAGACTCAAAAGACTCTCCTGAGCCACTGCATAAAGGAATAAAAAAAGTCTGCTTATAAATTAATATTTATTTAAAATGAAAGTTATTTGGCTAAATAATATTTCCTTAACAGCCTTTAAACACTGGCTTTACTCTCTTCACACTTATATTTTGCCACTGTTTCCTTACATCATTGTTGGATATATAGTTATATATTATAAGAGAGCTTCTTGAGACTCCAGAGACACCCACAGCTTCAAATACCTGTTTGCTGCTCAACACTGGCTTTTTTTTTTTTTTTTTATAGCTGCCCTTTTAATACAATTAATTTTTTTGACAGGAACATTCAAAGGCCCTTTCATTAATAGGCCTTTATCTGACTGAGTTCTGCTGTGCTCTAAATCACTCAAATATCTTATGATAATTTGATCATCTCCATTCAGTTTTTACACAATATTAGTTGTTTTCATGCCTTTTGCACAACATTGGACCACTTAATAATGTGGAACAGCCTCTGAGTAGGGTTTCCATAGACCTGGAAAATTATTTTGTCTGAGATTGTTTATTTTATCCATGTCTTTTTAGATAACTGGTATCAAACATTTTCTGAGAAAAACTCAAATCTGAATGTTTATTGTACTGAAATCTTACTGATATGTCACTTAAAGCAATATCTCATGTAGGGTTTTCCTTTGTTTTATATAATGACCACTAGGAGGTGGTTTAGGCACATGCTTTTCTTAATTGGTTTTCTTTAAAGAGAAATATGTTCATTTGAAAACGAAAGTAAAAGAGTGATGCACGTTTTTGGAATATAATATAACAATGCACAATCACAGTGATGCCGATTGTGTTAAGCATTTGCCTTATCTGAGAGAAATGTTGCATTTACAGTCTCTTCATAGGAAGATTACAAATGGCGAAAGCCAATTGATGACACAACGATTCTCTGCTGTTATTTTGATGGTTTGCTTTACAATGTGAGTACAGGACTCTTTTTACTTCACTGCCCCTTGTTGGTAGACATTTTTTTTAATTTCCCCTATGTTTCGTCTCCTGCTTCTTGAATCTCGCGCCGCCGGAGCTGACTGGAATGCTTTTGGTTGTCATGACAATGACTTCATTTAGGCTATATTTCACGTTCATTTACACTGAACCAGAACAGTATCAGAGTCGCCTTTGATACTAGGGGCTGAGGTGGGTCAGACCCGGCGTATTTTAGGTCTGCTTTTATGTGGCATTGCATCTTTACACTGGGTATTGGAGGTTGTAGACTAGAGTTTTTGCTTCAAAATTATGTAAACATTATGCTGCCTATTCCTTCATATAAAACAATATATTGATTTAGTTTTTGTAAGACACTTTTTGCCAAGAAACACAGTATGCGAGGAGGCGTGAATCACCACTGAAAATGGGCCATTCTCACCTGAGAAGACAAAAGAATTGGATAGTAATGAGTTGAAATGACTTGCATATTAATGAGGCATTTCAGTCAGGTAGGCTGTGAAAAAAAAACCTTCTGTGATGTCTCAAGCTCATCATGATATATTAAACATACAGAAAAATATTATTACAATATAAAGTAATGGTTTTATATTATACTTTAAAATATAATGTATTTCTGTGATGCAAAGAGTCTGAATATAGGCTTTTAGTTTAAAAGCATGCACATTTGGAGAAATATTGGATTCTCATATGTTTGTCAATTTTCTATACTGAGGAGTTATTTTTATTTAATATTCACTGTCATTACTATGAGCGCTGGTGTTTTCAATTCATCCTTGAAGTCGGAGGGCGCTCTGTGCTTTTTTTAGTCCACAAATTCATCTAAAAGAAGAGGCTATTCCATGAATGGAGTTTCCAATGCGTACAGCAGCAGGAGGGCGCTAAAGAAACAAAAACTCATCTAAAATTCATCTATAGAAGAAAACAGGAACTAACTGCATGTCTTCTAGAGCTCGCTAACCATGACTTTTACATCCAGATAAACACTTTTCAAGACAATAAATACACGATTGAGATGATGAATGCATGTATTGCCTCTGAATTTGCGTCTGAATAGCGCTGGCTCCGTGGGCGTGGCCGCATTAGCGGATAATGAGCTGAATCACGGACTTCTGACATGGCTCTCTTTTCATACAGATTACATAAACACAGAAGGTTTGTTTTCGATTTGACTTGCATGATTTAAAACCTGACATCTTAACGTTTTTTTAGACATAAGTGTAATTTTTCTGTGATTAGTATTCACTAAGTTACAGTTCATTTTCTGAGAACTATCAGATTGGACTTCGTTCAGAGGGAGAGGAGAAATCACGCATCATGTTAGTTTTCTTTATTTTACAAAAAGCACAACATTTTGTTTTTACTCTGAGTGTATACAAATAAAAGAAGATATTCTATAGTTTCAATTGATATATTACTTATGTCTCTATGACAAAAAATGACGGAGTATTTTAAGTCTGTTTGGCTGCAATGTGAAAAAAAAAACCTGCAAAACACGCCGGCGCGTTTTCAGACCTCAGAGTGTTAAATAATGGTACTTTGCTAATTTCTGTATCTGATTTACGATGAACATAAACCTGTAAGAAATGTTACGAACCATAGAATAAAATAACTGCTGAAAGTGAGCTGTTATGTCAGATTACTCTTTCAAAAGGAAAAAATATCCCAACTTTAATAGTCAAGCAAATGTACAGTACAAATCTTGTAAGTGAACTATGAGGGCAAAAAACAAAATAACCGTTCATTAATCATAATCGAGGTAAAATGTTCAATTAAGGTTTTGAACCCCTTCCCATTTCATGCTGTCAGCAATGGCACCACATGGAAGAGAAATGTCACAAGATCTGAGAGAAAATAATTTCTTTACACCAGAAAGGTGAAGGCTACCAGAAGATCAGAAGAGCTTTACTTATCTTTACTTACTGTAGTAAAAGTGGTACAAAAATTAATAAAAGATGGAACTGCAACCATCTCACAGACGTCCAGGTTGTCCACGGAAGTTAACACCTCGACAGGAGCGTCTTCTGATGAGAAGGGTTGAAGAAAATCCACATGCAAGTTCACTGCAGTTATCTAAAGAAGCAGAAAGCCAAACTGGGACGACTATTTCCGGTGACCCAATACGGCGTACACTGCAGATGAATGGCATGCATGGGTGCTATCCACGAAAGAAGCCTCTCCTAAAGCCCAGGCACAAAAAAGCCCACCTAGAGTTTGCCAGGGCCCATGCTGACAAAGATGAAGACTACTGGGACTCTATACTCTGGAGTGATGAGACCAAGATAAATGTTTTTGGAACTGATGGCTTCAAAACTGAATGGCGGTGAGGAATACAAAGAAAAATGCATGATGCCTACAAAACATGGTGGTGGCAGTGTCCTTGTGTGAGGCTGCATGAGTGCTGCTGGTGTCGAGGAGCTGCATTTCATTGATGGCATCATGATTTCACAGATGTACTGCTCTATACTGAAAGAGAAGATGCTACCATCACTCCGTGCCCTTGGTCGTCGTACACTTTTCCAACATGACAATGATCCTAAACGCACATTTAAGGCCACTGTTGGATTTCTGTAGAACAGGGTGAAAGTGATTCCGTGGCTCCTGATCTGAACCCAATCGAACACCTATGAGGAATTCTGAAGAGACAAGTTGAGCATCACTCTCCATCCAGCATCCAGTCTCTAAAAGAAGTCATTCTTGAAGAATGGAAAAAGATGGATGTTGCAAAATGTCGCCA
This sequence comes from Chanodichthys erythropterus, assembly GCF_024489055.1. Lineage (NCBI taxonomy): Eukaryota > Metazoa > Chordata > Actinopteri > Cypriniformes > Xenocyprididae > Chanodichthys > Chanodichthys erythropterus. The sequence continues at coordinate 1,826,283 of NC_090230.1, forward strand.
ACTTGTTCATTCCATGCATAGAAGACTTGGTGCTGTCATTAACAATCATGGAGGCCATACAAAGTACTAGATGTAGTAGTTTTTGTTGTGGGGTGTACTCATTTTTGCATCACCCTAATTTGAGTAAAACTGAAAAATAACATGAAAGTAAGGTTAATAATATAACTTGGATTACGTATAAGTTAACAGATGTTATTTTAAACTTAGTCTTGTCAACATTTTGGAAATTGTTTTTGTGTTCATTGAGATATTGTTTAAAATGTTACTTTTCAAAAGGGGTGTACTCATTTATGCTGAGCACTGTATTTCATCGGATACTATCCATATTGAAATGAATTGAAAGTCTACGGAAGATTGGTGCGCATACATGTAGTTCAAAGTTTGCCAAAAAACAGTAGTTAATTTGTTCTGGAATTTTTACAGACGTTGTGTGAGAAAAAACACAGACATGGCAGGTTCGGATGGGATTAAAATCTCAAAGTACATCTGTGAAATGCAAATTTCTCTAACGACCCCCTGTAAAACTAGTCCCGTCCGAATAGGGCTTAAGTCCAGATTTGCTCTGGTCTCTCAGCCAAGCTCAGTTCTGCTTCTCTGTTTGGGTGAAATCATTCTGGCTTTCTGGTATTTCTGCCCTTCTTTTGAAGGAGAAGAGAAAATTTTGAGCAGCTCAGAGGCTGCTAGATCCGTCATCCCTGTTTTGTAGGTTTCGTTCAGAGCTGCCTGAAATAGCAGTGCTCTCTTGCTGTGTGGACACCTGTTTTCCTGTGAAGGCAGCTGCCGTTCTTGGGATCGGCATGACACAATTGCCTTTATCACGCAGTTGTTGCAACAGGCTCTGCTGCGATCAATCAGTCTTGGTCCGCCACAGGAAGACGCTGTGACATGAAATATATGTTATGATAATGTCATTCCAAACTCATTTGGCCGTCTTTCTTCTGTGGACAGCTTCTGTCTGTCTTTTTCATTTTTTTTTTTTTTTGATTAGTAAAGTGTTATTTGACTGGATTATCAAATAGGCATTTTTACATGATGTGATCCATAAATAGTTCTACAGTGAGTCAGAATAAAATTCAAACTGTGATTGACTGCTTTTAGTCATATAATTCATTGCATAATTACTCGCACTTAATTATTATTCATGAGCAAAGATTTCACTCATAGAATGTAGTTAAAGGATTAGTTCACTTTCAAATGAAAATTACCCCAAGCTTTACTCATCATCATGTATTCCTAGGTGTATATGACTTTCTTCTTTCTGACGAACACATTCAGAGAAATATTAATAAATATCCTAACGCATCCAAGCTTTATAATTGCAGTGAGTGGGATCAACAAGTATGAGCTGAAGAAAGTGTCTCCATCCATATTCATCCATCATAAACATGTACTCCACACAGCTCTGGGGGGTTAATAAAGGCCTTTTGAAGCGAAGTGATGCGTTTGTGTAAAAAATAATAATAAATATACACTTAGGATGGCTTGAGGGTGAGTAAAAGCTTGGGCTAATTTTCATATGAAAGTGAACTAATCCTTTAACATTAACTATATAATAACCAAGTTTTCTTGTATATTATAAATATTTCATTATATAATGCTTCATGAATAATGAAGTAAAATGCATCCTTTAGCATGTATCAGTCTTATAAATAAATACATGCCGATTTGAGCATATCTATATTGTATTGTGACAAAAAAGTATATTGATTTGGCCCTCTAAATTTGCTCCTTAAAATCATTTTATTTCTGACTTTGTTGTTGCAGGAAATGATAAAGCCTACATTCACTGCTGCCACTTTACCTGGAGGCACGAGCACCAACAGCACGACCACACAGTCATCAGCCTCTTCCTCTCCCTCCTCATCCTCAGTTGCCATGCACACTCAGAGCAGCGCCCCCTCGCTGTCTGGCACCACCTGTTGGTCGATGAACGCTCAGAGCGTCTCTAGTGCAAACGGCACAGTGCTCAAAAGTTCTCCCGCTGGCGTGATGCAGCTGCCTGGTGGATTCACGCTCATGCCAGGTGGGGGCTTGTGTTCATTCGTTCCTTTTGTTGCATGATTTTTTTTTTTTTTTTTCTTCTCCCTTTACAGATTAGTCCAGATTAACTCTTATTTGACTTTCCAGATGGGTTGCATGATGCATTGCATCAGCTTGCATGACATCTTCGTGTTTTAATGAATTCACATGAACTTATTTGCTTGCTTGCATGCCTGCACACTTTGAATTCTGCTTCCAACTGATTTCGTCTGTTTAAAGGCCTGTTCACATCAAGAGCGATGCAATGAACAAATCGCAATATATTTAGTTTTTTATTCACATGAAATAAATTTTTTTTTATCCAGATCAGTATTTATTCAGAAATACATACATTCATTTCAGGAAGATTTTATGATTTTTTTTTTTTTTTTTGTGCTTATGCGTGCTTTTATTTATTTTAAATCTATTTAATATTTTATATAGATTTCAAATTTCAGTACAACGTTTCAGAAAAAAAAAACTCATTAAGAGAGTGAAATTCTTGAAAATAAAGTAGTAAAGTCTTGAAATACCAAGTAGGTTGGTATAATCTTATTTTCCTTGGAAAATATTGCTTATTATTTCAAAAACTTTTGTCTGCCAAATCTAAGTCATGTGGTGCAACCAGCATACAAAAAAAGTGTCATGGTCAATAAGAGATAATTGACTTTTTATGACAAGGCAAGGGTAGTTCAGGTGTAAAAATGTCATGTGGTGCGACTCCCCAAAACCTAATGATATTTAAGAATTAATATTTCATAATATTTAAAAAGAATTCTTTGAAAGATATATTTAAAAAAAAAAATGAAATTAATCTGTGTACACTCAAATCTTGTAAAAGTGCAAGTGAAAAAATGTTTTTACTTTTGCTTGATGGTTACACCGCGTGACTTTTTAAAAATATCTTTGAAAATAAATAATATAAAACCATATGAAACAAACATGAAAATAAATATTAACATGAATTTAAAACTAGTTTTTCCTTTTTTATTGTAAACATTCTTGTTTGTCATTGACCCACATATTTACATTAAATTCCAATTTACATTAAAGACTAGGATGATATATTTTAAATATTATTCAAGATATGAATTTTGATTTCCTTGAATTTCAAGATCTTAATGTTAATATTCCAAATGATAAATTCAGTACTGTGAATTTGTTCAAACTGATTCACCATACCAGACTGTTGTTGTTTTTTTGTTTTTTTTCCTCCTCGACACGGCAACAAAAAATTACTCCAATCGCTTCATTTTGTTTTAAAATCTTATCTCACCAAAAATTCTTGCTTGGTGTGACTAGGCCTTGAACATGCGAGTTCTGCTTTGCTTGCTGAGGGTGTCGCTGTGTGTCCCGCAGGCGCTTCTCTTCCGCCTGGCACACACACTATTCCTCTCAGTCAGCTGCAGACACACTCTCTGGCCATACAGTGTCCACAGACGCAAAACAGTCACGCCATGACTAGCACAACCACCGCCGCTGCTGTCCCTGCACACACACAACCCACCGCACAGGCCACGCTCTTCCGCCTGCCAGCCACTGTCTCGCTTACAGGTCAGTGTGTTTCATACTCTTTGTGTGTTTTGCCATGTTGAGGGAAACTGAACACCTGTTGGGGGCTGGAAACATGCTTTTAAGGATCATTCACAATTTGCATGCTAAAGCTTTCATAAATGTCTTATAGTGATGCCATTTCAAGTAACAAAACCACTGCAAAAAATAAGTGATTGTTCAAAAATGAAGTTAAATGTTATGAGTTTGACTTATGTGACATTTGTATTATTTAAAATTACTAACATTTCATCAGTAATACTTTATACATATGTATGTGTGTGTGTGTGTGTGCATATATTATTAGGGCTGTCAAGTGATTAAAATTTTTAATTTAATTAATTACACTATGTGGCAAATCACACATCAAATTTGGCTGAGAAAATTCAAGTCTGAAGCATCAAATAGAAAATTACAAAGTAACTTTAGAAAAAATGTATTTGATTCAACAGACAATTTTTTTACACTTAAACTTTTAGGATTCAACGGCCATGGTGGTGAGTAAATTATGAAAGAATTTTCATTTTTGGGTGAACTGTACCTTTTTAATGTTTTTTTTATTAATATGGAAATATGAAATAATTTTAATAATTTTTAATTTTTAATAATGAAATATTAGAAAAACTAAAAAAATCTAAAACTGCCAGTAGGTGATGGTAAATGTTTAAATGAGTCACTGAATCATTCATTCGATTCGTTCAAACGGCTGATTCATTCAAGAATTAAGGAAATGGCTCTCTTTATGAATGGGCCATTGAATCATTGGTTCACCCAATTCATTCGTTAAAAACGCGGATTCATTCAGAAAAGAAACTGCGTGTTGCTCAGAGACGCACAACATTTCTGATCTGGCTTTATAGGTAATGTTTTTGTTGGCAAAATTGAGACATGCGTAATGCGTTAACATTCTGGACAAAAACAGCACTCGTATGATATTTCACTTGTTACTCGTGTGATATTGCTTAAATATATCATGATATAAATATGAGACAAACTCATGCAGTGGCATTTTTACCCTGATATCTTGAATGCTAGGGATATCTAACTGCATTCTATAGGCTAAATCAATTATATATATATATATATATATATATATATATATATATATATATATATATATATATATATATATATATATATATATATATATAATATAGCTATATATAATATAGCTATGGAAAAAATTAAGAGACCACTCCAAGTTCAGAAATCAATGTTAAGTGGTCTCTTAATTTTTTCCATAGCTATATTATATATAGCTATATATATATATATATATATATATATAAAATTGATTTAGCCTATAGAATGCAGTTAGATATCCCTAGCATTCAAGATATCAGGGTAAAAATGCCACTGCATGAGTTTGTCTCATATTTATATCATGATATATTTAAGCAATATCACACGAGTAACAAGTGAAATATCATACGAGTGCTGTTTTTGTCCAGAATGTTAATTTTTTTTTTTTATTTCATGTAATATTTGCAATTTATTTTAATTCACACTAATTTCAATTAACTATTATAAATTATTTTAAAGGGGTCATGAACTGCGTTGTTTTGCGATTGATTTACCAAAGAATCAGCAGTGAAATACCAAATATAAAATATAGCTGCAAGCAGCAATTACGGGGCCAAGCACAAAAATGGCACAAGAAGCCAGCCAACATGGCTGGGAGCATCAGAGCAACAGCAGCAGTGAGTAATTAGAAAAAAAAGTTATTAGCATTTTTGTCAATTTTGTTATAACTTTTGACCACAAGGTGGCGCTGGTCTGGAACTTCTCAGGCTCCTTCAGGGCATTGTCCTGATGACCCATATCAAATTTATGAATTTTGGTCAAACCCATCAGAAGTTATAAGCAAAAAAATCAATTTTTCATATCTCCACTCCAGTAGGTGGCGCTGCGCCAAAACACTGTATGATGCCTCAGGTCATGATTGTGATTACACGTACCAAGTTTGGTCTGAATATGTCAAAGCATTTCAGAGATACAGCTTCAAGAGTCGTTTTTGCATCATGCCTCAAATTCATTACTCTGGTATACGAGAACGGTTTGACGTATCGATTTGAAATCCATAACTTTTTGTCTGCATGGTCTGAAGATGATACGGTTCAATTTTGGTGAAAATCGGAGCAACGGTCTAGGAGGAGTTCGAAAAAGTAAGTTTTTAAAGAAAAACAATATGGCGGAAAGGAAGTTCAGCTGACTATGGCAAATTTGATATCAATGTTCTCAGCATGACCAAAAATTTGTGATTTTTGGACAAACCCATCAGAAGTTATAAGCAAAAATTACCATTTTTCATATCTCTGCACCAGTAGGTGGCGCTGCGGCGAAACACTGCATGGTACCTCAGGTCATGCTTGTGATGACAGGTACCAAGTTTGGTCTGAATACGATAAAGCATTGCGGCGATACAGCCTCACTTCTGTTTTCGCAAGCACTAGGTACAATTCGTTTGCGAGTTTTTCGAAAACTGTTTGAGGAATCGACTTGAATTCCATAACTTTTTGTCAGCATGGTCTGAAGATGATCTGATTCAATTTTCATGAAAATCAGAGTAACGGCCTAGGAGGAGTTCGAAAAAGTACGTTTTTCAGAAAATTCAAAATGGCGGAAAAATTTTCATGACGGAAAATTACGTCATAGGGTGCAATCGAGGAAAAAAGAATTTTGTTTCTAGCCCTTATGGTTCAAAAGTTATTAACATAAACATAAGTGCAACTTTGGACAGCTGGTGGCGCTAGAGGGAATGAGTTAGAGACTCCAAATTTTCTATGGACATAGTTCAGACTGTCCTCTAACTGTGTGCAAAATTTCACAACTTTCCCGCAAACGGTTCTATGGGTTGCCATAGACTTCAAGAGCGGAAGAAGAAGAAGAAAAAAAAAAAAAAAAGAATGCCAACAATAACAATAGGTGCCTCCGCACCTTCGGTGCTTGGCCCCTAATAAAAAAAAAAAAAAAAAAGAACGCCAACAATAACAATAGGTGCCTCCGCACCTTCGGTGCTTGGCCCCTAATAAGCGTACGGAACGCCAACAATAACAATAGGTGCCTCCGCACCTTTGGTGCTTGGCCCCTAATAAGCGTACGGAATGCCAACAATAACAATAGGTGCCTAAACACCTTCGGTGCTTGGCCCCTAATAAATGAAGCTCAACTGAGACATTCACATTGTTGAAAATAAATAACCATATTCCTAGCATTAGGATCCTTTGAAGGTAATGCTATTTATGTCCTGTATCGCTCTTCTCTCCTCCTCCTCTCACTAACACGCCAGTGGGCAGGGCTAACGTTGTAGTGATGAAGTAGGCATTGATTTCTTCTGCAGACGCAGTGTTTCACCTATCTATGTCAAAGGCACATTCCAAGATCAGTGGTTCGCTGGGCCTGGTGTCAGTAAAATCTTTTATTGGACTAACAAGGAAGTTTTCAGTTCTGAAGATAGCAGGATATTCTTTTGGTACAATGACCTCTTATATATCAAAAGCTCAAGGAAAAGTTGATTTCTCAATTCATGACCCCTTTAAATAGTTGTAGGGTGTGCAGTTCATTCATGTATATAATTATGCCAAGTATTAAAAGTGCACTGAGGGTATTTTGTTTTTGTTTTTATATCAGGTGGTCCGATGCCTCAACAGTTACAAGCCATCCAGGTTCACCCCAGCCCTCAAAGCAGTGATAGCAGTCCAGAGATCAGCCAGACCTCCAGCAGCTCCGCTGGTACTTACTGCAACAACCTTCTCACTGAATACTGACTGAATCATTACAGTGAATCAGTAAAACATCTTTTCTGTCTCTTCTGCACTCCCTCAGTAAGTCACACTGCTACCATAGTCACATCCTCAGTGCCTTCTTCAGTGGCAGGTCACATGATGTACCCTGGAGCGCACGTCATGTATGCTACATCCACCCCAGGCCTTGCTGATGGGGGTCTAACTGTGCTCAATACCTTCCCACAACCACACACTGCAATGCACGTGTCCCACACGCAAGCCCAAGACTCAGGTCAGTCACCCTTTCACAGATGCATATTGGTGTATTTCTATCTTGTCAGAATTGGCATAATAATGACATGAACAGATCTAATTTAGGTAAATATTTTGAACGCACCATAATTCCGTTGTTTAAAAGCGGTTTTATTGTATTCTTTGTTTTGTTTTGGTCATGTTTAGGTGCAGTTCCTCAGATGTTTCTCACAGGACCTCCAGGAACTGTACAGATCCCAGTTTCAGCCGTTCCGCTACATTCGGTAATATATTAAAATGGAGAGCATTCTTTACATGAAATTTTTGTTCACCATGTAATTTTACTCATACAGCTTTCTCTGTAAATTGAACTGTGTGGTATCTAAAAGTTATTGGGTTTTGTATGTGAAAGGAGCTTCTGAAACAGGCCTGTTAACATTCTTATTAATTCTGGTCTAGTCTTCACCCTAGTCTACTTGAAACGCATCTTTTTGAATCATATAATATTGAGATTTTTCTTGCAGTGTTTCTACATCACAATATTAAGCCTTTATTCATTGTATTACAGGAATAAAAATGTAACATTACAAGAACACAAGCATATTGTTACGAGAACATAGGCACAATGTTATGAGAATAAAAATGTAACATTACTAGAATAAAGGATAATGTCTTCATTCTCATAACATTATGCCTTTTTTTTCTTGTATTGTTACAAGATTGTTCTCAAAGCACCTTTATTCTTCTAACAATATGCCTCAATATTCAAAACATTGCACATTTATTCTTGTAATGTTTTGACTTTCTCCTAACATAACATGAATAACAAAACAATTTCGTTCTCATAACATTGACTTTTCTCAAAACATTGTAACCGCTTTTTTTTTTTTTTTTTTTTTTTTAAACCGCAGTTATTTGGCAGTTTGGAAAGTGTTATTCATTTTAAACTTATGAACATGAAAAAGAACATGCAATCATTCAGCAACTCTTTTGTTTCTATTCTTTCAGATGTTAATAAACCAGCAGCCCTCTGGTAGCAGCAGTACCACCCTCACGGAGCTGCGGGTGGTTAATTTGGACAATCCCAAAGGAGACTGACCTAAAAAACATGAGGCCAGTGTGACTGTTCTCTCACACTGATATTCCAGGGATCACTCATGCCATGCAATCAGACTGCCATTATATTTATTACTGCCTTCTTGCTGCGTGGGGTTCATAAACCCATACATACAGGAATATTGAGGTGTAATGGGACATTTGAAGGATGATTGCGTCTCCTCATGGACTCATTTTGGTAGGTAGTGTGATGATAGATCATTTTGGTTCACATGTATACACAGACACGCATATTTACTTCAGGATTTCATGGAGACATCTGTTCTATCGCTGCTTGGTGTTCACCTTTTTGCCAAAAGACTCAGATGTTGGACAGTGGTATATGATTATGTCCATTATCAGTAAAAATTCAAACCTCTTCGCGGTACCACAGTTGAAGTATCTTCAGTTGAATCTTTCTTTATTTAGGAATGCCTCTTCTTATCTAATTTATAATTCATTTTGAGTCTTTAGAGGTCAAAAAAATTGATTCTTTCAAGAGTTTATGTTGTGAAGTTAGCCGACCATGACTCCTCGGTGTAGGTTTAATGGTGGTTTGTGTGTGCTTCACCCAATTCTGTCATCTTTTTCCAAACTTCCTGTCATTTCAAACCTTTTCAACAGTTATTTTGCAGTGTTTGACCTTCTTTCCATTAAAATAAATGTTGACTGGTGCGGTCAAGCTCCAAAAAGTGCCATTAAAATGACATTACATGTTTTTTTGGTCATTTTTAGAGCTAAACAGCCTGTGTACCAATTTATAAGCAGGTTTGGAAAGACAGGAGGGTCAGAAAATGATGGGTGAACTTGCCTTTAAAATAATGCTGGATACTCTTGCACTGCCATCAACACTCACTAGGGGTTTTGTCTACAGTTTGAATACCACTGTAGTAAATAATTTCTTAAACAGCATGTCTAAAAAATATAATTTGTCACCCGCATCACATTCTGAATGGCCTTTGTTACTCCATTAGAAGTTCTACGATATCTTAAAATGATCCGATTATTTCAATGTGCTGCTATAATTTGGATTTAGACATGATCAATACTATAACAATATCTGAATAAGATCACATGTCATTCCATGTTGTGATGCTGTGCCAAACTATACTGTACATGTCAATAGCTGGAGCTGTCAGAAGTCAACTTTTCTGCTTAAAGGCTTCAGGCAACACATGCTTTAGCCACTGTTTAATGATGCTGTAACAGAAAAACACTGGCTCGCATTTGCACTGCATGACAACGTACCGAAAACGGTGGTGCTGCAGAATCACAAGTGAATAAACGGATGCGGATTGCGGTTCGCTCGAGCTTTTCCACTGCTTCATGGCTTATTTAGTTCACCAAAATAATAAAATAAGTGATGGATCTGCTATTATAGGTACAGGAATGGCAAGTTTTGTTCAAAACTGTTATTTTCACTGAATTAGCTAAAATTAAATAAAATGTAGTTAAACTGTTTATACGTGCACCCACATATTACTATTGTAAGTGATTTTTGTTTTTTTTATCACCATACTCTTAATTGATTTTTGTTTTTGTTTTTATTCCCCCAAATATTTTATTTGGATTTCTTGAAATTTCCAAAGGGCTGTATGTCTCGACGATGTCTGCTTGTATGTGCGTTTTCTCCACAGAATTTAAAACCAACATTATTGACATTCAGAGGCATCCATGGGTCTCTTCTTCAATGGCTTGCACCACATACTGCAAGCTTGGAGCATAACGCCTTGTTTTCTCGTACTGCTAAATGGATTTAAATGGACCACAGCAATACCCAGAGTTTCAGGAATTACGTTTTCTCTTCGTTTCATGGATTTTCAATTTGTGGACCCCGAGCACATGTTGACAGTTTTTTTTTTTTGACCAGTGCAAACTGAAAAAAAAGATTGGGGAAAAAATGTGTGTGATTTATAAAGTGGCCAGAACAAAAGTATTTGTTTTATTCAGTATTAATGCGTTTTAAATCCAGGGAAAAACTTTGAATTGTTGATTTACATTATGATGTTCTTTAGTGAATCTCTTGAATGCTTTCAAGAACTCACCAGGTCATATTTCACTCCACAACCAGAAAAAACAACAACAACACATTTTTTGCAAAATCTGTTTTGGCCTTGTGACATTTTCATGACAGTTAACCACATTTTTTTTCTCATTTCTGATCCAACAGATTAATGCATCAATAGGATATTAAATCGTAAGGTGTTTAGGCATTGTTAGTATTTGTTGATCAAATTTTATTTCATGAATATTAATCCGTTTAGGAAAGTACACTTAATTGTCATGAAAATATTCCCACAATGTGAAAAATGTTGAAAAGTACTATTTTTTTGAGTGGAATGTTACCTGGGTGTTTGACTGTCTTTTTATTGGCTGTTATAGTGTGAAATTGTGTGAACACTAGAAAAGTGTTGAATGTACCATACTGTATATGGCCCTCATTGTACATAATCTGATTTCCTACTTTTACAATCTGTAAGTAGCTCATATGGTTGCATTTGAAATTAAAATATTTCTGCACCCTGGATATATTCAGTGGACTAACTGTATATATAAGTTGTAATGTGAAGCATGGACATCTGTCAGTGCTTTTTCTTTCTTTTAGCACACCGTAACCAGTTGTGGATAAAACGTTTGCTTTAGTATTTTCATTATCTTCTTCAGTGCCATTTTCTGAAGAATTAGGTTTGTTTTATTAGATTGTTGGTTTGTTTTTGTATTACATGTTGGGTAAGATTTATTAATTTGATTAAAATTTAAGTTGACAGTATGAAAAATGAAAGCGAAATCCTATTTTAACCACTAAAGCATACTTGTTCTAAAAGAAATGCTGTAATTATGTTTTGTAATAAAAGAAACATTTGAGAATAAATTTACACAAGCTTGACATTGTGAATCATGCATTTTAAAATAGTGTAATGTTTTTATGAACACATTAAGATCAGCTTTCGTTAAGTTTGTCTGTATGCAGACATAAACATTTACTGAATTGCATCATTTTTTTCTGCAGTAAGGAAACAGGAGCATGCAACTTGCGCCGTTCTTTCAGGAGGACTTGATTCTGCGTCAGTGCGCTAGTGGTTCTCAAACCTACCCTGGAGTGCCTCTAAAGGACAGAACACACCTAGCCGACGCCAACGAACTAGTGGCGACGAAAGCAGACTGCGGGGTTGGCTCACGTCGGCAGTGAGCGTGAGATGAAATGCCTTTCTGTACCAGCAGGTGGCAGTATCTGAATAGCCAATCAGAATGATCAGATGGCCCGACGGACTGACAAGCTCCGACGGCGATTCAACATTTTGAATCGGCCGAAAAAAAGCAGACGAGGACCAACCTCAGCCGACTGTGCAGAACACACTGAGAAAACTGAGAAAAACTGGTCGGCTTGGTGTGTTCTGGCCTTAACCCTGCACATTTTGTATGTCTCCCTCATTTATCACACCTGATTCAACTCACAAGCTCATTAGTTGAGACTGCAAGACCATGGCTGCGTCCGAAAACTGGAAAATGCTGCCTTACGAGGACACATTTCAAGGTAGTAAGGCATCAAGGCATGTCCGAATCCAATCTTAGCTTCACTTCCTGTCTCACGAGATACCTTCATCTGATCGATTTTTGAAGGAAGCATATATGTATCCTTAGCTGCCTTTGATATCCCACAATCCTGTGCTTTCCATTCTGTGACAGTTGAGCTAGAAAAATAAAGATGGCGTCCGAAAGTTGCGTTTGCTGCTCAGTTTTTGTACAAATGTATGATTTTGATCAACATATTTCAATTTTGATATCATTTCTATCGAGAAATTACTACTGTAGTAATTAAATATTTGTTTAGTTCTCACCAAAGCTTGTGCTATATTGCTGTAGATCAGGGTTCCTCAAATCCGGTCCTGGAGGGCCACTGCCCTGCAGAGTTTACCTCAAACCCTGTGATTTTCTAGTGATCCTGAAGACCTTGATTAGCTTGCTGCCCTGTTCAGGTGTGTTTGATCAGGGTTGGAGCTAAACTGTGCAGGGCATTGGCCCTCCAGGGCAAGATTTGAGGAACCCTGCTGTAGATCATTAAACTGTTACGCTGCCTCAGAAGTCTGTCCGAAATCAGTTTCGTGAGGTACCTTCATGTACAAACGCTGCCGTACAAGTCATTCTCTTATAAGACAGCGAGGCAGCAAGACGGCTACCTAGGTTTCGGACGCAGCCCTGAAGTGGGTGTGACAGATATAGGGAGACCTACAAAATGTGCAGGGCTGGGGGTACTCCAGGACAGATTTGAGAACCACTGCGCTAGAGGGCGCTGTTTGTCTTCGAGTCAAGAGGATTTGATACTGCGTCAATGCTCTAGAGGGTGCTGTGTGTTGATCAGTGAAGGAAGTTGATTCTGCATCAGTGCTTGTTGAGAATCTGACATTTTTTTTTTCCTGTTTTCTTTAATTCTCCTCTTAGTTTTCTTTGTACTGCATCTCCCACAATTCCAAGCAAACTTCCAAATATGGTGCACTACATTACTCGTATTCCCCTGGATAAGGTCTGTAAGTAGACCTCACATCCTTTCTTTGTTTCTTTTGCATGGGAGAGGTGTGGGTGTTTGAATGGACACCTAACCATGTCCTTTTGAGTCTTTTCCTTAGGATGTGTTAATGACTTAAGAACATCCTGTCCATCCTGTTCATCTTGTCCTTCTTTCAACATCTATCCATTTACATCGTGCGAATCTGTCCCATGTGAATCTATGAACTTCACGCAAGCTTCCTGAACTCAATTAAATAAAAAACAGCAAAGGACTGGTGTTTTTCCCATGTTTTAATTACAAGTTTCTATAATTCTAACAACATTTGGATATATTTAACATCTGATATCCAACAAATGGTCCTTTGAGCTGGAGGTAGAAATTTGGTGGAATGGATTACCATGCAAGACCTGCAGTCTGGCGCAACCAAATGAGAAGACCTCCTGCCTGTTTTGCGGACTGTTTGATACAAGAATATCCTCACAAGATATCCTCACAAGTAGCATAATCACAGTTAGCCTCTCCTCAGCCTCAGTATGCTGTTTCTTTACAGCCAATAGGATCATCATCTTCTAGCTTGGCAATTCCTTAGCTAATGAAGGAATAGCCTCATATTCAACCACAGACTGTAGGTCAGTCATGGAATCTTGTTGTACAACAACCTGCTCTGTACATTAAACCAACTGTTCCCACTACCCAGGCAACTGCAATTCCATATCTTCATTCTTACCCATATTCCCAGCCATTTTACGCTTTATACCCTGCCACTTCCTATCCTATTTCTTGTGTTCAGGGACATTCCATTCGCTTTTTGATAAATGACAACCCCCAAGAATTTGCAATGTTGCAGTTAGCCTTGACAAATTTGTTGTCACCTCATGAGTCAGAACATTAAAAATACCATATCTTGTTGGATCATTTAAAATGTACTCCTGTTAGTGATCTAGCTTTAGCTTATGTTAATGATCATAGGCCTTACATTATGGCTCTTTTTGCAATACAACAGGAATATGGGCAACCTCACTGTTAAATAATTTCTTATTTCTTGGGCTTCACTTTTTGACTGTCTCTGTGTCTTGGTATTTTTCCATTGTGCACATCATGTACCTACCTAGACAAAACAAGAAGTAGTAGTCCTTGGATTTGGGATGTCCCAATCACGTTTTTTTGCCCTCGAGTCTGAGTCATTTGATTTTGAGTAGCTATATGCCAATACCATGTCCCGATCCGATACTTCTATAATAGCCTACATAAAAAAAGAATAAAGAAGAGCGAAAAAACAGATCCAGGAACAGTGCTTTTCAGGTTTTTCAGGTATCTAACAGTAATCATCAAATATAAAATATCACTGCATATTATCTTTACTGTATAAAATAAATAAAGATTAATCATTATTGAAAAACTATTCAGTCAAGAGCAGTGGTTGATTTGTTATTTGATGTTTGATTTAACATTAAATACAGGCAGCAGGAATAGTTTTTTTTTCCCTATAAAACATGCACAATCCAGTACTGTTCCACATGCTGTCTTTCTCGACTAATATACGTTCACTTAAGACATACACATAACCGACTAGGATCCTCGCTAAGACGGGCATGTTGACACAATTTTTTTGTATGAATGTGGCCGCCGAAGCGCAAGACTTGAAAGAGAACTCTGTATTTGCGCGCTGACTGGAATAAGCGTGTGCGCGCTTCGGATGAGTGCACACAAATCTTCTCACAGCGCGTGCGAGTTCTCTTTCGCGTCTTGTTCTTGAAGGTTTAAATCAGCAAGGCTTAAATGAGTTTAGATTAAACACCGATAGAAACGTGTGCTGTTCAGGTCTCACCTGCGTTCGGGCGCTATCAACACCCGGGTGATGACGGCGTAAATGACATTACAGCAGACGGCACTCGCAGTTAACAGTTTACAAAGAGTGACTGTTTTGTCCACGCTTTCTGATTATCGTTGTTGTAACGTTTTGTGCATCCATCGACTGAAACATAAATTATCTGAACTCTGTCTGTTTTCCACGTTGCTATTTTAAATAAAGCATATTAACCAATAGATGCGTCGTCATTCGAGATGGACCGCGGAGCAAGTGCGTACCGAACCGTAAGTGGAGAACCGTATGGTTTGATTTTTTTACAGAGAACCGTTGCACCCCTAATAGCCTACATATGTCCGATTCCGATCTAGTCTGAAATCACGTGATCGGATCTGGACATCCCTACCTTGGACACACTGACACACACACATTTACATTTCTTATTTGTTATTATATTTCTTGAAATGCCGTACATGGTAAGGTTTGATTCTTAAGTCGTATTATTGGATGCTCAAGCCATCCTGGAGATTGTTGTTTGACCTATGTCTATAAATATGACCCTTCTTCCTGAATAAATGAGAATGCCTTGTACCACACTTAATCTATGTCTGCTTGGTCATTCTCCCGAGATCTCGCACTGCTGCTGCCACACATCACAGGGGTTGAGGCGCCTGTTTCTAAACTGATGACTGAGATTAAAAATATTCTACCTATTATTGAGATTTTGATCTAACACTCAACATCTAGTTTTAAGAGAAATCAAAGCCATTCTAGTCATTAAATTAAAGACCCACATTAACAATCAAACAGTCTTGTATGGACTCAACGGCAATTCTGTTGTACCAAGATCCATGAATAAGATCCATGAACCTCAGAATTTGAGAGATGGAGAGCAGAGTTCCAAGTATTCATGTGCATATTATTCCAGTAGAGAGCATTTCATTGGCCTGTGGCCCTCTTTTAGATCTCTAGAAGACACCAGAAAGGATGCATGGATTAGAGAGAACAAAAGATGTTGAAGATGCAGGCTTAACCATCTAGCTGTCATCTGTGACTTGATAAAACAAAGGCAGACATCTTGGTATCCATCATGGAGTCAACTGTCCTGACCAGGATAATGGTACAATCTATCGACTAAGCCTTGGAGGTTCTGGCAAGGTACTGCTGAAAGTTGTTGAAGTACATCACCACCATTGATCCCTGCAAACTTGTGCTATCCTTGATGGATCAGAACATACCATGTTGCTACCTCAAGCATCTGATTCTTTAGGCCTCAATGGAGTAGCTGAGTCCTTAATTGTTAGAATTGTGTATTTGTTATGACAGAGACACTGGAGGCAGGAATAAAAGCAGTTAAGATGTTTATTTGGCAAACAGCAGAGCAAAACGGGTGATGAATGAAGTGGTGGAAGATCTCAGAGGTGGAATGAGAGATAATACTGTCCTTGTTGAAGTTGCAGATGAATGAAGATGGAGACGCTGGAGAAGGCAGATGGAAACACTCACACACACTGGCAGGTAGACACACGAGGAGACTGGAGACAATGGAGACGAAGGAGATGATGAGGCTGGGTAAGTATCGCTTTGGGAGTCCTTGAGGTAAGTTTACAACTGGTGTAACACAAACGAGACCGGACAGTGAGTGTGTGTGAGTGTGGGGTTTAAGTGCTGGTGTTGATGACTGATGTGATGAGCTTCAGGTGGCGGTGATTAGTATGCTGGTGATTGGGTGCGCGGGTACTGAAGTGAGGTGGAACCTGACGTGTCTGTGACAGTACCCCCCCTCCCACGGCCCGCTCCTGAGGGCCGAGGACCCCGACGTCGTGGTGGTCGTCCTCGAGGTCGTGGGGCAGGTCTGTCTGGGTGGTTGGTGTGGAAAGCCTGTAACAGAGCAGGATCAAGGATATCATTCTTGGGGACCCATGAGCGTTCTTCGGGACCGTAGCCTTCCCAGTCCACCAGGTATTCCAAGAGACCACCACGGCGCCGGGAGTCCAGGATCTCTCGTACCACGTAAGCAGTTCCATCGTCCAGGATAAGTGGAAGGGGGGGCTCGACGGCTGCCACGTCAGGTTCTGTGGAGGGAAGAACAGAAGGGTGGTGAGGTTTTAATAGTGACACGTGGAAGGTGGGATGAATTCTTTTGTATTGTGCAGGGAGTTGTAACCGGTAGGTGACGGGGTTGATCTGTCGCAGGATGGTGAATGGGCCAATGAAGGGGGGACTCAGCTTCTTGCAGGGCAGGCGCATCCTGATGTCCCTGGTGGACAGCCAGACCTTCTGCCCCGGTTGGTAGGTTGGAGCGTGGGAGCGCCGAAGGTCGGCTGTCATCTTGCGCCTGCGCAGGGCTCTCTGCAGCTGGTGGTGAGCTGAGTCCCATACCCTCTCACTCTCCCGAAACCAGTAGTCGACGGCAGGAACGTTGGAGGGTTCCCCGTTCCAGGGGAACAGTGGGGGTTGGAAACCGAGTACGCATTGGAAAGGTGTTAATCCAGTGGTGGCTTGACAGAGGGAGTTCTGTGCGTACTCGGCCCAACCCAGGTACTGGTTCCAGGAGTTCTGGTGGCCGTGACAGAAGGTACGCAGGAAGCGGCCGATCTCCTGGATCTTGCGTTCCGTCTGCCCGTTCGACTGAGGGTGGTATCCAGACGATAGGCTGACGGTCACACCCAGGAGCGAGAAGAAAGCCTTCCAGACTCGGGAGATAAATTGAGGTCCTCTATCAGAGACAATGTCCTCGGGGATTCCATAATGACGGAAGACATGGTTGAACATTAACTCGGCTGTGGTCATGGCTGTGGGTAGACCCTCCAGGGGAATGAGTCGGCAGGCCTTTGAGAAACGATCTACGACGACTAGAATGCATGTGTTACCCTCAGACTCTGGGAGGTCGGTGACGAAGTCGACTCCCAGGTGTGACCAGGGCCTCTCAGGAACGGGCAGAGGATGGAGCTTGCCGGTGGGAAGATGGCGTGGGCTCTTGGAGATGGCGCACTCCCTGCAGCCCTGCACGTACCTCCTGACGTCGTTGGCCATGTTTGGCCACCAGAAGCGCTGTTTGAGCAGCGAGAGGGTCTCATTGACCCCCGGGTGACCAGTGCCAAGTGAAGAGTGAACGGAGTGCAGGAGTGGAGTGCGTCGTGTCCGGGTGATGTAACGCAAGCCCTGGGGGCAACCCGGCGGAGTTCGTGAGGAGGCATTGGAGGAGGGGAGTGTCTCTTCTGACCACTCTATGGGGCTCATGAATATGGATTCGGGCAGGATGGTGTCAGGGTCTTCGTTCCTTTCCTCGGGTGCATGGAGACGTGAGAGAGCGTCAGCTTTGAGATTTTTGGAGCCTGGACGGTAGGATATTGTAAAGTTGAATCTTGAAAAGAACATCGCCCATCTGGCTTGGCGAGGGTTGAGTCGTTTGGCCGCCTTTAGGTACTCAAGATTTTTGTGGTCAGTGAGTACCTGGAACGGATGGTTAGCTCCCTCCAGCCAATGCCTCCATTCTTCAAGGGCGAGCTTGACAGCCAGGAGTTCCCGGTCCCCGATGTCGTAATTAACCTCCGCCGGGTTGAGCTTGCGGGAGAAGAAGGCACATGGATGGAGCCTACTTGGATTCCCCTGCTGCTGTGATAGGACCGCTCCCACTCCGGTGGTGGAGGCGTCCACCTCAACGACGAATGGCAGGTCTGGATTGGGGTGAACGAGGAGGGGAGCGGTGGTGAAGGCTTTCTTGAGGTGTTCAAAAGCTTCGTTGGCAGGTTGGGACCAGGACAGAGACTTGGGCTGATGACGGAGTAGGTTGGTGAGTGGACTGACGATGGTGCTGTAGTTCTTGATGAAACGGCGGTAAAAGTTGGAGAAACCTAGGAAGCGTTGGAGTTCTTTTATGGTACTTGGGGTTGGCCAGTTCTGGATGGCGGAAACCTTCCCCTCGTCCATCCGGATGCCACTGTGATCGATCACGTATCCCAGGAAGTGGACAGAGGGCTGATGGAATGAGCACTTCTCTGCTTTCAGGAATAGATGGAACTGCCGTAAGCGTTGGAGGACCTCCGCAACGTGGTGGCGATGTTCGGCCAGGCTCCGGGAGTAAATAAGGATGTCATCTATATACACTAGGACGGACTTGTGGAGGAACTCCCGGAGCACCTCATGGATGAAATCCTGGAATACGGAGGGGGCGTTGACCAGGCCATACGGCATAACGAGGTACTCGTAGTGGCCGGTGGGCGTGACGAAGGCGGTCTTCCACTCGTCCCCCTCGCGTATCCGGATGAGGTTATACGCGCTGCGGAGGTCCAGCTTCGTGAACACAGTGGCACCACGGAGGTGTTCCAGGGCCGCTGGGACGAGGGGAAGTGGGTACCTGAATTTGACAGTTATCTTGTTTAAGGAGCGATAATCGATGTAGGGCCGCAAGCCTCCGTCCTTCTTGGCCACGAAGAAGAAGCTTGAAGCAGCAGGGGAAGTAGACGGGCGGATGTATCCTTGGTTAAGGGCCTCTTTGATATATTCCTCCATGGCCTTCTCCTCCGGTACTGACAGGGGGTATATGCGTCCCCTAGGCACTGGTTCACCCGGCAACAGATCGATGGCGCAGTCCCATGGCCGGTGTGGAGGAAGCTTGGAGGCGCGTTGCGGGCAGAAGACGTCACTGAAGTGGGCATAATCGGGTGGAATGTCGACGGAGCGCTTATCCACAGGGCTTTCGATGGAGGTTGCGTTAATGGAGAGGTCTTTGGAGAGAGGAGATCTTGGAGTAGGAAGGTCTGGGAAGCAGCTGTAGAAGCAGTGGTCGCCCCACTTCAGGACTTCGCCCGTGCGCCAGGAGATGGTGGGGTTGTGTTGTTCCAACCACGGACGCCCTAGAACCACGTCAGCGGTGGATTCCTCCAGAACCAGCAGATGGATGTTCTCAGTGTGGAAGATACCCACTTGCAGCTGAAGCGGTCCAGTCATCCATCGGATCATCCTTCGGCTCAGGGGTTTGCCCGTGATGGAGTGGACCTTGTAAACATTCGGAGAAGGAGAGGTCTTGAGCCCGAGGTGTCGACAGAGGGCGCCGGAGACGAAATTTCCTGCTGACCCTGAATCGAGGAGCGCCACCACTGAAATAGAAGCATTAGCCGCAGTAAGGTTTACTACAGTAGTGAGTGGTTTCATTTTTTGGATTGAGGGAATGATGGCACTCACCACGGGTCGAGGAGGACGAATTGGGCATGTGGAGATTACATGCCCAGGGGAGCCACAATATAGACATAGATTCAGGGTCAGCCGTCTCTGTCTTTCTGTAGAAGATAAGCGGGAGTTATCCACTTGCATAGGTTCACTTGCTGGTTCTGGGGAGCTGACGGGTTCGAACCGACGGAGGAGTGTGGTGGTTGGTAGCTGGCTCTGGTGCTCTAGGAGGCACGACTGCATACGAGAACCCACGCGGATGGCGAGTTGGATGAAGCGTTCGAGTCCTAGGGAGTCCTCGTATGCAGCGAGATGCAACCGCACGTTGGGCTCCAGCCCTTGTCGAAAGGTGGTGATGAGGGCTTGTTCGTTCCAACCACTGGTTGCGGCTAGCGTTCGAAACTGCAAGGCATAATCATTAACACTCTTATTTCCTTGTTTAAGGTTGTACAATTTCTCACCAGTAGACGAGTCGGTTAGGGGTTTTCCGAAGACTTCTCTGAAGTGAGAGACGAATGCAGGGTATGATTTAACGACAGAGCTTCTTTGAGTCCAGAGAGAATCCGCCCATAGAAGGGCCTTACCTTGCAGTTGTGATATTATAAACGCTATTTTAGCCGTGTCAGTGGGGTAGAGGTGCGGTTGCATCTCCAGAACCAGCTCACACTGCAGTAGGAATCCGCTGCATTCCTCCGCCGATCCAGAGTAGGGCGCCGGTTTGGCCATGGGACTGGCGGTGAAGACTGGAGAAGCAGCCGTGGCGGTGGATGCGGAAGCGGCAGCGGCGGTGGGTGCTGGTGATGGTGATGGTGGTTGTGAGGTGAGTGCTCGACGTAAAACGTCCACGAGCTCCTGAAAGGGGTCCTGTTGGCTCATGCTGATGCTTAGCTGTTATGGTCCGGTCTTCTGTTATGACAGAGACACCGGAGGCAGGAATAAAAGCAGTTAAGATGTTTATTTGGCAAACAGCAGAGCAAAACGGGTGATGAATGAAGTGGTGGAAGATCTCAGAGGTGGAATGAGAGATAATACTGTCCTTGTTGAAGTTGCAGATGAATGAAGATGGAGACGCTGGAGAAGGCAGATGGAAACACTCACACACACTGGCAGGTAGACACACGAGGAGACTGGAGACAATGGAGACAATGGAGACGAAGGAGATGATGAGGCTGGGTAAGTATCGCTTTGGGAGTCCTTGAGGTAAGTTTACAACTGGTGTAACACAAACGAGACCGGACAGTGAGTGTGTGTGAGTGTGGGGTTTAAGTGCTGGTGTTGATGACTGATGTGATGAGCTTCAGGTGGCGGTGATTAGTATGCTGGTGATTGGGTGCGCGG
Organism: Chanodichthys erythropterus; assembly: GCF_024489055.1. Classification (NCBI taxonomy): domain Eukaryota; kingdom Metazoa; phylum Chordata; class Actinopteri; order Cypriniformes; family Xenocyprididae; genus Chanodichthys; species Chanodichthys erythropterus. The sequence continues at coordinate 1,847,749 of NC_090230.1, forward strand.
GTACTGAAGTGAGGTGGAACCTGACGTGTCTGTGACAGCAGGGCCGTTTCTAGACTTTTTGGCACCCTAGGCAAGATTCCTATTAAGATTCCCCCCCCCCATTTTTGTGAGTCAATTCTGCTAGCTCTCTGCATGTTATATATTTACAAAAATATTTATAAGAACCCATGCATGAAAAAAAGATGATGAAAAAAAAATTTTAAACATATATTTCAGAGCAAACTGAAACTCTTAAGCTAGTTAAAATTGTATTCTACTCACAAAAATGATAGTTAATAAAATAAACTACATGAAACTGTTATTAGTTTAACTCTAAATACAATCTAATGAAGATGGTATTTTGGTGTTCATGTAGCCTACAGAAATAAAATATTTTTAAGAATGTTTTTTTTTCTCCAAAGTTAAAAAATGTGTTGAATAACAATACACCACTCATTTATGTTCTATAATTGTTTTAGCTTCTCTTTCTACAGTAGCATCTGCCTTGTGTTTCTCCAAAAATGTGTTGAGTGCACCTTATGATTGTTTGTAGAATTAATATAAAACTCTCCAGCAGAAACAGATTCTCGTGATCTACACACCCAAATCACAATGCCTGTCTGTCTGTGACTTCAACTGCACTATTACAGCATGAAGAAATGTATATATTTGATGTTTTTAAGTTATTTCTTGATATGCACTGAATTCATGTAAACTAATTTTTATTTATTTATTTTTTGTTTGTTTTTCTGTTGAAGCTATGTTCGTTTGGCAGGTCCACGCTGGTTGTCAAACTTTTCATAGTTATGGTACTATCACTTGGTCAATTTACACTAAACAGCCATCTCTGATAATGATTTTTTTATTCAACTTTATTATGCTATAAATTAATATTCCGTTGCTGAAATGAGCATGACGTGGTAAACCTGTCCTGTGTTAATATGCAGTGTCATGTTTTGCTCGTGATGATGGAGCAACTTGTATAGAACAGAACAATTAATCAATTAGTAACATACCTGCATATTTCGCTTTCTTTTTCTCATCCTCTTTCTGAAACTAAAACACTTAATCCAGTAAGCATGGATAACGACGTTCCCTGCCGCCTTCTACGTCTCATTTCTCTATTCTCTTATAAACAGCAGCGGTTGAATCTGAGAGCTCACTTAACATCCCGATGCGATCCACTAGCCTATCACCAGGAGACTTGTCACTCAGATAATCGCAAGTAACGTTAGCCTAATCATAATGCCTCAAAATAGCAAAAGTACGAAATAATAATATTAGTAATAATAATAATAATAATAATACAATAAATAAATAAAAAATCTTGGAGGGGCGGGGGCTCTCACTGGCGCCCCCCAGCTGTTTGCGCCCTAGGCGACCGCCTTGCTTGCCTATGCCTAGAAACGGCACTGTGTGACAGTATTAAGATACTATTGCATTTGAAGGCTCTTTTGTAACCTTTGAAATATCCTCAATTGCTAACCCAGAAAAGAAGTATACTATTTCCAATGCCTTTTCCGCTGCCAGATTGGGATTGGCAAAACAGACATACCCTGTCGAGATTCTGCAGAGACGTTTCAGACATCTTCGAGACCTATCACTTCCAGCATTTGTTAACATCCAACCTCTTATCCTTTTCGGTGTAGACTTCCCACACCTGATAAATCCAACTGACCAGGTGTATTTTGGACCTTCTAAATCTCCAGCCTCAATCCAGACCAGGTTGGGTTGGGTACTTCAAGGCCCAATACCGATTTCTAACACTGATGAGATGCAGTGTCTTTTTACCATCACTAACCTCCTGGAGGATCTTCACCCTGATTTGGAGAAATTATGGCAAGTAGACATCCTTTCAGAAATGAGAGAGTCTTTACTAGGTCAAAGCAAGACCAAGAAGCTATGAACTTGTTAGCCTCCGAGACCAAAAGAGTTGATGTTGATGGTGTGCAAAGATATGCCACTCCTTTATTGCATGCTGCTTCTGTCATATAGTTACGAGCCTCACAAAATGCAGTTATGTCTTTCATGTCTCAAACGATGCCGCCAAAGAAATCCTAGATCTATATATATATTGCGTTAAATTATTTGAATGACTTCTTCAACTATGTTAAAGCATTTATTTTCCTTTTCAATCACTAGAAAATAATTTTGGATATTGTCTGTAGCTCTCACTGAGAGAAAAGAACATGTTATCAGTATGTTTTGGGAAAGTTTCCTGCTCAGATCAGAGCTCAGATCAACTTCAGCCTTGAAGAAACTGTGAAACGTGTATCTGTGTATGTGTGCTAAGTGTTCTGTGCAGGTCCCTTGTAACTGGTGGACAACTGGCACTCTGCTGAAGTCCAGCAGACGCCATGTCATGACCCCAATAGGACATCCAGTACCTAAATCCAGAGTACCCTCGTCAGTATCGTGACGAAGGGAGATATGCTTCTGACTATCTGTTCATGTGTGGAAGATTACCAAATTTGTCTATTTTCCTTAGCCAATCAGAATCATTCAACCTGAAGTAATGATGTAGTTAGTTGACTCTGTTAGAGTATAATTGTTATGAAAATTTGAATGTACGCAGAGCGACCTACGAACTCCTTGTGATACTTGAAGCTGGCTTCTGCTGATGAAACTGCAAACTATTCTTCATTAAATTTTTCTTCAATTTTTTAAACTTTGACTTCAGGTCTTTATTCAACATATCTGGTCTCAAGGGTCCTAAACTGTTTATCCCCAACAGTTTATGGTGGAGGATGCGGGCAATCATTCTTCGGTGACATCCCTGGCTAAACAACAAACAAGGTAGGAAGCTGTGTTGTTATTTTGTTAGGGCTGTCTGGTTGGAAGGGTTGAGATAACAGGGAAGTGAGACGGTGAGTTTACGTACACACTCAGACGTGAGTGTGGTGCACCAGATCATTGGATACAGGCTGGTGTCACGCCATCTGAGGGAGATGGTGGGTGATAACTCCACTCCATTGAGGGGTTGGAGGACTCCACTCCATTGAGGTGGTTGGAGGAACACTGGAAGCCAGAGGCAGAAGGTGTTGAAATAACTCCTTCCTATTCAAGGGTAGGAGGTCATTAGTAAGCCGGTTTGCTACTATAGTGTCTCATGAACCAAAGTTCTCTGACTCTTCCATTCAGACAGGGGCGCCCCGAATTTAGTGATTCAGGAAGTTAGATATTAAGCTTTTAGTTAAATATGACAAAATAAAGATAGGGATAGGGTTGGTTGGTCAAGGATGCATCAGGAATGATCCCAACAAAAATAAAAATTTTGTGACCCTAACTGGCTTGGACCAGTATGTAACAGTGATTTTGGAGTATACTTTGCAGTTTTATGAAGCTGGCTTCTGCTGATGAAACTGCAAACTATTCTTCATTACATTTTTCTTCAGTTAATTAATTTTTTTAATTTTGACTTCGGGTCTTTATTCAACATATCTGGTCTCAAGGGTCCTAAACTGTTTATCCCCAACACTGGTTATATTTTCAAAGTGGACCCTCGACATGACTCATCTAATGAATCATGGTATATCCCTCATCATCTTGTGGAGCACAATGGGAAACCACAAATAGTTTTCAATTGTTCCTATCAATGTAAAGGTATGTCTCTGAACAGCCAGTTTATTCCTGGTCCATAATTGGGTCCCTCCTTACTTGGTGTTTTACTCTGGTTTCATCAATACCCAGTGACAATTAGTGGTGACATAAAATCTGTTCCACGAAGTTGGGCTCCTACCAGAAGACTGTCCTATTCTATGCTTCTTGTGGTGCAATATGCAAAGGTCAAATCCACCTAATGTCTACAAATGGCAAGTTTTTCCTTTGGCACATTATGTAGTCCATGTTGTGCAACATATGCTTTACAAAAGCATGTCCATGACCATGAAGGAAATGAAGATATGGTGAATTCTGTAATTCAGTCATTCTATAAAGACAAATGTTTACAGAGTTTCCTAAATGCGCAAGCTGCAAACCTAGACCACGTGCGTTCCTTACTGATGCGTGGGGGGTTTGAAATCAGACAGTGGGCAAGTAACTAGCCTGATGTTGCCAGACATCTTCCTCCTGAAGCCAGGTGTGATAGTGCTGAACTTTGGATCAGTCAAGACCGCTTGGATCCTAAAGAAGGAGCTTAGGATCTGAGTTGGCACTGTCCCTCTGATTCATTAGTGTATCGATCCTAAACAGTGGAGTATAAAAGAACAACTATGCATAATATCTATAAACCCCTCGCTAGTCAGTATGACTTATTAGTTTAAATTACTCCTTTCACAATGCAAGCTTTTTGTGGGTTAAAACAACTGGAAGATCTTAAACTCCCAGACCCTTCCAGTTTTCAGTCTTGGGCAGAGTTGAAGTCTGCAACAACTGAGTTATTGTGACAATATAGCCAGGAGTCCTGTGACCCTTTCTCTGTCCAAACCTATCTTTTAAGACAAGCCCAGCTACAAAGTTTTCCATCTGAATATCAGTTTTTAAAAGAGGGAAAGCCTCAAAATCGTCTCCTTACACTTTCCTCCTAAATTCAGAGAAGAAACAGGACTTACTGTAGTGGGCGGCAGGCTCAGACGAGTAGAGGATATGGAGCTTGGAATGGTTCATCCAGTTGTCTTTGACCCCAAGCAACCAGTTTAGATGTGGAAAGCTTTCTAATGGCCAGTTGTATGAGATTCTTTGTGATCAAGGAAGTAATTTCCATGGAGCTGCAAGAGAATTAAAGGAAGTTTTCCAGAGCCTTACCACTGAATTACAAGTCAAATTGGAAAATCAGCAGATAAAATTCATGTTTAATTCACCACAAGCTCCTCATTTTGGAGGGTCATGGAAAAGATTATCAGAGGAAACAGTATCAGAGGAAATCCTATGGACAGTTCTGACAGAAGTTGAAGGAGTGTTAAATTCAAAGCCGCTTGGTTATGCCTCTTCTAACATTTCAGACCTCGATCGCATCACCCCAAATCTCCTCCTCATAGGGCAGCAAGACTCTTCTCTACCCCAGGTGATTCACGCCAACACTGAGCTCCTTGGCCATAGATCTTGGTATCACAGCCAGGTCCTTGTTGACCAGTTCTGTTTTCCTTTATCCAAAAAAAAAAAAGTGCCAGGTCAGCAGCTCCATCAAAAATGGAATAGAGAAAACTCTAATCTAAATGACTCTGCTGTCATGTTAGTTATTGATTCTCAACTTTCAAGAGCATCATGGCCCATTGGGAGGGAAGTATGTCCTTTACCTAGTCAGGATAGGTGTGTCAGAGTAGCTGAAATTACTGAGTACTTTTGCTAAGTTGATTCCGTTACCTGAAATATATAAGCAATAGCAAATACATGACTGTATTTGGGGGTGGGTGTTGTGAATCTGGCCTTTTTTCCGCTATTTTCTTTAATTTTCCTCTTAGTTTTCTTTGTACTACATCTCCCACAAATCCAAGCAAACTACACTACCAAATATGGTGCACTACATTACCCATATTTACCTGGTTAAGGTCTATAAGTAGACCTCACTTCCTTCTTTTGTTTCTTTTGTGTTTGTGAGGTGTGGGAGTTTGAATGGACACATAACCATGTCCTTTGAGTCCTTTCCTTAGAATGCTGTCCATCCTGTTCAAATTGTCCTTTTCTCAATATCTATCCATTTACATCTCGTGAATCTGTAACACTAAAGTTCATGTAACACAGTAAGTGTCACATGTGTTTAGTTTAGTAGTAGACAAAACTTATGAGTGACATGGCCATATTAACAAAATTCACCCAAAAATTCCCATTCACTCGCATTATAAGACTGACAGATGGCAACGGTTGGAGTTAAAAATCATAATTTGTGTTCTACTGAAGAAACAAAGTCACCTACATCTTGGATGTGCTGGGGTAAGCAGATAAACATCAAGTTTTCATTTTTGGGTGAACTATCCCTTTAAAATCTCTGCTGTGGGTGAAACTCATGTAATAGTTTGTGACGTCAAATGTACCACCTCTTCTCCGTCCTTAGGTTGCCAGTTATTCATTACAAGGATAATACACATTAGTAAAAAGCATCCTTTTCCATTTTCTTTCTACAGATAAACATTTTGGTGGTCACAGTACATTATAAAAGTAATATGTGTCGTTCAGTCAAGAGGAGTTGATTCTGCATCATTGTGCTGGAGGCCGCTGTGTATCATTCAATCAAGAAGAGTTGATCCTGCTTCAGTGTGCTAGAGGCCGCTGTATGTCATTGAGTCAAGAGGAGTTGATTCTGCATCAGTGTGCTAGAGGCCACTGTGTGTCAAGTCAAGAGGATTTGATTCTAGATCAGTGCTCTAGAGGGCGCTGTGTGTCGTTCAGTCAAGAGGAGTTCCACCGACCCATAGATGCATCGCGATTCTCTCTCCAACGATTTTGAGCTTAGTTTTTAACCAGATGCGTGATGACGCTAAATGTGCACTCAGTGTCTGAATATGCTCACATTTTTATTCACTCCCGCATGTGAAGTATATTAGATTTAGTGGAGTAATGTAGGGAAACATGAATGAGGGTATAGGGGGCAATTTCGGTCACAGCCAATGATGTCAATGCATTGTATAGAATGGGAAAAGCCGCTTATGGCCATTTTATGCACATATTGCATAAAGTAAAATAGTGCCAATCAAATAATTCTATATCTTTCATAACATAGTTGAGAATCATCTTTAAACCATGTTTGGTTATAGAAAATCCTGGAACCTAAAAAAAAAAAAATCCATTGTTTCTGATACATTCTGATGTAAGTTCCCTTTCGATACTTCACTCGTACTGCGTATGGGGAAAGGTCTCCTTTTTCCCTGTTACTGAAGCCTTTTTCAATAACACAGTGTAACTGCATCGTCATTGGTTCACTCATAGACAAGTTGTTGAACCAATGACGGCGTGGCATAGCTGCGCGGCCTATGGCGACAAAGCCCGCGAATATTCCTGCCGAAATGGGCGGGGTAGCTATATAAGCAGGCGCTTCGCCATAGAATTTCAGTTCTCTCTCCTTCAGCGACAACTTCATATCGCTCTTCGCTGATCTCCGGCTGAAGCCTTCGCCGCCTGGAAGAAGCTCGCCTGGGAGAAGTTCTCGCCGCCGTCGAAGGGAGACTGCTGCCTCGAGCGCCGCTCTCGAGCCGCCCGCTTCCGGCCATCTCTCAGCGCGTCTCCTGCCGCCATCCGGCGCCGTTTAAAGAGCTTTTCCCACGGCTTAACGGCGCTTTCTAAAAGAGCTTTCCTAGCGGCTCTCGCCGCTCTAAAAGAGCTACAATGGCCATTTTCACGGCGACGGCGTTGCCTCAATGCCGCGCCACAGCTGTCGCACATGCATCTTCGCTCTCTAGCAGCTGTTCACCGCGCCGCCCTCGTGCCGCCTTCAGCATCTGAGAGCTTTCAGCTCATCCCCTGCCGTCTTCCGTCAGGTGAGTACAGAGCTTATTTTTCTACTTTCTCGCTGGCGTTTGCTTCAAACGCCGTCTCTCCGAACGCGTCATTTGCCGGGTCCTGCCCCGCAAACCGCGTTCGTTGGGGATGCGTGCTCTCACTCGGGAGCGCGAGAGCGAGCTCTCACTCTCAGCTGAATTTGACATGATGCTCTCCCCTGACTTAGGCGAGACTCATGATACATTTTCTATCTGGGTGAGTGTATTTCTTATCTCAATGCGCGTCGTTCGCCGGTCCCTCCCCCGCGAGCCGCCTTAGTTCAGAAATATGACATGACTTTCTTCCCTAGCTTGAGTGAGAAACATGTTTATATGCTTAATTTAATGGAGTATATTTCTGCTGTTTGCACTGAGTCTTCTCTACGCGTTGTTGGCCGGTTCTGCCTGCGAGCCGCGTTTATTGAGAAATATAACCTGTCGCTCTCCCCCCTCTTGGGTGACACCCATGTTATATACATTCAGTTTATATAGCAGATTTTTACAGAAGTTATGTCAGCTGAATTTGATATGATGCTCTCCCCTGACTTAGGCGAGACTCATGATACATTTTCTATTTGTGTGAGTGTATTTTTCCTTATCTCTATGCGCATTGCTCGCCGGTTCCGCCCCGCAAGCCGCGTCGATTGAGAAATATGACGTGACGTTTCTCCCCCGACTCGGGCGAGAAACATGTTTTCATACTCTATTAATGGAGCTGATTTTGCTGTTTGCGCTGAGTTTCTCTATGCGTTGCTTGCCGGTTCCGCCCCGCAAGCCGCATTCATTGCGAAATATAACATGTCACTCTCCCCCTGTCTCGGGCGAGACATATGTTATATATTTCAGTTGATAGTGTATTTCTGCCGAGTTTGCTGAATTTCTCAGCGCGTTGCTTGCCGGTTCTGCCCTGCAAACCGCGTTCTTTGAGAAATATAACGACACTCTCACCCATCTCAGGTGAGACCTATTTTGTTTATATATTCAGTATATCAGTCGATGTAGCATATTTATTCCAGTCTCTCTGCGTGTCGTTTGCTGGCCCTGCGCCTGCAAGCCACGTTCATGAGGATGTATGCGCTCACTGCGGCCTCTGCAATACTGGTTGAAGTTCCGGGTCCCTCCTCATGCCTGGCGACACGGCCGCCTGCGTCTCGGGGTCAATCAGGCCTGTTTGACAGCTCTGAAACCCTGGATGAACCCTGTATGGTTCAGTCAAGGTGTACCCCTACAGGCGGTGTCCAGAAGGACGGTGCTCTCATCAGATGCATCCAACACAGGTTTGGGTGCTCTTTGAAAGGGCAGACCGGCCTTCGGCTCGTGGTCTCACGAAGAACGCCATCTGCACATCAACTGCCTCGAGATGTTGGCAGTGATTTGAGCCCCTCACGCGTTTAGGCACACCTGACGAGATGCCACCTGACGAGATGCCTTAAGTCCAGTCAGACAGCATGACTGTGGTGTCATACATAAATCACCGGGGTGGTCTTTCGTCCAGTCGCTTATGCGCCCTGGCGAAGCGTCTTCTGGAACGGGCATTACCGAGGTTTCAATCACTCAGAGTGACTCGCATACCCGGGAGAACAAACTTGGGAGCAGATATGCTATCTCGGAGCAATGTCCCCTCAGACGAGTGGATGCTCCACCCCCAGATGGTTCTCACAATCTGGGAGTCCTTCGGGAAGGCAGCGGTAGACCTCTTCGCCTCAGAAGACAACTCTCACTGCCCAATTTATTTCTCAAAGGAGGACGATGCGCTGGCTCACGTCTGGCCCAGCACCCTCCTTTACGCTTTTCCCCCGATTGCTCTGATCTCGCAGATCATCAGACGAATCAGGGAAGACAAGCACAGAGTCCTCCTGGTGGTCCTGCTCTAGAGGAGCCAAGTTGGTCCTCAGAGCTGTTCAGGGTTTCCACGAAAGCTCCGTGGCCGATCCCCCTGAGACGGGACCTCCTCTCTCAGGCGAACAGGTCAATTTGACATCCCCAGCCAGAACTCTGGGCTCTGCACTTCTGGTTCCTCGATGGGAGCCTGCTAAACTCCCCGGGGACGTGCTAAATACCATCTCTCAGGCGAGAGCTCCGTCCACGAGACGCCTCTACGCCCAGAAATGGTCGGTCTTTGTTAGTTGGTGTTCTACGGCCAAAATAGACTCAGTGGAGTGTGATGTATCTCCAATACTGTCTTTCCTCCAGGAGCATCTAGAACTGGGTCACACCCCTTCAACGCTCAAAGTTTACGTAGCAGCCATCGCAGCGTTTCACGCTCCTATCGCTGGCCAGTCAGTGGGACGAAACAACCTTGTGGTGCGTTTCTTGAGAGGGTATAGGCGATTGAATCCACCTCATCCTCTCACCGTTCCCACCTGGGATCTCTCTTTGGTCCTCCGAGCTCTCAAAGGGCCTCCCTTTGAGCCACTGTGTTCAGCTGACCTCAGACCCCTCATGCTCAAAACCACTCTGCTACTTGCACTAGCATCGGTTAAGCATGTTGGTGACTTGCAGGCCCTCTCCGTGAGCCCTGCATGCCTTGAGTTCGGGCCCAACGACTCCAAGGTCGTTTTGAAACCTAGGCATGGCTACGTCCCTAAGGTGCTCTCGACTCCATTCAGAGCACAGGTCATTTCCCTCTCAGCGCTTCCTCACTCGTCAGACGAGCGAGAGCTGGAATTGCCCTGCCCCGTCAGGGCATTAAGGGCCTACGTTGAGCGATCACAGCCTTACCGGCAATCCGATCAGCTCTTTATCTGCTTTAGAGACTGCACCAAAGGGTCTTCGGTCTCAAAGCAACGTCTTGCGTGTCAGATAGTCAACGCTATTACTCTTGTTACTCCTTCGTGGGCCTAAACTGCCCCATAGGAGTTAGGTCTAGTGGAGTTTCGATTAAAGACATCTGTGAGGCGGCCGGCTGGTCCTCGCCGCCCACTTTTGTCAGATTTTATCATTTGGACATCCCGACCTTACAAGCTCGGGCCCTCTCGGTATGATCCAGCAGCCTCTATCGAGCTCCGCTTCATGCCACTCTGGGAGTTACTCCCCTTTAGGTAGTGTAACGAGGGTTCGACGGCTCCGGCCTTCTCACTTGTCCTCTGGTTCCCTCGCGGTGTCCAAGATAAGTCCAGTCGTTCCCTGCCGTGGCACGGCGCGGTTGAATTCGTTCCCCATATGCAGTACGAGTGAAGTATCGAAAGGGAACGTACTCGGTTACTAACGTACCCTCGGTTCCCTGAGATACGGAACGAGTACTGCGTTACATGCCGTGCCACGAGGCTGCGGCTTCAGTGTCGTTGCTTCAGTCGAATGACCTGAAATCCTATGGCGAAGCGCCTGCTTATATAGCTACCCCGCCCATTTCGGCGGGAATATTCGCGGGCTTTGTCGCCATAGGCCGCGCAGCTATGCCGCGCCGTCATTGGTTCAACAACTTGTCTATGAGTGAACCAATGATGATGCAGTTACACTGCGTTATTGAAAAAGGCTTCAGTAACAGGGAAAAAGGAGACCTTTCCCCATACGCAGTACTCGTTCCGTATCTCAGGGAACCGAGGTTACGTTAGTAACCGAGGTTACGTTAGTAACCGAGTACGTTCTTATCTTTCCCAGGGAGCGTGGATGCAGGCAGATGTGGAGCAGACAGGACAAGATGACACTCACTGGAGTCACGGAGAACACTGGATACAGGTAAACAGGCGTTGAAGGAGTCCTTAAGATAAGCCTAGCAGGTAGGTATGCATTAACGAGACCGGACAATGACTGAGTGATCTGGAGTGTCTTAAGTAGTGCCGCTGATGAGTGAGGTGATGAGTGTCAGGTGGAGCTAGTTAATACCAAGCGGCAACCTCCCCCTTTCTCTCGTGAAGCCAATACGGAAGTAACTTAAACTGCGATTCATCGACTGGCCGCTAGGGACAGGCTCCAAAAGAGAGCAGAATCTCATTGAGTCCCATGTTAAATTGGCCAAGTTTATAGCAGAAAAATACATGTTTACAAGTTGGTTCAAATTGTGGTTTTGGTCTATACTGCTATTTTTGATGTGCATGCATGCGGAAGAAACAGAACACACAGGCTGCGTCCGAAAACCTAGGTAGCTGTCTTGCTGCCTCGCTATCTTATAAGAGAATGACTTGTACGGCAGCATTTGTGCATGAAGGTACCTCACGAAATTGATTTCGGACAGACTTCTGAGGCAGTGTAACAGTTTAATGATCTACAGCAATATAGCGCGAGCTTTGGTGAGAACTAAACAAATATTTAATTACTACAGTAGTAATTTCTCGATAGAAATTATATCAAAATTGAAATATGTTGATCAAAATCATACATTTATACACAAACTGAGCAGCAAACGCAACCTTCGGACGCCATCTTTATTTTTCTAGCTCAACTGTCACAGAATGGAAAGCACAGGATTATGGGATATATCAAAGGCAGCTAAGGATACATCTATGCTTCCTTCAAAAATCTATCTGAGAAAGGTATCTCATGAGAGAGGAAGTGAAGCTAACATTGGATTCGGACGTGCCTTGATGCCTTACTACCTTGAAATGTGTCCTCGGAAGGCAGCATTTTTCAGTTTTCGGACGCAACCACGTTGTTGGATCGTGGTATTGGCTGAAAGTTTTGGTTGTGAGATTTACTACAGTGACAATGACGGGAGGATATCAAAATCCGACAGCACTGCTTGGATATTATAACTAAAACTGCTGCACTATTTTGAAAAAAATATACTTTGGACACAGGCTCATTTGTTTGTTAGATACAATCGTATACAGTTTTACAACATAAAGGCTGTTCAGATTGCATCCTTTCTTGAAGAACGATGACAGAGAGCAGATCATTCAGAAGAAATGTGACGTTTTTTTGTTTAGCAATGGACACTCATATTTTACCCAAGTGCCACAGATTGGATTCATCTCGCGATCTCTATTATAAAAGTATGAAGTCCCATTTTAATTTTCCATGTTGTTATTTCTGCACACCCAACACAAATTACTGGTGTTGGAGCATCTATATCTTAAAGAAACACCGTAGATTGACAGTAAACCTTTAGAACGTTCTGATGATAAAACTTATCTTCATTAATATTTTAGATTGTATCTAAGATAGATAGATAGCTCCTTTGCTTGCTAACATGGTCATGTCGAGCTAGGCGGGCGTGGTTTCAGCAACCAGTCACATCAGCTCAAACCACCTCCCTGCCTCTTTGCCCATTTTCAGTTATCCGTGAGTAAGCCATAGACTGTAAAAAAAATATGGACGTAGTGTCCGTGACGTCACCCATAGAGTTCTGAACAGCAGTTTTGATGCGTAAATGAGGCTGCGGCCATCTTAGCTGCGCTTCACCGCACGTCACTCCCGGATAACTGAAAATGGGCAAAGAGGCGGGACGAAGTTGGAGCCCATGCGACTTGTTGCTGAAACCACGCCCGCCCTAGCTATCCATCTTAGATACTATCTAAAATATTAATAAAGACAGCAATATCATTAGAAAGTAGGCTACTAAAGGATTACTGTCAATCTACAGGGATTTTTTTACGATAACGTTACAGATGCTCCAACACCAGTAGGCTAATTAATTTGTGTGGGTTGTGCAAATAACACAAATCAAATGGGATTTCATACCTTTAGAATGAAATAGAGATCGCGAGATGAATCCAATCCGTGGCACTTGGGTAAAATATATATATATGTACCAGATGTATATCTCTCAAATGTTCTCTCAAACTAATGAGCACATATCCAAAGTATAATTTTTCAAAATAGTGCAGCAGTTTCAGTTATATCCAAGCAGTCCTGTCGGAGTTGTATATCCTCCTGGTATTGTCATTGTAGTAAATCTCAGGAACAAAACTTTTAGCCAATGCCACGGCGATCCAACAACGTGTGTTCCGCATGCGAGCACATGTACACAGACTGACATCTGTCTCAAGTATGCAGCAAGCCATATATTGTATAAAATAATACAGAAAAAAGCACAAATACGACTGAGATGCCAAATTCAGCGGCTGAAATGAGCTGCTGAGGTAACATGATGACGGCTCACAGACTGCAGCGGCATACCTGTCACTCAAGTGACCACGCCCTTAATAATGCAGAACTTTAAGGCTTAATATAATTTAAACAGATGAGCTATAAAAAAAATTCACCCCCCCTCAGAGTTGTCATGAAGGGCAAAATTCGCAGTATAGACCAAAACCACAATATGAACCAGACTGTAAACATGTTTTTTTCTGCTGTAAACTTGACTAATTTAACATGATGGTCAATGAGATTCTGCTCACTTCTGCAGCCTGTCCCTAGCGGCCAGTCGATGAATTGCAGTTTAATTTACTTCCGTATTGGCTTCACGAGAAACGGGGAGGTTGCCGCTTGATTCGACCGCAAGTGGACTGCGAAGTGGACTTCACAGGGTATTTCGCCATCTTAAAGGTACAATTTGTGATATTTTTTTCCGCTAGAGGTCGCTAGAAGCCTATTCAAAACAAAGGCGTAGTTTGATGACGCCAAGTTTTAGAGCGGAAACTTGGGACATGTGGTCTCCATCTCAAAGGACGGTGCAAAAGAATAGGGATTGGAGTCTGGAAGAACTCATGTTCGTGGATGCAATTATTAACGTTACTGTAGTATGAAGCAGAGCAGGACCGAGTGTTGCGGGAGCTGAACGAGGAGCTGGAGCGATTGATCAACACACATCTCATGAGCAGCAGGACTTTTATTATGACACAGTCGCCGGCGCCGCTTCCGCTTTTCCGGTCATGAGTTTACGGGAGCTGTCCTTGTCGACAGAACCAGCGGCAGATGGTAAACAGTAATTATGTTCCATAAATAAGTAACACAATCCACCATAAAACGTGCAAGAAGTAAATAAGGAACTGCTTGAAGCAAGCTAGTGGTTTGCTGGACGCTAGACACTACTTCCGCATTTGTCCACGGCACTGTTGTCATGTGGTTTCCACGTCAGTAAAGGCGGTAACAAAGGGAACTGACGTCATTGACAGGTGACTGCACTGCCCCGTGTCACGGTTTAGAATGGGAATTTTCTCATGATTTACAAGTAGTTGAAAACATTAGAGATATTGTTTGTAATCAGCTGGACAAAATATATAACACTAGCCTAGTGGTTTTTGGATATTTTACTGCAAAAATTTTACATATTGTACCTTTAAGTGAGATTCCATTGGGAGCGAACATGTTCAGTTTGAAGGGCACTGCAACGGCATAGGGAATAAGGGAACATCGATACATCACTTCACAGGAAGTAGAGAGGTAAAATCACCCAACTGTCATCGCACCGCGTCACCATTCACAGGGTTCCTACACATTTTCCATTTCAAAATTCCATACTTTTCCATACTTAAATTTCCAGACCTCCTTCCAAACGATTTCTGCCATTGGTGAGCCTCGGTCTCCTTTTCTATGTTTTTTGGCGCACCAAAAATATTCTCGCCGCTTTATAATATTAATATTGAACCACTGCACTCACATGAACTGATTAATGGATCTTGAGAGAGGAAATGTCACTGCTTCATGTTTGTAGTCCGGGTCCTACAGTCTTTTAGTGATTTTTAAATTAGTGTCTGATTGTTGAAATAAAGTTTTGTATTTAGTATTCATGTCTAGGCCCTTCTCTTCTTAAAAACTTTTGTTGGGGATAAAATCTACAAGTACTAATATATTCCGTTTAACAAGTTGGCATGATTTAGTTTGTTTCCCTTTCCGGCCATACCACTCGCTACATAGGCGTGAATATTTCATTTGTCTATTAATTCGATACATTTCCTTTATAGAGATCCTTCTGTGATTTATCCATCTGCTCTGTTCTCGACATTATATGTATCATATATCATATATACATATAATATATGAAACATTATATGTTTCATATATTATATGTATCAAAGTATTTTTATAGAGTAGCCTACGAGTATGAGTAGCACAAGCAGTTTCCGTAATATTTTAGAAATTCGTAACTCTATAAACATATTTGCAAAGTGAAGAGAGGTGAAAAAGGTGACATGTAGAAAGTAGATAGTTGTAGGGGGTCTGTGGGCATCCTCCCCCAGGAGAAGATTTTTGTGATTTTAACATGTAAAGGAAGCATTCTGGTGCACTCTGAAAAGAACATAAATGGAAAAATTTGCTTCAAGTAAAAAATAAAAAATAAAACATTTTGGCACCGGGGCTGAGCATTGACAAATTTCACAATTGAATGCGATTTTGATTCAGAAGCTTGCGATTTGATTTTGATTTGATTACCTTTGATTCAGTATTGATTAATTTGGGCCTATCAGGTACAGTACATGGCAAATTTCCTCAAAGAAAAAAATCTCTCAACTAATGCTGTAAACAATACAGGGAACCACAGCTGGTACGTCATTATAATTTTAGGTTAAATTGATCGTAAGTTACTTACATATAGGCTAACTTACACATAAGGAAGTTTTTATAATAACGTTATAATAAAAGTGACAATTATTTTTCTACTCTTTTTATTTAGGCCTAAACATTTAAATGGTGACGGTCATAAAACAGATTTATGTATTCAATATAGAAGCACATGTTAAGTACAAATACAATGAATATGTAATAGCCTATAGAGCATATATTTAGCAAAATGCTCCTCTCAAAGTTCATTTTTGTAGCTAAATGATGAGTTATTGGACATTGTAAGGCTTTTCTGAGGTAGGCTAAATGTGACATTTTTACAAGCTGTTTTATTGACGCCTTTCTGCGGTTGAAACGCTGATTAATCGATTGCATGTGACATGACAGATTTTGGTAAGTTGTACTGTATCTTTTAACATACCTTCAGATGTTCAATCATTTTGTGTTGTAACTAGTAAAGTCAAAGAGATTGCTGGTTCACGAGCGCTACAGCGAGCTGTCACGACACAGAGCACCAAGAAAGATCGTGACTAACTCCAGTCTATGGAAAAATAGTAACCCCATTTGCAATTCTTATGAGAATCTTGTGTCACACAGTCACTAACCCCGAAAAAATAACTCTTCGGATGTAAACGATTCACATAAATGATGTATTTTGATTCAAAACTGCTAATTTCGCCACAAAGTGACTAGTTTGCAGGTATAATAAATTAGAAAACTGAATAGAGGCAATAGTCTGGAAACACAAATATTTTTCCATACTTTTCCAGACCTGGAAATAACTCAAATCAAATTCCATACTTTTCCATACTTTTCCAAACCGCGTAGGAACCCTGCATTCAGAACTACGATGGAGCAGAGCCGTTGAAAGAGTTTTTAAACGGCTCTCCGATGGAGGAATTTATATGTGTTTTGAGTATTCATACATTTTATTATTATTATACGAACGAAAGTATGAATGGTTATAGCGATGATATTGCATATTTTATTGTATGAATAGGCATGACAAAGTAAAAGTGTTGAAAAGCAGCTGGGGCTCTGTCATTTTTTATTTTACTTTATTTAACGTACCTCAAGCGTTTACTATGCGGCTGCGCGTGGAAAAGAAAGCGCCCGAGATGAGACCCAGACGGTGGATTAAGAATACACAGTTAACCAAAAATGAGAATTTATTTTCATATGGCATGAGAGGCTACAGCTTCAAATCTGTTAATAGTCCATTTTAAATTTGAAAGTAAATTATAATATCTATTTATTTGTTATCATAATCTGCGCGACACCGTCGTTGACTTTCTTTGATGACGTTTGTAGTGCGTTCCAAATGAGTGATCATTGCCAGCGAAGTCCACTTCAACGGATATACCGTGCTCAGGGAGTAGGGAGCAGTGAACACTGATAGGGACCCTGTCGAATGGAACGCAGCTTCAGACTCCGCTAAATGCACGAGCGCTCTTCTTTGTGAGCATATCAGCGTGCGGTTAAAAACTAGCCTACAGCGCCATCTGCTGTTAAAAAATAAGCTCAGAATCGATTCAAGAGAGAATCGCGATGCATTCGGAAAATCTCAGAATCGATCCACGATTTGAGATGAATCGATTTATTCTCCCAGTCCCAGTCCCAGCCTAGTATTTTTTATACATAATTAAGTTAATCACCAAATTTTGCTCCAAACTCTTATTTTTATACAACAAAATATATCTTTACCAGACAGTCGAATCTTTAATTCTGTGAATTTAAATATTAAATATTCAATGTCAATCCAAAACAATTGGGTAAATACACATTCATAGAATAATTTTTTTTTATGGATTCTTCCTCTGAATTATAAAAGACCAGTGTAGTCTCCATGTCTCTAAAAAATATTGAGACTACTTGTCTCACTGGGTAAAGCAAATGAACAACTTTATTTGTAGCCTAACTTCTTTATGCTGGACACTTTATGCGTACCCACTTTACGTAGCGGAGGGGGGAGGGCTATTAGACTTCGATGTTGAATGACAAAATAACCTTATAACATTAATACAATATATGGATGAGTACAATAGTGCATCTAGTGCATAAGTACATAGTGTATACGTCATAGACTGTAAAAAAAGATAAGATAAGTGCATTGTTTAGTCAAGTGGACGCACTTATCTCTGGTTCATCCTGCGTCAGTGCGCTAGAGGGCGCTGTGTGGCGTTCAGCAGGAAAGCGCGTGAGCGAGTGTGTTTGGATCACTGTTGATATTCTGGCCTGCCAACAACCATATGAGCGCGTAGGAAGCAGTTTGAAGCCTATAATTTCACTCAGCTGTAATGTCATTGGGGTTATATTATATACCAGGACCAAAGCACGCAATCTAATGTAATGGTAAGTCGCTGATTTATCCTGTAGTTTTTTAATCTTTCTCTTTGCTGATAGAGGCACAGTAACGTCGTTTGAATGATTGTTAACTGTCCTCTTTGATCATTTTCCCCTTTTGCGTGTCATTGTAAACATCAATATGTTTTATATTCGCATTTTGACGTGCAGCCTTTGGTAATGTAATGTAGATTCAAAGCAAATCGTTCAGCTAAAGTGTGTTAGCCAGCGTGCTAATACAATCACAAACCAATGTGATTTGCGACATTACAAGTCAGTTCGAGCCGGTTTGAGT
This sequence comes from Chanodichthys erythropterus, assembly GCF_024489055.1. Lineage (NCBI taxonomy): Eukaryota > Metazoa > Chordata > Actinopteri > Cypriniformes > Xenocyprididae > Chanodichthys > Chanodichthys erythropterus. Next base: position 1,866,157 of record NC_090230.1, read on the forward strand.
TACAATTATGCAGATGTCAGTTAAACGGAATTGTTCTCTATGTAACGTTATATGTAATCTTTTTAAGTTTTTTTTTTTTATTATTTTTTTTTCTGCAGCCCGATGTTTGTACAATATGTTAAGGCACTAAAAAGGAAGTTATGTCACATGAGTAGATCATTTAAAACTATAACAAGGATAAACATTTCGATGGATGCTATAAAAAGGTTTAAGGTTAAATTAAGTTTTGCAAAATTGTCGTTTCTTCAAAAATATGTTTATAAACAGTAGTCAAAAAAACTGTACAATGACTTTTATTTTTGTATGCAATTAATATTAAATATTAAAGGTACTAAATAAAAAGATTACGTTTAAGCTGTTTTGCCCCGCCCCTTTGATTGCCAACAATTTTTTTTTTACCTGTAATTTTTGTATTATTTAACTGTATTAAAATTGTAGTTTTATTTTTCTTTTATCATTAGTTTTAACACAGTTCAGTACAGTTCAAATTGCTACTATTGCTATGGGTTACGAGTACGTGGGCGTGGTCTACTAAATATTGTCGTGGCTTACCTGTTTACAACAAACGGTATTGCAAAAATATATATTTATATATTTTTTTGGTAGTTCAGACTTGAATCCACACCATTGTTTAGTAAGAAACTTTCTCGATTATTTTTATTTATTTATTTTTTGCAAACAGCAAGTGAATTGCCAGTGTTTCATTTTAAGAAATAATTCACCAGTGCACAATTTTTCAGAGGGCACTTCAAAGTGTACAATATACTGGATTTGTTCCATCTGCTTCCTTTGAATAGACAAACAGGGTTGAATTGGCCCTCAGAAAAAGAGGAAATGGTTTTGAAGGGGACTTCCTGTTGATGTGTAATGTATCAGTTCTTTGTATTTGCAGGTGTAATTGAAACATATCTTAAGATGCTGCTCTCTTTGGGGATGCTGATGCTCTCTGCCACACAGATTTACACCATATTCACGGTTCAGATATTTGCCTTCCTCAATCTTCTGCCCGTGGAGGCTGATATATCAGCTGTAAGTTTCTGACACGCATACTGCAGCAGTAAATTGATATGCAACATTTAAACACATGGTTGTCAGACAATAATTTATGGTTGCGTTTGTTTTTCAGTATTCATTCGACAATAAAACAGAGAACTTTGATGACCTACCTGCTAGATTTGGCTACAGGCTGCCCAGTGAAGGACTGAAGGTGAGCTCGCTATATGATACTGATGATCACTGATTACCATAATCTTACGGTTATGATCTGCTGTCATGTTGCTGCAGCTTGATTAAATTCTGCACTGTTGAATTTTAGAATTCACAGTTAAAGTCTATGAAGTGTATGGTTTATTAAAAACCTAAGGTAAAATATGATTGTTGTGCCTGATGTAGGCATCTTTTGATTATTACATAATTACCTGCTTGTGATTATTATATCAGCTGCAGTTGAATTTGTTGTCATCCAAATAAGGAAGTTTAAATTAAAGGGTTAGTACACCCAAAATTTAAATATCTGTCATTAGTTACTCACCCTCATTAGGAAACAACCCTTTAAGACCTGCATTCATATTGAGAAAACAAATTAAGATATTTTTGATGAAATCCATGAGTTTTCTGTCCCTCCATTGACAGCAATGCAACTAACGCACTTTCAAGGTCCAGAAAGATAGTATAGACATTGTTAAAATAGTCCATGTGACTACAGTGGTTCAGTCTTATTTTATGAAGCGACGAAAATACTTTTTGTGCATAACCCCCCCCAAAAAAATAATGACTTGATTCAACAATTTCTTATTTTTTTTGACGCTGTTCAAGTAAGCACTAAGGACTATTTAAAGAAGTCTTTACCTTTCTGGGCCTTGGTGCGTTGTTGCATATGGAGGGACAGAAAGCTCTTGGATTTCTTAAAAAATATCTTAATTTGTATCCCGAAGATGAACAAAGGTCTTACGGGTTTGGAACGACATGAGGGTCGACATAAGTAATTAATGACAAAAATTTTGTTTTTGGGTGAACTAACCTTTTAAATATAGAAATGCACATGTTATGTCTCGTTTTATTTTTTCTTTATTTGCATACTATTCAATAAGTCACAGTAAGTAACAGTGACATTTATAATGCAACTTTATTCATCAAGAAACCTGAAGAAAGTGTATGCAGCACAACAGTTTTCAACATTGATAACAACAATAAATGTTTCTTGAGCAGCAAATCAGCATATTATCATGTGATACTGAAGACTGGAGTAATGAATTTTAATGAATGAAAATTCAGCATTGCATCACTGGAATAAATTACATTTTAACAATATATTCACATAGAAAACAGTTCTTTTAAATTGTAATAATATTTGACAGTATATTTGCAGTATTTTTGATCAAATAAACACAGGTGAGAAGAGACTTCTTTCAAGCACAATAAAAACTGACACCAAAATTTTAAATGTTAGTGTATGTAAAATTTATGTAAAAAGTACTGAGTGTGTTTCATCAGGTGTATGTGTATTAAGTTTACACTATAAGTGATTATGACAGCTCTAGCCAGATGTGCATGGGAGGAGAATTTATGCAAACATCAGGTGTTCCAGATTGGTTACCAGCATCCCTGACGGTGGAAAAAGGGGCTAGCGTTTAAAAATAGATTTTTTGACCTGACCCCCTAGACTTTGGAGTTGGTGATTGAGTCAAGTTTAGTGAGTCTGGTAGCGGCACTGACCCTGTTCCATGTGATGAGTGGAGATGATTGACCCAGAACTGCTGCACTCATGCTCCATGGCGCCGCTAATGTGAAACCTTACTCTCATCTGCAGAGCTGAAATATCTTTTATTAGTTACTCAAAGTGGAAAAGTCATTAGAGAAGATGTGCATACCTTCTTATTTCCAAAATTTGTTGCCAAATGACTAGTTGACTGGTCGATCTTAAGGAAATACTATAATAAGACACTAGACACAGATGAGACATATTTTAAAGTTATCCTATTATGCTTTTTTGAATATTAACTTTGATTTAGTGTGTAATATACACAACCGGTCAAAAGTTTTTGAACAGTAAGATTTTTTTTAAATGTTTTTAAAAAGAAGTCTCTTCTGCTCACCAGGGCTTCATTTATTTGATCCAAAATACAGCAAAAACAGTAATATTGTGAAATATTTTTACAATTTAAAATAACTGTTTTCTTTTTTAATATATTTTAAAATGCAATTTATTTCTGTGTTGTCAAAGCTGAATTTTCAGCATCATTACTCCAGTCTTCAGTGTCACATGATAATATGCTGATTTACTGCTCAAGAAACATTTATTATTATTATCAATGTTGAAAACTGTTGTGTACAATTTCTGCCCATGGAGATATTTTTTTTTTTGTTATACTAAATATAGAAGGAAGGAAAATGTAACTTTCATTTTTTTTTTTTAAATGTATGTTGCTTTACTTCAATAACAAAATTTTGCAGAGCATCAGTAAATGTGATTTATGCTACTGTGATATTAAGTATGACATTATAAATAATTGTTCCCAAAATTAATGAATCAGCTTTGCCATTGAACTACTTGTCTGCTCACATTTTCATTAAGGTTTCTTTTCCTGATTCACACCAAACCACATCAAAACCACACCAAACCCCATGACATGTTGGTGAAAACTGTCAAAAATCACATTACTTCACATCTGTGTCACTTCTCCATTTCAGTCAGGCTTTCAGTGTTATTTCCCTCATCTCGTCTCTGTCAACTGAAACCAACAACCAATTTTTTTTCTAAGCAACAGAGTTGACCTTTGTCCAGTTCAGCTGAACACAATGTAATATACTTATTGTCATCTATTTTTGCTAAATATTGTGTTGGGAGTTAATCCCCGCTGGAAAATCCAGCTTAATCTGGTCTCTGTTTTGGAACATGGTAGTCGATCTAATCTAGTCATGAGCTGGTAAATCATCTTGGACCAGCAACAAACCTGCGGCATTATGTCACTAAACTTAAAGGATCGCAAGTGCTGAGGGCAACGATTGGAACAGGAAGCAGTATTAGACCACTTCCTGAAACACAGGGTCTGTGGTTACATTTGCTTTCTTTTTTTGAAAACTTGATTCGCTCTGAATATTAACCCAGCCCCTTAAGATAGTGGTTCCTTGTTCGAGATCAGCAGGTTTACAGGACTGAGCCCAGTTTTCTAACCCACTTTTCTGGAGTGGTGCTTATTGCATATTATTAAATAATTTAAATGTACCTGAATTTAAATAAAATAGAAATAAAACTTAAATGAGAAATGTTCTAAAACTGAAATAAATTAAAGCTAAATAGAAATATATAAAAAGTAATCAAAATGACTATAGCATAACAAAATTAATAATTCATACCATGCTTTTTAGAAATAGCTGATAATTATTTAAAATAATTAATTGAATTATTTAATTAATATTTAATATAATTCTTAATAAAACATAATTATCTATTGGCTGAAAACAGTGAAAGGCTGATATTAAAATGATGTACTGTTTTTGTCTGAATAAAATTAAAATGTTAATTTAAAATTAAAATTGAAACTCAATCAATTATTTAAAACATTTTATTTTAATGTAATTATTTAATAATTAATTATTTGTAATTATTTAATAGAAACAATTGTTATGGCTAATTATTAATATACCATTAATATTCATCTTTTATTATTTAATATAATGTTTTAATTCATATTTTTGAAATATAATAATTTATTAATAACAATTGTTAATGGTGGCTTATTCAAACTATTTTCATACTATTTTGTCTACAAAATAAGTACTTTTTTTTAATTAGTATAATTTATTTAATTAATATTTATTCAATTATAAAAATGTCATAGCAGATTATTCAAATTCCATACAATTTTGTCTAATTAAGTTAAAAATAAAACATTGAAATCAAATATTTTAAACAAGTTTAAACATCACAAAAATATAATCATGTAATGCAATTATTTAATATAATTTATTTTATTAATACTTATTTAATATAATAATTTAATAATAACAGTTATGTTATGGCTAATTATTAAAATTAAATGCTATATTGTCTAAATAAACAAATCATTAAAAGTGATTTTAAGCATCACAAGTTACAACAATAAAAGTGGAACATGAAAAATAAGTATTCCTTTTTAATATAATAATGTAATAATAATAATGTTATGACTGAGTATTAAAATTCCATATTGTTTTGTCTAAACAAACAAACAAACAAAAATATTAAAATGAGTTGTTTTAAGTGAATTAAGGCATCACAAAATTACAATGTGCATTTATAAAAAAATGGATATTCAATTTGAGATAATTAAATTATTATTATTTGTATTTTTACACAAATAAGACATTTTTTTGGTAGATGACAAGAGAGACAGTGTACAAGTAAAAATTAAGGAAGTTACATATAAAAAAATGTAATATCAGCTGATAACTGTTATATTGTGCATTCTTAATGCTTTTGTCATTGATTTGAATGGTGTCCTTTCATGTGATTTGGACTGTCTTGTGTTTTCTTCTCATTTGGAGTGTTTTTGTGGCCTACTTTGTCTCATCCTCAGTCATGTGCTGGCCTCGTGCCTGGATGTTTTCATGGCCCAATAATCCATTCTTCAAAAACAGGAAGTGTCTCTCTTAGTGTAGGGACACTGGGCATTTCTTCATTTTCAACAGTTGCATCTTGATGATTCTGGATAATGCGGACAAGAACCTAAGTCTCGTAATGTGTCTCAAAATCAAAGTGTCTAAATTAGGTGCATAGAGGTAAAGATAAGAATTTTATTATTTGAGTTGTCCATCATTCTTTGGACTTTTCCCTCCAAACTCTTATTGATGTATCTTTCTTTCAGCAGATGGTGCTGTTGGGATTCTTTAGTGCTAGTTGACTGGAACAGCAACCGATTGAATGAAATCTTGAGCTGGTTCTTTGCTGATTGTTTGTAACGTCATTGGTTTAATGTCCGTAGGGCTTCCTGATCGGTGCCCATCCTGAGAATGCCTGTGTGCCGATCGATCCTCCACCGCTGAGGGACAACCTCACCAGCGCCTTCATCGTGCTGATCAAGCGCTTCGACTGTAACTTTGACATCAAGGTAGGTTTGACTGCAGTATCACAGACCTGAAGTCGGAAGTTGCCCCATCATTTGCCAAATTGTGCATGTTGTGGAAATGGATAATTCCACAGAATTTCCCTCATAGTTCTCACAGAAAAGTTGAGAAACGTTCACAGTTTACTTCCTTCGCAATACTTGACACTGTGCGAGAACATGAAATCATCCACTTGTTCATTTCATGGTTTTCTTTACCATGGGGAAAAAATCTTGGTTACGCTTATTTTAAGGTGTCCTTGTCACAGTGTAATTATACATTAAAGTGCTCAGTAATATTAATTAACTACATGTACTTACTATAGGATTAGGAATAGGGTTTGTATAATAAAATAAATAGGAATATTCTTAAAAACTAACTAAAATGACAAACAACATAACAAAATGACTAAAACCTAAATTAAAATAAAAAAATAAAACTAACAGCTAATTCAAAATGCTAATTAATATGGTAGCACTTTACAATAAAGTTCTATTAGTTAACATTAGCTAACAAAATGACCAATACATTTGTTAAAATATTTATCGTTTTCAGTGCTAGTTAATAAAAATACAAGTTCATTGGTAGTTCATGTCAACTCAGGACTTTTAAATAATATTAATACAACTTTTGATTCTAATAATGTTTTAATAAATAGTGAAATTAGTAAGATTAATAAATGCTTTAGAAGCGCAATGAGGGAAGCATTATAGTAGCACTCAACGTTATAGTAGCAATCAACTACTGCCATGAGGGAAGCGTTATAGAGTCCCACTATGTAAAAGCAACCATTACAAAAAATAATTTGTACCTGTATCTATTAATATTTTAAATAGTAAGATGTAGTAATGGTTATAAATTCTTTTTAATGTTGTTTTTTTTTTTTTTGTGTTTGTTTTTTTTTAATGTAGTTGTTGTGTGTTGTATGTTGTGTACTACTGCAGCTTTGAGTCCAAGACAAATTTCCTGAAAAGAACAATTAAGTATAACTCTAACTCTAAGCACTTTTCATTGTTATTTCATGTTAAGTAATGAATTAACTAATGTTAACAAATGGAACCTCATTGTAAAGTGTTAACATATTTATTAATTTCCTATTTTAATTATATTATATATATACACACAGATTTTTTTTTCGATTTTTTTTTTTTTTTTTTTTTTTTCCATGTAATATTTCCATTTTATTTTATTTCAGCTTTATACTGTGTATGTATATATATATATATATATATATATATATATATATATATATATATATATATATATATATATATATATATATAAATAGACATTATATAAATATAAATGTGTACATATATATATATATATATATATATATATATATATATATATATATATATATATATATATATATATATATATATATATATATATATATATATATATATTTATATAAATTACATATATAAATAATAAAAATTAAGTCATACAGATTAAAGGTATATTTTTATTTTATTTTATGATGACATACTCTGGGCTCTCTGTTGATGTGTCCCATCATGCTTTGCTCAGGTAGGAGAAGTGTGTATGTGAGTCACTCCACTCACATCTGATTCCCCAGAGTTTCTCCTACTCGGCACGATTACAGCAGCGTTTTCAATGGCTCGTCAAAGTGCTTGTTTGTGGTCAGTTTCTCTGTCCAGCAAGCTGAACCGTTTGTAGGACACTAAGGACTTTTGTTATCATCAGAGTTTGCCTGGAGAACTTGCAGATGCAGGTGGTGCTACCCCCCAAAAACAGAAAGATGTGTATGAATTAATAATTCATACTATTTATTATATTTGTACACTCAAATATATTTAAAATATAAGAAAACTGTATTATTGATTCGTAATGGTTACAACACATAACATTTTTCACATTAAATCTTTTTGTTGTAAATTGTAGGAAAATATTTCAAAACCATATGAAACCAACATGAATACAAATATTATATTTATATTATCAATTCTAATGTGACATTGTGATCATCATTTGACAATGTGTCAGTTATAAATGTAAACAAACCTGAATAAGATTGAGAGCTAGATTTGATCTTTTTTTTAAACTATAAATAAAAAAACAATTATTTTAATCATATATATTTTTTCATAATTCATAAATTATATTTTTGTATAAATTAAAATATTTTACGTTTTATGTTTATTTTATTTATACAGTTATACATTTATTTTTTAGTTAAATGCATATATATATTATACATTTTTAAAATATTATAAATGTTTAAAGCCTTTTATCAATAATAGATTTTTTTTATATATATAAATTATGAAATTACTTTTTTTAATTTATAATTTGTATTAAAAATGTACTCGCACTGCTACTAAAAATACAAAAAAAGGTAACAAAGAAACGCATCTGTCCAAGTACGCAAATGCGCTTCTAAATGCAAAATCAGCCCCCGCTCTATAAGACTTGCTTCAGTGCGCACATGTTTCATGCTGTTGGCAAATAATATGCAAAGACTTCAAGAGGTTTGCCTACAGTTTCTGTTCACCTGCAGGACTTTGGACGACTTCCAAGCATATTGCCTGTCGCACTTAGTTAAAAATATTTTTCCTATACCACTATAAACCATTTGGCAAAGTTAATCATCTACAGCGCTGTGGAATTTGTGAACCTTTTTTAAGGTGCATAGAGACGTATGTATGGTGGTAAAATAAAAAAGCATACACGTTTGACATGTCTTTTGCCAATTTTTCTAATTCAGTTCATTAAAATTATTTGTTCATTCGATACTCCATATATTATATCTGTGACCTTCACGTGACATGAGTGTGATAGATTTTTATTTTCATGGAATGTCTTGAATGCTCTTATCTCTGTCTGCGCAAACATGCACTAATCACTAATCCAGCACTGTGAGAATCTGAATCTGAACAGAGACTCGCTTTGCATATTTATAAATTCAATAATACTTCACTGGAATATATTTCGAAAAGATTTAGGTAATAATATTGGTTGGTTGCATTTAAAAGTGACAATCTGACCGTGTAATTCTCAGTTCTGCCATGAGTGGCCGCTGTTGCTCAGTGAACCTTGATGCATATGGAAATGCAGGCTGTTCAAATGAATCGTACCAAAATCAAGACCAGAAAACTCTCAAGCAGAGCTGAAATGAATCTGACAAATGCCCTAAGTTTGTTAATCTCTACTGCACTAATGTCTTCTCTGATCATCAAGCTTACTGAACCAAACTAAACCAAGCCATGGGCGTGTCATACAAGAGCTGTGTGTGCATATGACGCCTGGTGCTTGTCTGAACACAACGCTTCTGTCTCTATCCTCGTCCTCCTTCAGGTCCTCCATGCGCAGAAGGCAGGCTACAAGGCAGCGATTGTCCACAATGTGGACTCTGATGACTTAATCAGCATGGGATCCAATGATCGTAAGTTCCTGCACACGAATGCATAAAACATGCAGCGGAGACACCAGCTCATGTGTTCTGCCGTGGGACAATGCTGTGATTCACAAACCTCAGCCTGGGTGCTGCTAATAATCTGTATTTATGAATTCTGACCAAGTCGTGATGCCGTTCCATTAAGAATGTTTGGACGAAACCATGAAGGCCAAACTGGAGGAACCAACCCTCAGCGTTCTTAATGAATAGTTCACCTTCATCATTTACTCACCATAATGTTGTACCAATACAACTTTGGACCCCATTGACTTTCATTAAATCAACTAAAACAATTGAAACATTCTGCAAAATCTCATTTTAAATATATGTAAATTAGTGTAGTCAAAAATATAGATATTTCCATACGTATCTATACTGAAATATCTGAAACAATTCCAATACTCCTTTTCTGCTGTATCGATATGCTGGTACCAGCTGTGTGTTCTTGCTCTCTCTTCTCTTAGATGGCATATTGACACTCAACCACCTTCTCTCATTCACTTTTATGATGATAGGCAAACATTTGGGTGTTAGGTCCTGAATTTCGGCGTGGGGTTGCGGGTATTGTGCATAATTTTACTTATTCTTGCAGGTTTTGCGCTCACACCACTGATCTATATAAGTGGCACGCACATAAAGCCGCCTCTCAAACAGCTCGCAAGTACCAAATTTAGTTCTTTTTCATGGCTTATTGTGCTTAAATGGTCAAATACACACAAAATTATGTCAAAATGCCTGTCTTGGTGAATATTCAGGTAAATGCAGTCAGTTTTGTAATGTAAATAATTGAGAAACAAAAACGCATGTTGTGTTTCAGTATAGTGGATCTGTGCATAAGCTCTTAAAGTGACAGCAGCCTAATAAACCTGCTGCTGTCTGTCATGTTAATCAAAGAATAAAAGACAAAGAAAGTCACTCTTTGCTCTTGACTGATAAGTTATAACTTTAAAAAGTTTTAATCTTAATTTTTACAATGAAGACTATTATTTATATATGTATGTATGTATATATATATATATATATATATATATATATATATATATATATATAATATACATATATATATATATATATATTATATATTATATATATATATATATTATATATATATATATATATATATATATATATATATATATATATATATATTTATATATATATATATATATATATATATATATATATATATATATATATATATATATATATTAATATATATATATATATATTAATATATATATATATATATTAATATATATATATATATATTAATATATATATATATATATTAATATATATATATATATATTAATATATATATATATATATTAATATATATATATATATATATATATATATATATTAATATATATATATATATTAATATAATATAATTAGTGGTGGGCATAGATTAATTTTTTTAATCTAGATTAATCTCACCGTAATCTTGGAATTAATCTAAATTAATCTAGATTAAAATGGCTCATTTGAATTCTGCCGAAGACAATCAGAATATGCGTGCTACCCAAATAATGACTAAAAGTAATCCGCCATTTTGTCCGACAAAGCAGTAAGGAGTTAGCAGATTAACCTCGGTGTATATTGACATCTTTCCGCGTTTGAAACAACATCGATGCTCATGTTCATTCATGTTTATTTGATGCTATAAATGGACTCGTAGTAAGAGATGATCGGTTTACGAGCCTTTTGAGCTGAGGCGCTACAGCAATCTGTCACGACCATGGTCACCACACAATAAAGAGCAACAAAATGGTTTTTATTGTTTGAATTTCTTAAAAACTACACAGTTTTAAAGCTGGGACTTTGTTTAATATCATAAATAACCTGCTCTGTCTTGTCTGTCGACGTGTTGTCAGTGTCCTCTTTGCTCCGCAATGTATTTTTCATTGCGTGTTGTGTGACAGCGCCAGGGCTTGTCGGACAAAGCAACAGTAACTAAGGGGGGCGGGTCTTTACAAAGGGTCAATTCGGCTAGGTATACAGCCGCGCTAAAATATCAAGTCATCATAGTTTGCGTAGTATAGACCAAGCTCCCAACACAACTTTGAGAATAGATTAACGGCGATATTTTTTTTATCGCCCGATAAGAGTTTCACGTTAACGCAGCATGTTAATGCCGATAACGTCCCACCACTAATATATATATATATATATATATAATGGGATACACTCCAGGAGGAGGGCCAAAGAAAATGATCGTTTGTTTATTTATTTTGAGTAAAGTATCCCTTTAAAGTGGACATAAAATTAAAATCAACTTCATTTAAAATTTTAAAACACTCATAATAATAATTTCACAAGAGTTTGTTTAAAGAATCAAACTGTATCAGAATAAAATCTGGTCAAGTTTACTGTCCTAATGTACATTTGTATTTTATGTTTTTTGCAGTGGATATTCTGAAGCAGATAGACATTCCTTCAGTGTTTATTGGTGAAGAAGCGGCCAACTCTCTCAAAGAGGATTACATCTATGAGAAAGGGTGATGGCTTAGATTTCACTACTGAATACTTCACTGTTCTGATGGTTACTTAATAGAAACATATGCTGCAGTGGCATTTCATATGACATGATAAAAAGTCTGCCGCCTACACAAAGTCTGGAAATATAAAATATTCCCAAACAAAAATTGACTTGAGTGCATCCGAAAACAAAAGGTTGACATATATATAAAATTATTTATATAATTATTAGGGCTGCCCCCGACTAAAGATTTTTTTTAGTCGACTATTAGTCATTCATTTAAGCATTCATTTAAGTCAACTAATTGCACGTTTATATTAATTGAATTACTTAAATATATACTGAGGAGGCGTAATATAGCCTGTTTTGCGCTCAAGTGCACACATAAAGCTTGCCGCAAAGCTTGCCACCGGCAAAAGTAATGATTATGAATGTCGGGGAAAAAGAGGAAGAGCAAGGAGACATTTTAATTATTTATTTACAAACTAGTGTTTTCTGAATCGGTGTTGGCTGCAAAGATGAAGTTGACGGTGCTTCCTCACCATCTCCGCTGTATAGTGAACGCGCCTATAGAGAGAAATGCACCTTTCATATGGATTACATAAGTAGAGAGTATTTCTTTTCAATTTGAACTGCTTTGATTAAAAGTAGACATTTCAAGTTTTATAGCACGCATTTATCTAGGATAATGTTAGAGAGAGTGGCCAGGTAAAGTTGCTACTAACATGTTTAAAATGATGAGCCATATTTGAGGTCGATGGATGATAGGCAAACATTTGGATTTCCTGCCCGACATACTCTAATTACCACAAGGACAAAACAATCTGCCCTTCACGATCTGTCCCTCATGGACTGCGTTACTTCACAACAAGGTTTTTTTTTTCTGTGACTAACCTACTAATAAAAGTTTGGTCTCATCCTCTTCTAGTCGACTAACAATTAGTCTGCTATTAGGGGGCAGCCCTTATATATACTGTATATATATATCTCAACAGGATCAACTTCTTGTTTATATACCCTGTTGTTTAAAAGCAGTATCACACTCACAGTCTTGCTTTGTGTTTTCAGTGGTCATGTGATTCTCATGCCAGACTTCAGTTTGCCTCTGGAATATTACCTGATCCCATTCCTCATCATCGTTGGAATCTGCCTCATCCTTATTGTAGTTTTCATGGTGAGTAACGGTTGTGTGTAATAAAGAAATATAGGTGAGAAACCTGTGAATATATTAGTTTTGACTGACATATTTACATACTTTTAATCTCAGATCACAAAGTTCGTACAGGACAGACATAGAGCCAGGAGAAGTCGCTTACGCAAGGACCAGCTGAAGAAACTCCCCATTCACAAGTTTAAGAAAGGTAAGACATGTCTTAAATGGAATCAGACACTGAGAATACATTGTGGTTCAGTGTTCAGATACATAAAATGTGTCATACAAAGGTTTACTTATGTGCACCACCATCACTAAGATTTTTTTTAAAGAATTTTCTAGTTTTATTCAGCAAGAACACATTAAATTAATCAAAAGTGACAGTAAAGACATTTATGTTAGAAAAGATTTCTATTTCAAATAAAGCTGTGTTTTAGCTTTCTATTCATCAAAGGATCCTGAAAAAAATCATGGTTTCCCCAAAAATATGAAGCAGCACAACTGTTTTTAACATTCATAATAATCAGAAATATTTCATGAGCATCAAATCAGCATATTAGAATGATTTCTGAAGGATCATATGACACTGAAGACTGAGTAACGATGCTGAAAGTTCAGCTTTGATTACAGGAATAAATTACATGTTACAATGTATTCACATAGAAAACAGTTATTTTATATTGAAATAATATTTCACAGTATTACTGGAGAGGCTTTAAGCATTCTGGAATCTGATTTAAACTTAACTGAAAAGATTTAGGATGTTTGATTCATGTTGGTAAATCAGTTCTTTTAAACTATCCATTTTAAATGAATTTAGCTGCAATTAATTTATAGTTCCTCTCTGGAAATATAGAAAAATTCACTTCCAAGCCATTTCAAAGCAAATACATACATTAAAAAATAAATATTATTTTAAAACCTATTAAGATTATTTTTAAAAATCTACTTTTGTTGTAAACCATTAACATTTTCTGATCTTAAATGTCAAAAATCCCATTCATTTAAAACGGCTGTTTGGTTGATGTCTTGTTAGAAAATGCAGTGTTCTTCCACTTATTGCTTATATTAATAGTTTATACGGAAAATTGGCAACACTTCTTTTGTAAGCAGAACACTATATACTTAGGATACATACAGTATCTCACAAAAGTGAGTACACCCCTCACATTTCAGCAACCATTGTATTATATGTTCTCAAGGGACAATACAATAGAAATGAAAATTGGATATACTTTAGAGTACACAATGTGCTGCTTGTATAGCGGAACAGATGTACTGTCCTCTGAAAATAACTCAACATACAGCCATTATTGTCAAAATAACTGGCAACAAAAGGGAGTACACCCTAAGTGAACATGTCAAAACTGTGTCCAAAGTGTCAATATTTTGTGTGTGCAACATTGTTATTTAGTACTGCCTTAATCCTCCTGGACATGGAATTCACCAGAGCTGCACAGGTTGTTGCTGAGATTCTCTTCCACTTGTCGGAAGCTGCTGGATGTTAAGACACATGACGCTTCCCCACCTTCCGCTTGAGGATGCCCCACAGGTGCTCAATAGGGTTCAGGTCTGGAGACATACCTGGCCACTCCATCACCTTCACCTTCAGCTTCCTCAGCAAGGCAGTTGTCATCTTGGTGGAGTGTTTGTGGTCATTATCATGCCGTTCAGCCCAGTTTCTGAAGGGATGGCATCATGTTCTGCTTCAGAATGTCACAGTACATGTTAGAATCCATGTTTCCCTCAATGAAGTGCAGCTCCCCAGTACCAGCAGCAATCATGCAGCCCCAGACCATGATGCTACCACCACCATGCTTGACTGTAGGCAAGACACTATTTTCTTGGTACTCCTCACCAGGGCGTCGCCACACATGCTGGACACCATCTGAGCCAAACAAGTTTATCTTAGTCTCATCAGACCACAGGACATGGTTCCAGTAATTCATGCTCTTGGACAGGTTGTCTTCAACAAACTTTTTGCGGACTTTCTTGTGAGCCAGCTTAAGAAGAGGCTTCCTTCTGGGACGACTGCCATGCAGACCGACTTGTTGCAGTGTGCGGCATATGGTCTGAGCACTGACAAGCTGACCTTCTGCTTCTGCAACCTCTAAAGCAATGCTGGTAGCACTCATGCATCTGTTGTTTGAAGCCAGCTTCTGCATCTGGCGCACAGCACAAGGTTTAAACTTCTTTGATTCAGCTTCTTTGGCCTGTTCCGAGTGGAACCCGTCTTAGAAAACCTCTGACCCCGGCCACTGTGCTGTAACTCAGTTTCATGGTGTTACCGATCTTCTTATAGCCTAGGCCATCTTTGTGGAGAGCAACAATTCTAACTCTCAAATCCTCAGAGTTCTTTGCCATGAGGTGCCATGTTGAACATCCAGTGATCAGTATGAGAGAATTGTACTCAAAGCACCAAATTTTAACTGCTCTAATACAAGATCCATTCATTTGTATGGTCCTGTCAAGCAGACAAAAACATGAACATGATGAATAGGACATGTGGCTTTGCATGGTGAAACAACATACAACTGTTATCACTTAGGGTGTACTCAATTTTGTTGCCAGCTGTTTTGACAATAATGGCTGTATGTTGTTATTTTCAGAGAACAGTAAATCTATACTGCTATACAAGCAGCACATTGACTACTCTAAAATATATATTTAAGTTTCATTTATATAGTATTCTAAAATATATCCAAGTTTCATTTATATAGTATTGTCCCTTGAGAAGATATACTAAAATGGTTGCTGAAATGTGAGGGGTGTACTCACTTTTGTGAGATACTCTACTCTGTACTAAGTGAAATAGTCTAGAGTATTGCTATCAAATTTACTGTCAAAATGAAACGTGCAGCCTCTTTATTTTGATGTTGCTGGGCTGTCAACATTCTGCATTTTCCATGCGGGATGGACAGCCTGGCATTGTGGACGTGACGAATGTGGGTGAAATGTGGAATTCCCCTCCCGCGCTGGAGCTCTGTGTTTCCACCTCCTCCATAGTGAATCATTAAGCCATTTTACAACCAAATCAACACCGTGACAATTAACCATTCACTGTGTGCCTGCATGAATGAGCATCCTGTTCAGCTTGGTCATAATTGTGAGCATTACAAATATAGTCAATTGTACAAGTGAAATGTTGGCACATTCTGTAGATGTTCCTCTCGAAGCAGGTGTCAGGCGTCACTTTCACTGATTGGTGTTGAGAATAAGGAAACTGTTTGGTCAGGCTTTAAGTTACTGCCACCTGTGTTCATGTATCCTCTTTCAGATAAAAGGTGTGCGAGATTTTGTGATGCCAGTGGGCCATCGCCAGCAGAAAGTGTCCGATATGTCTTTTACGCATCAGATATTCAGAGCAAATGAGTCATCAGTGTGAAGGTCATTTGAAATTGTTTCCATCTCATCTATTTACCAGATGTCAGGTGGATAATTTATCTACCACATTATAAGTAAACAGGACGCATTCTTAAAATTTGGTTTTAAAAAAGGCTTATGCAAAATATATGGATATGAGTGAGCCAGCTTGTCTAAAACAAAGATGTTTAAACTATTCAACTTTTTTTCCCTTTTAAAAAAAAAAAAAAATCTAATTGCGAGTGTAAGGAGGATCCATTGCTGTTCAAAAGCTTCCTACAGCCTACAAATAATTATAACAATAACTATATTGGCATCCACACCAACGCTTTAAATGCTCAAGCTCTTTAAAGTCTCCTACACCGTTTACGTTGTACACACAGTGCAATGCTTCTGGGTTCTATGTCAGAACGCTGTTGGTAGACAGTATTGGTCGACGCTGTTTGCATGAGCACCGCGATGGATGCGTGTGATGCTGACGCAGGAGCTGGCCAATAATGAGCCGGCATTCTGATGTAGAACCTGGAAGCACTGCACCGTGTCTACAACAAATACAGCATAGGAGACTGACAGGGAGGAGAATAAATTGTTGGATTAAGTCGTTATTTTTGTTTTGTTTTTTGCGCACAAAAATTATTCTCGTTGCTTCATAACATTAAGGTTGAACCACTGTAGTCACGAGTCTTTACAACCTTTCTGGGCCTTGAAAGTTGCAATGATATTTGCTGGTGGTTCAGAAACCTCTCTGATTTCATCAAAAATATCTTAATTTTTATTCCGAAGATGAATGAAGGTCTTAAGGGTTTGGAATGACATGAGGGTGAGTAATTTATGACAAAAATTTCATTTTTGGGGGAACTAACCCTTTAAGTTACAATAGCGTCACCTACTATGTTGGAGTGGCAACCAGATTATTTACTATATTACTGCATTTAAAGTAGGGCTGTCAATAGATTAATTTTTTTAAATCGCGATTAATCGCACACTTATTGTGAAATTAAACACCCACCATTTAACTTGTTTAACATGTTCATTCTGTCATTATTTGCTTTATCGAGCAAAGTAAACCATCAGATTGAAGGGTGATTCTCAAAACTATTTTCTACAAGCTTTTTTCAAGATAAATTTAGATGTCTTTCCAAAAAAAGACACTTGGAGACTCCCAAAGGACACCTAATAACCAAATTATACAGAGTCCATACAATTCATAAATGTATGCACACCAAAGCACCCATGAAAAAAAAAATTACAGAACAAATCTTTTCAGAAATCACAGTGTACCGTATATGTACAGTGCAACAGAAAAGAGCTTGTTTACAGTGTAGACAAGTCAAGTTGCAATAGCGACAAGGACCACATTTGTGCATCAATATAAATGTCTCATGCGTGCTTACTGTATAACTCATGTACTTCAATGCATTCATCTTTACCTAGATTGCAGTCGTCATCAATCAAAACTTTACTAGCGAGACACTGGTTTACTTTATCCAGCTGAGAAATGCAGTTTGGGTATCATCTGGACATACAGCAGTGCGATGTTTTACCATTCCATTCAGTTTGTATTTCACACGGCGTGATGTGTGAGGGCTTGCGATCTTCAGAAACAATGAGGGAGCTTGTGTTTTAAAGGAATAGTTTTAAAATTCTTTCATTAATTAATTTAGATGAAAAGCCATTTGTTTGAATACTGGCACAAAGCATGTATATGAGTATTATTTTGTCATGGGTACATGAAGGGAAAAATCCCTTCAGTTTGCTAGATTAACCCACTGACACATCTTACCCCATATCATTCTCAACACATGCAGTTCAGTTTCAACATTACTAAGCCTTTCTAATTCCTCTCACACAGATAAAGCACAGCAAACGTGTATGTTTTACCCTCATTTCCACCTCCTCTCTTTGCCGTTCATGGCATCTCTGCTGACTCATTGGTTTTCTTCATCCGTCTGCTGTGCTGATTCATCTGTTCTGCTGCCCGCTGCAGTCTGCCTCAATGACCGAGTGAGCTGTGGGTTGGGTGGGTTTTTCCTGTCATATGACAGTGCAGCTGGACCACAGACTCAACAAACAGCTGCTGTCATGGCCGTTACTGCAGGCACCGGAAAACAACTCTCACCAGCTTTCTTCAGTGCTGCAGGCTGGTGCAGTGCATGCAGATAAAGACGGCTCAGGGATTTCAGACCTTGAGAATTAAACTGTTATCTGTAGCTATGTCTCTAACTATGTTTCTAACTATGTAACGGAGAGAGCAAGAATTTCAGTATATTGCACAAAGTTTATACAGGGTGTCTGCAGGGTTTTTAAACTCAAATTTAAGATCTGTTTTAAGACCTGCACAAATAAAATTATTGGCAGGGTAGAGCAATGTTCATGGTAACATCCTAAACCGTAAATAGGCAAATACTTCAGGGTCAATAACAGGATCATTATTGCAGTGATTATTATGTTTCTAGCATGTAATATGTTTGGCAACAGTTCTTCTAACCCTAATTGGTGGAGTGTGTAGCTTTTCATTTCTTAAACAACCATGTAGGAAGATGTATCATGGCCATATTCCAGGATGACAATGTCAAGATTCATTAGGCTCAAACTGTGAAAGAATGGTTGGGAGGGAGGGAGCATAAAGAATCATTTTCACACATGAATTGGCACCTGTAAGACCAGACCTTAAATTCATTGAAAGTTTTTGGGATGTGCTGGAGTAGACTTTACAGAGTGCTCACCTTTTGCATTGTCGATACAAGATCTTGATTCTTCCTTGATCTTGTTGCAGCTCTTGATGGAAGTAGCATCAAAACTTTTATTTACATCAAGAGGTGCATCAGTTTTTGGTTTTGGTTAATGTTCTATTGCCAGAAAATCAGTGCAAATAAACCACAGCTACTGGATACGTCAAACAAATTTGCAAATGCAAAAAATGTATGAATTCCTAGTGTACTTTATATGATCTTGAGGAAACTTAATGGTGGGAAAAAACTAATTATAGTAAAATATCTCTCTCAAAACAAATAAATAAATAAACATGATTTGCTATACTCATAATGGGCCTCATTCATGAAACTTTCATAAATATGAATACATTCAGAGTAATATGTGTGTAAAATTGACAACTCTCTGAAAACTCTCCTCCAGATTCACAAAAGCTTCGTAAACATCAGATGTGATAGTTAAACTTGTGTATGTTAATGAATTCCAGTCATTAATAAATAGGGCGCTCATGCACGCTTATTCACAATTAGCATAATCCCCCCCTATGAATTACAACTTAGCAAATTATGTGTCCAGGAACGCTGTGCAATCTTCTGGACTCCCTTCTCAATTTTGGCTTCAGAATATTGCATAAATGTACAAGAGACTATTAGGTTATATGCCTAAAAATAAATATTCAATTAACCTGTCCACCAAAGCGTTTTTAGCCAGCTGAAAAAAACAGCCAGCTGGTGGCGCTTGAGAGTGCTTTGAAGGCGTAACGTTTTTACATCTGAGACACATTGGTTTCTGTGATTTGGAATATCCATGCTCTAACGTATTACTAGTACCTTATTTTGAAGAATATTACTGAATATAAAAATACAGTACTCAATAATATTAACTTCTCCATTGTTTAGTTGTTGTACAAGTAGGATGGTTGGTTGGTGTAGTATTTGTCCCGCCCCTCCTCCACTGTAATTGGATGGATGGGTAAAAAGTGACGACCACTGCGTTTTACCTAAAGTTGAGCAGCTACCAAAAAAAAAAAAAAGAGATGACAAACGAATTCATGAAATGAGGTGTAAGTTAGGTGTAAATTTCTTTTGTACCAACTAACAATTTGAAAATACGAACATTTTCATGAATTCAAAAATTTACATCTGAACAGCTTTACAAATGATTTACACAAATCATTCTGCTTGTGTTTCATGAATGAAGCCCAATGTTGGTTCATTTTCTATTCCCAAATTCAGAGGCAGTATATCATGAATATTGGATGTTACCCAGCAGTTAGAACATGATAATGGTAAACTGTTATGAAAAGGCCTTTGAACATTGTACTGGGTAATCTAGTAGAAGGTTTCTCCTAAACCATAAACATCATCAGTTCTGAACAAATGAAGAATTTGTCCTGCAAGGTCATTCACTTCACAAAGTGTTCAGATGTTTCAGTTGTAATGGTGGATTGGTACTATCCAAACCTGTTCCTACAGACCAGCCTGCAGTCACTGTGAACTCTGTGAACAACAAAACCCCAAAGCATTGAGCACAAATAAAGTCACTGACATCCTAGTGACAAATATAAGCTTGTCCATATACGGTCACAGGCAGCCATGGTAGTTTGTGAGACGGCAAGAAAATGTGTTCGTTTACTGCTTATATAAACACCGACCATCAGCAGAGTGGCTCCTTCATTGGTGGAAAAAAATCTGAAAAAAGGCAGAGGAATTTACAGGGAGGGCAGGACAAATTCCTGGACTTATTGAGACTGGAATGTTTTCCTTGATCCAGGACACCCAGAATCTAAAAGGAAATGCTGCAATCACAAGTGTGCAGATCAGAATCCCATTTAGAGAAAATAGTGATATGAAATTATGAATAATGTTAATGTAATTAATTATATTTATTAACTACGGCTGTTAAAAATAAGCTGTTAATTTCTGTCTGTTTTTAATTTTCAGCAACTTGTTTGTCTCGCAAGCAGGTGTAAGTGCGAAAATAAGTGTAAATACTTGCGATACTGACGTATCAGGAAGATTGATCCTCAAAATATTGATCCCAAATGTTTTAACTAGTAATTCTCTTGCTTATTGTGAAAATTAATGTGCAAAATATGAACTCTCATTCAAACAGAGAGAGCTGATATTGACAGAGATAAAATATTACTATATACAACACAATATATTAAAGGTACAGCAAAATGTGACACTTGTAAGTTTGTGAAGATTGTTTCAAATTAAAAAACCTATAGAATGTTAAAATGATGGCTTTCAAATATACTGCAATGTTGAATGGCGATAATTACACATTTCATCACTGGAAATTGAGAAAAAAAAAAGATGCCATTGATCAAATATTTAAAGCATATGTCTTATGTCATATGCTGTTTCTAAATTAATTTGGAGATTCAATGTTAAAATGTATTGCAGTATAAAAATAGTACAAATGTTATGTTCTGTGCAATTGTGACTTATAGAGCAATGTGATTTATTAATTAATAGCTACAGTTAGCTATTTCTTAATGTCTCCTAGGTGATTCCTATGATGTTTGTGCCATTTGTTTGGATGAGTATGAAGAAGGAGACAAGCTTCGGGTCCTGCCCTGCTCACATGGTGAGTTTGTCTCATTCTTCTGCTTGATCAGCAAATAATACAGTTTGGTAAGGAATTTACAGCCTAATATTAAAGAAATGTTCTGGATTCAATACAAGGTCTATTAACAGTGTCTGTTGTTATCAACTAAATTATTAGTTAACTCAATTATTTATTATGGTAAAATGGATGTAGTTGTCACAGAAAATGTTGCAACCACATGACCAAAATAAAATTAAATAAGGCATTGTAAAAACAGTCAGTTTATATATATATATATATATATATATAATTACATTAAAGGGTTCAAAATTCACCCCAAAAAATGTCGTTCTATACCTGTAAGACCTTCGTTCATCTTCAACACAAATTAAGATATTTTTGATGAAATCCGATGGCTCAGTGAGGTTCTACCTTAATATTATAAAGTGCTGAATATTTTTTTGTACGCCAAAAAAATACAAAAAAATAACGACTTTCCAACAATATCTAGTGATGGGTCATTTCAAAACACTGCTTCGAATCTTTTGTTTCGAATCAGTGGTTAGGATCGTGTGTCAAACTGCTGAAATCATGAAATCACATGACTTTGGCACTCCAAACCACTGATTTGAAACAAAAGTGTAAATTAACTTAAAGTGTAATAGAGGCCTCACTGAGTCATCGGATTTGATCAAAAATATCTTAATGTGTGTTCTGAAGATGAACGAAGGTCTTACGGTTGTAGAATGACATGAGGGTGAGTAATTAATGACATTTTCATTTTTGGGTGAACTAACCCTTTAATCTATACCATATATCTATTATATTAATGTAGATATAAAATTACTTTAAAGGGATAGTTCAACCAAAAATGAAAATTTGATGTTTATCTGCTTACCCCCAGTGCATCTAAGATGTAGGTGACTTTTTTTTTCTTCAGTCGAACGCAAATTGATTAACTGCAACCGCTGCCGTCTGTCAGTCAAATAATAGCAGTAGATGGGAACTTCAACTATAACAGTAAATAAAACTTGCTTAGTCAAATCAAAATTAAAACCTGCGGCTCGTGACGACACATTAATGTCCTAAGACACGAAACGATCAGTTTGTGCGAGAAACTGAACATTATTTATATAATTTTTACCTCTAATACACCACTATGTCCAACTTCGTTCAGCTTCCTGTTAGTGAGGTCAAAAAAACGCGTTGTGATGACGGAAGTGATGTCTCGCCCATATACTTCAATGAGCGAGAGACATCACTTCCGTTGTCAGAGTGCGATCAGACCTCACTAACCGGAAGTTGAACGAAGTTGGACATAGTGGTGTATTAGAGGTAAAAAATTATATAAATACTGTTCAGTTTCTCGCA
Source organism: Chanodichthys erythropterus (assembly GCF_024489055.1). Taxonomy (NCBI): domain Eukaryota; kingdom Metazoa; phylum Chordata; class Actinopteri; order Cypriniformes; family Xenocyprididae; genus Chanodichthys; species Chanodichthys erythropterus. Next base: position 1,889,299 of record NC_090230.1, read on the forward strand.
CAAACCGATCGTTTCATGTCTTAGGACATCAGTGTGCCGTCACGAGCCGCAGGGTTTAATTTGGATTTGTCTATGGAAGTTTTTTCGACTCTTATTGTTCAAGTTCCCAATCACTGCTATTATTTGACTGACAGACGGCAGCGGTTGCAGTTAAAAATCTTAATTTGCGTTCGACTGGAGAAAAAAAAAGTCCTCTACGTCTTGGATGCACTGGGGGTAAGCAGATAAACATCAATTTTAATTTTTGGGTGAACTATCCCTTTAATTAAAATTAGTGCAATTTCTTTGATAGTTATTAATAAATTGAAAATAAATACATTAAATTAATTAAGGTGTGGTAAAAAGTTTCCAAGTCAGTTTTAATGTGACATTCAATAAAATGGGTCATTTACTCACCCTGGTGTTGTTCTGACGCCATATGCCCCTATTTCTTTTATGGACCACAAAAGGAGAATTGTGTTTTTTTTGTTTTTTTTTAAAGTCCCACTCACGCTCATCCATATAATAGTGAATAGCCATATAGAATAAGATGATCCCATGCGACACATGTCATATATTCCAAATGTTCTGGGGGTTTACCGAAATTGTATACATTTAATGAAATTCTTGACCTTGGCTGATGGTCTTCTGTGCTTGATTGCACATTCATGAGACTATTAGTGCCACAGTTCACTCAGTCTCGCCCAGAAAAACACAAGTTGCTAGAAATCAAGATTAACAAAAGCCTGACATGAAATACAAAACCTAGAAGTCTCCAAAAAGTATCAGTGTATTCTGATGAATCTTGACATATCTGAGCTTTATAATGGCCGGGAACAGGACCAACGAGTATGAAGCTGAAGAAAGTACATCCATCCATCATAAACGTACTCCACACGGCTCTTGGGGGTCAACTTACTATTCATCTATTCCATATACAACTTGCGCTTATGCTTTTCCCGCAAGTTGAATATGGAAGGCGGTCTGGCGGAAGCTAGATATTTTCTTCATAACTTGTTAAATATGGTTATTTTTCTTACACAAACGCATCCCTTCACTTCAGAAGGCCTTTATTATCCCCCCCGGAGCCGTGTGGAGTATGTTTGTAATGGATGGATGCACTTTCTTGAGCCTCATACCCGTTGGTCCCGTTCACTGCCATTTTAAAGCTCGGATGTGTCAGGATATTTATTAATATCTCCGATTGTGTTCATCAGAAAGAAGAAAGTCATATACACCTAGGATGGCTTGATGGTGAGTAAAGCTTGGGGTATAATTTTCATTTTAAAGTGAACTTATCCTTTTAATCTTGAAATCTCACAACACCAAAGGCCAAGGTCTGGATTTTCTATCAATAAATACATTAAATTCTGATTTGTTTTTCACTAAACCCTACCGTAAACCCTCAGAACACTTGGAATATACGAGCGTTGCATCAGACCATTTTGCATCTTTTTTTTTTTTTAAAAAAAGCTTGACGCTGGTCACTCACAATATATGGACAAGCGTGGTCCATAAAAGAAAGGACATATGGCATTAAAACACCAGGGTGAGTGAATGATAACTTTTTCATTTTAGGGTGAACTATCCCTTTATGATAGTTTTTAATGAAAATTTTCTAAATTAGTTACTAATAAATTTAAAGGATTATCATCTAATAGATCACCTTTGTCAGGATCTGTCGCACTAATTCTATCTGCACCAATTATCAGCCTATCACTGCAAGTGTGTTGACCCATGGCTGACCAAAACCAAGAAGACCTGTCCGGTGTGCAAGCAGAAAGTTGTGCCGTCCGATGGCGACTCAGATTCTGAATCTGATTCTGGTGACAGCGGCGGCGAGGAGAACGATGTTTCGGAAAACACGCCCCTGCTGCGATCTCTGGCCTCTACTAGCGCCCATTCCTTTGGCACCATGTCCGGCTCGCCGTCCCAGCATGAAGTGGAGTCATCGGACTATGACGAGCACAGTGATACTACCGATAGCGAGGAAGAGGTCACAGTGGAAACTGTTGTTGTACAGCTGCAGCAGGGGCGTCCGGACAACATTGAGGCCAACGCCTAAATGTCAGCCAACGATAACTCAGACTCTTAAGAGATTCCAATACATTTCACGATCACTTACAATTTATCTTTTGAAATCTGTTTAACATACACCAACATTTTTTATATATATATATATATAAAAAATAATGTATATCACGATTTCCCCCAAAAGATGCTGCAAAATTTATTACGCACATTTTTGCCAATCTCCACAGATGAACGTCACCTCTGGGAATGTAATTTGTGCTTGCTGACAAAATGCCAAACTCATCTCAGACGTGAATCCGATCGCAAACAACTGCATGTTTTATATGACACAATAAGACTTTATTATTGACACATCAACACAACTTGTACCAACCATCAGTTTTAGTTTGATCATTAACAGTGGAACCACTCTAAATATCAGTCACTCGGAAGTGATCTTGGAAGTGTAGTTAGGTAATAACACATCATTTATGTACTGTAAGTAAGAAATAAGTTGGGTAAGTAGGAGTTGAGTTTTGTTATTGATAACACAACGTGAACCGTTACCAATGTCTGGTTGCCTTTTAATGTTGCTGTACTGTAAATATATAAATTTCTGCTCATCCTTGTTTCTAAGTAGTCTATTCATTTCTCTTCATAAATAAAATACTACACCTTTTGTTGTTTTTGTCAATTTCTCATCCGTCATTTTGGAAAGTGGCACATGGTTTTAAGATTAAATTTAAAACAATATTGTGGAACTATAAGTGGAAAAGTTTGCATATCTACCAGATTTTGCGCAAAGCCAAACATTTTCCATTTTACATTGTGCAAAAAAAAGGTCCTCAGAAAAATGTTTTAATAAAGCTTAAAACGTTTCATGAATATTTTCCATTTGTGTGCAGTAAACCCTACCCATATTATAGTTTGACCATTTTACACTTTTTTTTTTGCATATCTTTAAATTCTTTCCATTTGTGTTGTTCATTACCAGATGAATAATGAAAAGTATGATAATATAAACAGATAAATGTATGTTTCCCATTAACATTTTTTTTTTTTTTTAATAACGGCTGAAGTTATTGTAGTTTCCAATTCTGTTTTAATGTAACATTAAAAAAAGGTTTTGGGGGGGGGGGGGGGGGAAGTAAAAAAAATCCTCAAGAAATGACCCCTTAAAAATAACATACAACAAAAACAAGTAATTTGGTTGGAATAGATTTATTTAATTTGTCTGTAAACAAGGTGGTGAAATTAATTTATGGCATTTCTTGGTTTATGCATATGAAATCAGACATATCAGACTGTATCCAAGATGTATGAAAAAGAGTACAGGGAAACAAGAAATGAACTAATCAAGAGGTTTTGAACCTGTACAAATATCCCACAAGGCCAGAACTTTTGTAGATACTAAAAACCCCTGAACAAAGAACTGATTGAATTATTTGGGAAGCTGTTTGAATCAATAGCAAAAGATTCTCACTACATTATGGCACAGAATACACATGATTATTAGAGTGACATACTTAACATATGGACTTGATAAACATTAAGTTTTGACAGACAGTTGTATCACTGATGACTCGAAGGCAATTTATCCCACAATTAAGACATAACATGGGTTAAATTCAAATCGAGTGTTGAAAGAGCTGACAAAACAAGATCCAAGTCTTATTTGCAACCAGATGCTAGTGTTTTGTTGGTCAATGTAGTGTGTAAATAACCCAAGCAATGATGAAAATTGGTCCAATTGAAAAGAACTCAAGCTGTATACTCCAAGCGCTTACACCGGGATACCCACTGTCTTGAAAATTAAAAAATTTTCCTAAGCTAGCAAAATAAGTGCAATGACAGAATGTTCATGAACATTCAATAGTGGGGTTGATGAGAGAAAATGCTACCTGCAGCCCAAAAATTACTGCACTTAACGGACCGCCATCTATTTAAGAGCTTGACCTCCCACTCCATGAATGTTAGTGCGACAAAGGGAAAGAATATGAATCCGTCATTCAGGAAGTGTCGCATCTAGTTAGAGTTGAAGCGTCAATGAAGACAAACTTTGGGTTAAAGAAAAATAAAGAAATGGACATTTTTTAGCGCAGATGGAATACTTAATTTGACGTTAATAAAAATGACGCTTTTCTTTGTCTATTAAAAATGCCACCCATCCTGACTAAGGTCCATTCGGTAGGCTCGAAGATAGGCATACAGCTGACCTTTCCCAGATTTGACCTAGGAAAGTGAATTTGAGTTTAGCTCAAGCCCTTGGTAATAAACTAAACACCCAAAATCTTTGTTTTCTTCTCATGAATAAGTAGAAATGAGACATGAAGTCTTCACACTTACATTTTGTCTTAAATGCGTCATGTTTAGTAATGGAATCGTAGTGCCAAAATGGGACTTGAACACATTAAATTGACATATGGGATGGGGTTATAAAGAAATTGGGGAAAGGATGGGTTTGGGTACAACAAAAAAGGAATTAGAGTTGAAAACAAATAGATGAAGCAAATCTCATCTAGAAAGGTTAGTGTTGGTAAGAATGAGCAGCTAGGTGGGCAGGTGTCTTAATATCCAGATTTCCTCAGGTATTCAGCCATTTGATACGCTTTCTTGTTGAGCAGCCCTCCATGGGTACCTTCCTTGCCCATGACTATAACCAATGCTGGAGTACACAAGGAAAAAAACAAGAACAAAAATCAACCAACTTGAGGGGCGGGGGAAATTAAACAACTTTCCCAACTTAAAAAGGGATGCAATTGTTGACACAAGATTCATTACCCTTCCTTGCCATTAAGATGTCCAAAAACTTTAAATGTGTTTCATGGGGGAAAAAATCTTCACAGCTTATTTTGGGAACATGGGTGACTTTTTTTCCCCTCCCTAAATTTCACTACTTGATCAAGAAAAAAAAAAAAAAGCTAAAATCCTGAATCTCTCAAATATTTTGCCATTGAATATGCCTTCTTATTCAAGCCGCCTCCGTGGACCCCTTCTTTGCCCATTACAAGAACCAAGACTGAAAGAAAAAGACAGAGAAAGGAAGTTAAGAGGACAGGGAAATCCCAGCCCTGGAAAAAAGCCAAACCAAGATCAACAAGCTGAGAAAGGACAGAATAAAATGCAGAAAGAGATCAAGATAACACGCATGCAGAGCGAAAGATTGTGGGCTAGAGGACGTACCTTTATTTAGCAACAACTGGTAACATTTTTTAATAAGCACTGATTATTTGTGGCACTGATTATTTTAAAAATAAACTTTGTAGTTTAAATTATATATAACTTAAGTAACGATCGACGATGGGATGCTAAATTATTATTAAAAATTAATGCATATCCGAGGTGGTAATTTATCATCATTATTTAATAAAACTTATAATTATTTAATCATTTATACATAATTTATTGTCATTTATAATCAATTATCCCGCTTATACTACAATTACCACATCTTAAAATGTCCATGTTTTTATCTCAGTACATGAAGTTTTTCATCCTTACAACACTTAGATGTACAACCACTTTTTTGCACATCTTGGTCCTATGGAGATACTGAAAGTAAATTGTTTGCCACTATCATTTTTCCTGGTTCATTTGCTGTTGTAGCCTGTAGGTCTGTAATAATTTGCTGTAATAAATAGCCAAAATAATTTGCTAAAGTGAAAAGACCCAGTTCGACATAATGTCTGTCGGCCAAACAGAATCAAGAATTTAACAGCACGGTGACATATTGAAAGTTATTATAGTGTTACCATTTAGATTTGTTTAGTAATGACCAAACAGTTAACTAGTTCATTTGAAAATTTAAATTCAAGCATGGGAAATCAAAATGCTTCAATCATATGCAGGTAAGCAGGTTTAGTTCCTCTCCTCAATACATGCCATGAGGTAAATGAAAGAGATTGATTCATGAAGGAATATTTTATTTTAGGAAACAGGAAATCCTCTCACATTTTAAAGAGCAACAGACCCAAGATGTGTGTGTGATAAGCAGAAACGCATGCAAATTAGAGGGAATGTACCTCAACAGGTCTCGGAGACTTGAGCTCAAGTCTTGTGATCAACAGAAACTGTGTAAAATGACTAGCTAGTTAATGAAACGTTACTTTTAGGTGACCCATATTGGTAAATGCATGATTCTCATAGAAATTCTTGGGTCATATTTCAGCAATAAAATAAAATAAAATTATGTGGACCCTTCAATTAAAATGGTTACTACAGAAATAAAACATTATTATTATTATTATAATTTCTAGATGAAATTTGACCTGAAACTTTCTTTTAAAATCCATTTTTTTTAATTCACCTTAACTGTATCCTTTACTGGTGTCACTTTGCATCCTTTAATTCTAAAGGATTTAATGGCATTTGTCTCCCATTAAGTCTTTTTTTTTTTTAGCTTTTTAAACAATTTCAAACCATGTAAAAACTTTATTTCCACTTATTAATAGTTCCCAATATGAAATATTGCATTTAAAACAGTTAGGATGCATGAACTAAATGAAAGATATATTGAGGAAAGGTTGACATCTACATCTACACCCATCTACCACTAAAAAACAAAAAACAAACAAAAACATACGTAGAGATTTTATGAATAAAAAGGTAATTGTGAAAAAATATAAGAAAGTAATACTACCTTTGGCAGCTTTACCGACAGTAATGTTGTATGTTGGCTCTCCTCCTTGACTCTTTGTCCTTATGTCCATTGTCCAATCATTGTCGACTGCAAGACTGTCTCGGATAACCGAGCACTTCTTTGAACCTAAGGTTAGGCCATTGGTGAAGAAACTTTCTCGGTCTTTCCCTACTAGGACATCGATTTCTGTTGGCTGATATTAGAAAAAAACAACAACAACAAAATTTGATATGGGACTGTATCTTCTTGTCTAGTCATTTACATTTTAATATGGATTAATGAACAGCCAGATGCAAAAGCAACAAAAGTAGGTAAGCAGGTAGACGAGTGTGATAAATTATGGAGTGATCCATGCAGATAATTTAGATAAACTAAAGATACAGAGAAAACTGTCATCACACCCTTTGCACTTGACTTCAATGAGTCATTAAGAATGTAACAAAAGTTAGATTGGTTCATTATGCAGTTGTATATGAAGGCCTTCTTACCAAGTGGTCACTGGTCAATAATGTGAGCTAGCCAGTTAATGAAACTGGCTATTATTATAGTGCAACATTTTCACTTTAAATGTAAACAGACAAACTACGGGCTGCTGGAATTTAACCTCTTTATGCGTTGACATCTGCCTGACAACTCCATTTTGATTTCATGAGGTGTCTTTAAAAGGTGTGGTCATATTAGTAAAATGCATGGAGCACAGCTCACAACAAATTCACTTTTAAACCAAGCAGTTTTCTGTTAATCAAATGTGGTGAATTTGCGTGACCAATCTGAACTAGAGAGAAAAAAATGTGAGGGGAAAATAGAAATTGCGCTGACACCTACTGAAATTACAAGATTTTGGCCACAAATTTTGCTGAGGAACGATATGTACCACACATTTAAGGTACAGTCACATTACAAAAAAATTTGCAGGCATAAAGGTCCTTTGTCAATAGCGTAGTGTGGATTCCTTTTGAAAGGACCTGATTTTGATCTTGAAAATTTGCTGAACACCAGTAAATGTGACTGCACCTTTGGTCAACTAGTCATGCAGACAAACCAACTCGTCTTGACTATTTGTTTTCCAACAATGAAAACATTGATATTCACACTGATAAACTACATCTGACTACATATGCTCTGTTTTGATCATTAAATTTGTATAGATGTGTATTTTTAGAGTACTCTAAAAAATTAAAGGGATATTTAGAGTAAAAAAATTAAAGGGATATTTCTGGAATATGATGAAAGCACAGCTGAGCTGAGGTGTTTTGTACCAGCGTCCTTAAAAGGAACTTCTACTCAACATATCTGGAAAACATTCTGCCCTACCCTCAAACCGGAATGCATTAATCACATTAAACATTGGTTTTGTGTCAAATGCTGAAAGATCAAGTCTGAACATGCAGTTTTCTTATTTGTTTCATTGTCGTTTGTTCTGCATCATAGCAGCTTTGTTCGTACTGGCTCACTATGAATCTACTGAGCCGTTTTTCCTGAGGCCAATCCACAAAGCAGCTACCCTTTGGTGAGAATCAGCAATCTGATGTTATTTTCAGTAAGGTTTGGAAGCGCTGGTACGGCAAAAGACACAGTCTGAACTAACTAACTAACTTTAACTTAAGAGGCCTTTTTAAACTCACACTTGGCTAGCAAAACAGGAAACTATTCCAAACTTGTGTAACTGACTGAGGGCGTCAAGCTTTAATGGTAGAAGTCATACAGGTTTGGAGCAACATGAGTAAGATGAGGTGACTTTCAATTTTGTGTGAACTAGACGGAGATGCCTTACAACAACAATTTAGTTCATTTGATTCTTAGAAACATTCATCTTAAAGCTGCAGTCCGCAACTTTTTTCTGTTCATTGACAGAAAATTATATAATGAGAATATACAACATGAATCCATTTTCCAAACCGTGTTTTTGTCTTATTTTGAATCATTATGGTACACTTATAATAAGGATTTATATTCAGACTATTTCAGACCAGACTGGTAGGACTCGCCGCAGAGTATCACAGTAACTGCGTGACTCGCCATAGACATACACAGAGAAAAGTAGCTCCGGCTAGAATGTTCCGCCGCAAGATGCGTGCAGTTCTGTTTATTAACCGCTAGAGGGCCAAAAATCGCGGACAGCAGCTTTAATTATTGCTAAGAAAGATAAAATGAAGTCTGAAAGCACACAACAGCTTTTCCAATCTGATTCCATATTGTAAACCCAGTTGTAATGGGTTACAACCAATAAGTCCTTAATAGACTAGTTTTCCTTCACTAGGACAAAGGATTAATTCACCTTCTAACCATTGAATTCATTACTTTTTCCAGTCTAATTGATTAAGGGATGTTTTTTTTTTGTTTTGTTTTTTTAAATCTTGTTATAGCTAGCTTGTTATAATTATTCTCACCAAGAGCAATTTCTAGCTGATTAAATGTTTTAGAACAGAGATATCAATATGCATAGTGGACATCGGTCATCCTTTGGTAACTCATTTAAAAGGCATCTTGAGTAAAACAGCTCCATATGTGAAAAAGCACATACAAAAGACCTGAATCGGAAACTATACAACCTGTTTTACAGAACACTATACATTTGTTGTTGCATAATATAGTTCACTCATAATGAAAATTCTGTCGTCATGTCATTCTAAACCTGTATGACTGACTTTCTTCTGTGGAAGATCAAAGATGATGTTTTCAGATATATCATACAATGGAAGTCAATGGCCACCAAAACTATTTGGTTAACATTCTTAAACATATCATCTTTTGTGTTGCACAGAAGAAAGAAAGTCTTACAGGTTTGGAATGGTATGAGAGTGAGAAATTAATCTGAGAATTTAAAATAATTTTAAGTTTGGGTTAACTATTCCTTAATCTGTTATCAAAAATGTAAAACTAATTTACTCCATATTTACAAAGTAACTGTATAAGCATCAATTGAATGCCGTTCATTAATTTGGGGAAAGTAAAGGACTGTGTGATAAATAAGGCTGCTCTTAGATGAATTAAACACCCATTTATTGAGCGCCATCTTGGACTGGCATGCAAGTTACTGCGAAGTTCCCGTATTCTAGAAAGACTTTACGCACATTCCGCGGCTGAATGATGCGTATATTCCCGTAAACAAGTGCATGTACGTAGTCTGGTGAATTTCGAATCTGACCGGTCGATCGGATCGGCCTGTTTGCACTAACACCGCCTCCCTCTTCATGACTGCAAACACATTTCTTTAAGTCTTTAATCCATCTCAACCCTAAAATTAACTTTTAACGCTCGACACTTGAGGTTCAACGTCACAACGCTCTGTATTGCGCGATTTTTTCGCTAAAAACATCCAGCTAACATCGATGATATATAGACAGACTTAGCCTTAAAAAAATAAATAAAACATAGTAGAAACTCTCGTACTGAACGAGGAACATCTCCAAATTAAGATCTGGTGTTCAATTTGCTTTTAGTCAGCAGTATGTGTTAGCTTTCATTCCCATTCAAGCTGATCAGGCCCTGAATTTCTAATAATATGTCTGACAGGTTGATCGAAACACTGGCTGTGTTCCCAAACCTTGAGAACTGCCTACGAAGACAGCACTTTATTTCGGCGCCTTTTTAATCACACTTCATTTCTAAGCGACAGAAAACAAGCCACATTTGATTCATATTAAATTGAGCTGCATTTCTGCGCCTTGGTTCCAACTGAACAGCAGTTTAGAGGCACATTCCGAGTCCGACCAAAATGCTGTCTTGGTAGGCAGCCTACTAGTTATCGAAACACAGCCACTGTTTTCAGTCAAAGACTACATGCAGCAGAAAGCGAAGTGTTAATAATGCTTATTTACCGTGATGTTAATGAACGTTCCCCCCTCCTGCGCTGCCCACACGTATTTAGAGTCCGGGTTGCACCCAACAATGGCGGAGTCCTGGCAGCTGCCATCCGACATTAGGTTATCCACGTAGCTCTGCCATGACGACATATTTGCCTTCTGATTTCAAACGCTTTCACGCTAGCTCTGAAAAGACGGGACTGACAGTCTTGTGCGGTCTCAGTTTGCGGTTACCGTATATTTGTAAGTCCCGCACGCCCCCTTCTCTAATGTGAGTTTGAGCAGTAAAGAGTCCCGGCTGTACGGCACTCTGGGTGTAGTCCCTCAAATATCCCTCCGCGTAGACTTGCTTAGACAGCGGTCCATTAGGACAAAGCCATATGCGCGGATTGATACACTTTCTGATTGGACGGCATTATGCACAACCGTTTAGAAAGCACGTTATGTATGGGAAAGTTAGTCAATGAGTGTAATATATTATTTAAATGCTGAAAACAGTACATTTTGTACACTTTTGTTTTCATGATGCTTACAATACTTATTCATCATGAAATCAAAATGAACAACTCTTATATTTTAAATAAGTATTGCAGTATTTATTATAAATGTTTTATCCGTGTCCTCGTAATCTTTAATCAAAATAGGCGAAATGCATCGGCGCTGCGCAGACCTCTCCAAGTATCAAAGTACCGCGAGAACGATTGGAGAGCATACGACTCCATGCTTTTGAATCGCTTTCGCGGTAGTTTGATGTCATACGCCGATCGGTCCGATGCATTTCGAACATTTCGAACAACTACTCCTCCCTCTTGCAACGTCTGGCGCGAGGGCGGGAAACCTGTCACTCACATGAGATCGACCAGTAGCAAACTACAACCATCCCATCAATTCCCCATGGCCAAAATCGGGTCCCGCCCACTGGTCTAAATGACATCATTTATGTAGACCAGTGTGTCCCGCCCTACATTTTTTCTTGTTTGAGAAGTCATTTTACACGTCACAGTAAGGAAGAAACTATAATTTCTGTTTCATGCCTAATTTAACTTTGTTACAGTGGACTCCATAATAAACACACCCAGAGCCTGCCATTTTATTACCTTTCCCCAAAACCGTTTAAGCTCCTTATAGCCAGCGCCCCCCGTCCTCGTGACAGCAGTGATTCATTTTAGCTGAAACGCCTCACAAACTTAGTGATATTTTTGGGTGAAATCAAGAAACATTTGCTCCTGTTTGAGTTGCAACACAGCCAAACACAGGTGTGTACAGTGGAAGAGATGAACAAACGGCTCTGTACAGCAATCTCATTAAGTTTAACATCGACTGGATTTGAGTCTTTGTAACATTTAACACTGATAAAGTCAGGTGACAACCACAAACCAAAGTGTTTTTGGTCACCACAAATATCACAGCCTCTTACGACGTCTTGTGGATGAATCCTGTAATCACATAGCCTAATTTGAAGCCTAATTAGAAAGTCAGAGCAAGTTTAATAATTTTATTTTCGTGTTATTTTTAGTTATAGCCTATTTTTAGTATAGCAGATGGAGCTGCTTTTTCACATTTATTAATTCAGCAGATGTTTATCAAAAGTGAATTAAATTCATATAAGCCTATTGTCTTGGAAAAAGTGTCCGTGTTCTATTTAGTGTACAGAGGGAGACAATTACAATGCAGCTATTCAAATGCTGGAATTTCCCAGAGGCTTCAACACATGCATAAGCAAATATTTACAACCTAGCTGAAATTTTTCGAATAGGCCTATAAGTTATACCTATAACTCTTAACACGGCCTCTTCTGAAGAAAGCAAAACGTTTTACTTGCACAGCGCCGATTAATAAATCAAATAAGACATTCTTAAATGATCACATAAGACAAAACATTTTATTTCTCAAGAACAAAAGTATGCTGAATTGTCTCTATATTGCGCTAGCGACCTCTTGTGGATTAAGCTTGCGTAAGTATTGACATTAAATTTGCGGACTTTGGTTAGCAACAGTAAAATCATATTTGATCTATGGTGTTGGGAGATTTCAGAGTTTTTGCCAAGATATCTAATAAGGGTGTGCTAGCTATCACAGCTAAAAGATGTTTTTTACTGTTTTACATTTTGTGTCAATAATAGAACCTGCCATTAAAGTTTATGATGATGATATTATTTGAATTTTAGTTCACAAAAACAGTTTATTTTAAAACTGCTTTGAATTAGGTGTTTTAAACTAACATGATTTTGATGTTTGACTGAATAATTGAGAGACACTCCTTTACTGAACCAGTTTTTAATAAACAAGTATTTCCTCTTATATATTACAGTTATTCTAAACAGGCCTATATAAAATATTGTGTGGTGAAAAACTATGGCTATAAATAAGTCCCCACGCCAAAAGCATTTGTCCTTGCTGGACACGCACAAGTCTCACTGCTGGATCCATTATTGGTCAGTTGTTCTGTAACGCAAAGGGGAATCAAGGAAGAAAGCAGGCAGAGATGAGGATCCATGTGCGGTGGAGTTTAATAAAACAAACAAACAAACAATAATGAACAACATAACACTGGTAAACAAGAACCACAAGGAACAGCAAAAATCTAATAACTGACAGAGAACAAGTGAAACACAGGGGCTATTACAGGGACAAACAAGATAACAAGTAACACACCTGGGGAAGACTAATCAGCAGGGAAAACATGGTCACAGGAACAGGACACAGGAATGAAGAAACAATAGGAACATAAAACCCTTCAACATAAAAGTCCATACAAAACAGGCACAACACTGGGATCATGATATAACACTCTCTTTAAAAGGAATATTACAGATAGATAGGGGATGTAGTTTTTAAATCGGGAGTAACTCACATTTATTAATATTAGGCACAAGGCCAGAAGCATTCGAAAAAGATAGAAGAAAGGTTAAAGCAATTTTAGTTAGTACTATGTCCGACAAGCCATGCCTATCTCTCGCCACACATCATGTTCTCACACAGTGAAAAACACATCACGGAGCAAAGAGGACACCTACGTTAATCTACTAACTCCCCTGACTGCTTTGTCAGTCAAAATGGCAGATTCAGCATTATGATTGGTTAGATCGCCTGTCAATCAAACTCCTGGCGAAGAGTCAGTTGGAATCTGAGAGGCATCTCAACGCTGTATTATCATCTGCCAGTTGGCAAATTAATTCTGTACTAGTTATAGAAATTCCCTTCATGGTATACTCTCTTTAACATGTACACTCTAAAAAATGCTGTGTTTTTTCAACCCAAATTTGGGTCAAATATGGACAAACTGAACCGTTGTGTAACCCAATGATTGCGGTTTGTCCATATTTTACCCAAATTTTGGTTGACGGTCGAAGAATAATGCTGAATTAATTAATTCACGCTTCTGAAGTAGTGACTAGTCACCGTATACGAGTTCATCGCATTCAAGTCAAAATGAGAGTGTGTTCATGTGCAATTTTTACCTAGGAAACTAGTATTTATAATAATTCAGAGATCACATGAAGGCAGCATTACACGGAGTATCAGGAAGCGGAGGAAGTACCTCCTCCACCAGCATAATCTCAGAGACGTCATTTTGTTTGAGATAATCGTGCAGATTATCCTTCAACACCCCGGCTGCAGAAGTATTATCTTGACATTTCGCTGCTTGTAAGCTACCATTAACTTTGCTAACAGAGTTAGCCAAAGCACCCGACACTGTTTTCCTTGACTTCTTTGCACTTTTTCTCTTTTCAAATCCTCCCATTGTTGTTGTTCACAAAATTCAGGACATCCAGACAGATAATTTCTCAATAGATCCTCTCAAGGTTTGTTATAAGTAAAACAACGTTGGGATTGCCGAGTTCACAAACACACATGTGCTCAGGGTGCCATCTTGGACCGCCTCCCTCTGCTTGGAATGCTAGCCTTCTGCAAACGCTGAATGAATCTACACTCAAAGCGAACAACCCACTGGCACCACCTTTCACCCGCCAAATGAATGATTGACCAGGGTTGAAACACAACGCAACATCGCTGTCATTTATATAAAAAATTTGCTGTGCTCTCCACTTACTCCAATATGGAGCTAATGATCTTGTGCGCTAGCAGCGCAGCTGTGGTCAGGCTATATTTTTGAGGGGTTAAAACTTAAAAGAAGGCACAATGTAAAGCTGTTTTTTTCAATAACTTTTTAAACATGAATATAAAAGATTGTCATTTAAAGGGTTAGTTCACCCAAAAATGAAAATAATGTCATGTTCTTCTACACCCGTAAGACTTTTGTTCATTTTCGGGACACAAATTAAGATATTTTGATTAAATCCGATGGCTCAGTGAGGCCTGCATTCACAGCCAGAGATGGGCACAAATACATTAAAAGGCATTTAGTTACAAATTACAAATACTTACTCATCAAATGTATTTAAATAAAATACAAAATACTGCTGTAAAAAATGTATTTCATTAAAATACAATTTGAAAATACAAACAAAATTTACATGCAAGCATTTGCTCACTGTAACAATTAAATATAGATTGATGATCGATATAAAGATACTAAAGTTATTCAGTCAGGAGCAGTGAGTGATTTTGTCTTTTTCTTTTGTTGCTTGATTAACATTCATGACAGACAGCAGCAGGTTTATTAGGCTGCTGTCACTTTAAGAATGAACGCACAGACAGAATTTACTTATGGTTACATTCATTTAAGACACGACCGACTGTATTTTCAATTAATCAGTGTTATTTTTTATTACTTGACCCACACATCCATGGATTATCTGCAGCGCCTGTGGATATAACTGCAATCTGTGCATCACTAGACAGCGCACGTCATGCTTTAGCTAGCAAATTGATTCACAAGTTCTAGCCATTTGTGTTAATCTGTCCGATAAAGACATTCAGTGAATAATATCTGATAGTATATTTTACTAGATACTAACCTTAAAGCAGTTTGACATAGCACAAAAGCAGCTTCTTTAGCTACTTCTGACCTTGCTATGCAAAGTAAGACAGACATCTGTCATGAGCTCTGCAAATGAAACAGCAGCTGCCTTTTATGGTGCATTCACACTGGGCGTTAAAACTTCTCATTTACTTTGAATGGGTGACATCATGCATTGCAGAACTGAATTGTGGGTTGCTTCACTCATGTTGCTCATGGCAGAAGTTAAAAGGCTTGTTTGAGATCCAACGGCGCTGCACAGACCGATCAGCATATGACATCAAAGTACAGCGAGAGCGATTCAAAAGCGTAAAGAGTAATCTGCTCTCCAATCGCTCTCACGGTACTTTGATGTCATATGCTGATCGGTCTGCGCAGCGCAGATGCATCTCAAACAAGCCAAAAATTCTCAACATTTCAAGTGCCAATGCAAGTGTCAGCCAATCAGATCGCCTTATGCAAATACCCTAGCACTGGCGCTAGCCAATTGCATTCATGCAACACCGGAAAGTAATGTGATTGGCTGTTGTCACTATGGCGGTTGCATCAGCACCAAGCTTCAGACATACCCTCCATCAAGCACTGACGCCATCTCCCCATGTGAATGCACTGTTACAGTTCCTTTTGAACCAAAGTAATGAGCTTATGCTGTGCTCATGCCATAACTACCGTAAATAACAGATGGCAACCCATGACGTTATACTCATAGCGGTACAGGACTCGAATTTATGCATATCAACACAACGGTGAAATGAATCTGCAGGAGTCATGTGGAGGTCAGAGCTCTTTAAGTTGTTTATGTTCAATATTATTGTAATGTTATGTGCTTTGAGACATGAGGCAATTTAACGCCGTCTCTTGTGACAGTTTGCTCCCTGCTGTACACGTTCATGTGTTTTGTTTGCTTTGGAGACGCTCTGGAGGGAGGGTGGGATCTTATGCTTTCAAAGCTAGCTCGCTATTGCTAGCCTCTCCAAAAATGACCTACCCTACCTTTAAGCCTGGTGATGAAAGTTATTGTATGCGAAAATAAAATAACATATTTGTATGTATTTTTATTATTTTAAATACAAAATAATTTCTCTCTAAGTATTTAATTACAAATTACAAAATACTCAAAACTAATAAAATACATATTTTAAATACATTTAATTAAAATACTGCCCATCTCTGTTCACAGCAATGGTACTTCCTCTCTCAAGATCCATAAAGGTACTAAAAACATATTTAAAACAGTTCATGGGAGTTCGTTGGTTCTACATTAATATTATAAAGTGACGAGAATACTTTTTGTGCGCCAAAAAACAAAACAATGAATTTTCAACAATGTAGTGATGGGCTGATTTCAAAACACTGCTTCAGAGCTTTACAAATCGAATCAGTGATGAACGAAGGTCTTACGGGTGTATAACGACATGAGGGTGAGTAATAAATGACATTATTTTCATTTTTTGGGTAAACTAACCCTTTAATGAACTGATACCAGTTTTCTTTCTACAGATTCCAATTGGCTGTTCTTGCTGCTCCTGTCACATCCCAAAACGTTTGCTAAATGTTTCTGAGTAGGCTATTTTATGATTGTAAAAGACTGACTTGTCATTGAATAAAAAATAATGTATATGAACTGTTCCTGTCCTGTCCTACTTAAAAAAATTATTGTAATTTTATGTTTACTGCTGATATTTTTTTTTATGTCAATCTACGAAACTCGAGACCTGGAATCAAGTTGTGACTTTACAGGAAATGAACAAGGAAAACCCTAGAAATCTTACTATTTTTGTAGATTTGTAAAACTAACCTGCAGCAAAAGTATCATCAAAAGGGATTTGAGACATGGGCTTGGAAGACATGAAATCTGACTTGGAATCTTTCTCAAAAACCACGTCAGGTTTCAGAAAAAAAAAAAACAGGATGTCCACATTCCCTTTACAAAACACAGGACAATCTTTAATTCAAAAGTTTAAATCCCTGACACAAGTCAAAAATCCTGACATGCCAAGTCACCCAAATATAACTTTGGCTAGTTGAACTACTCCGAGCCAGAATGAACCTGACTGTTCTCACAAACTCTTGAAAAAAAAAATAAAACAACTTCCCGTTTATATTTTAAATTTAGAGAAATTCCCTCAAACCCTTTTTTATATCTCGGAAAAGATGCACTGGACGAAACCACAGTGAAAACAAAGAATGTCTCTATGTCTGGACGTGACAAATAGCACCTGTCTTCAGACGATTGAGTCAAAGCCCTCGTGTGGCAAAATGCAAACTGATTTTAGAACTTGGACAGCCAGCTAAAATAACAAGCGTGTCCTATTCACCACGGGACGGAGGCAAATACAATAAACAGTCATGTGTTGTGTAACTGCTGAGTGACACTCTAAATTCCGAAGCAACTTTTGTTGATATTTTGAACTTTTATAAACATAATTCTCATTCAGAATTTACTATTACTAAATCAACTATTTATTCAAGTAGAAATGAGTTTTTAGAAAGGTACATCTGTGTCTTCTCATATAAAAAGTTTGCCAAGTGTTTCTTTCAGTATGTAGCACACTTTTCACTGCTGTTTGGATTGGGCAGTGGAGAGGATGGTCAAACTCAAAAGCAAAACAAACTCAGCCTCCCCTAATTATTGGGATAGATTCATGCCTAAAATAATGACCTAAACTAATAAACAAACTCCAGCAAGGATGTTTCTGTCTACACTAGCTGCATTCCTTCTCGCCCCCTGCGTGAACTTTTTCCGAAAGGCTATAAACAAAGAAGAAATTGTATTTCATAACATGATTTTGCTATAAGAAACACTTGAATAATGATTGGGCAAAAATTAACAAATAAATCTATTACACAATAATAATTAAAATGATTATTATTATTATTTATAAATGATGATAAAAATTTGTGCAAATTATGTCCTTATGCAACATCTATTAAAATGTCTAGTAAAGGTTTTATTTTTTAAATTTTTTTTTTATGTTTCCACCATAACTAACAGAAAACCTATTTGGTAGTGTCCTGTCTGGTTTTCCAAATTTACATAAAACCACCTAAAAAATCCCCTTGTGTATGACTCAGAATTTATCCAGCTGCAATCAACAAAAATAAATGACCCTTTTTAGAAATGTAAGATATGTAAATAAATAACCTTGGTGGAAAAACTAAAACAAAATATTGTTTTGTTTTTTTTAAATAATATTTATAACGTGTAATGCTGTATAATAGAATATAATACAGGACTGTTTGCAGTGCACAATTCCATTGTGTGGATTTTTTAATCACCGTTTACAGAAGAACAAGTAATTAAATAAATTAATTATTAAAATAATAGTATCAGAATCCAAGAAGAAAAGGTGTAAAAAAAAAAAAAAAGTTTTTTGGGATATGTGAAAATGTATTTATGCCGTCTGATTTTGATAAGAAAACAAGAATCATGCGTAGTGATCGGTATTCCCGACTGACTTAAGTACGCCTATGCGCAATCCACCCATAGTTCAGCGCGTGTGGTACGTAGCCATCTTGTGTACAGCAGAGGAAGAGGAGCCGTTAGCTCGTGATTTGTACTGACAGCAGACAGACTGACAAACCATCATTCTACTCTTAACAGACTGTTTTACCGCCAGAAACGGATAGTAAACGTGTGCTATCATGTGTCGAGATGTATACCCAGTATGTTTCATGGAGGACATGTGCTTTTGAAGACTGGAGAGTGTTGAAAACTGAAGGCGCCTCAGAGTCGAGTGAGTCCAGCGACTGGAGAGTTTCATTCGCGAGAGCGGCCTGAGGGAAACTCTCACAACCGGACATGGCCTTCATTTAGGCCACGGATAATACTGATACGGGTTTGGAAAGATTAAACACAGTTGGAATAAAGCTGTCATTGTGTTTGGAGCTTTATGAGTTTCAACTGAAAGGATTAAAAGTACTAAAAATGCCGCGATGAGGACGTAAGTTTCGCGCACTGACGGAGCTCGGAGGGAAGCTTGAGTTAGCTTGAAGCTAACTGAACATTATATGATATATTTTCATATAAATCGTGTTACTACGTTTAAATTGAACGTGTACGCTTCAATCTGACGTGTCGAAATCAGAGCGACATACTTAAAGCGATCAAAATGTCTAAAATGCCGTCGAAAAAGAAGAGCTGCTTCCAGATCACCAGCGTAACGCAGGCGCAGGTGGCGGCAAACAGCATCACGGATGACACCGAGAGTTTGGACGACCCGGACGAGTCAAGAACTGAGGACATGTCTTCCTCTGAGATATATGACATGTCCAAAGGTGGGGATTTCGAGCCGGAGGCGTGTGACGTCAGTTTGTCGGACGAACCCCTACATAACGAAGCTGAAACAGCTGGCGCGAGCGCCCAAGATGGTCCCATAACGACGGTACCTGGTTCTCGTAATACAAGTGCTGTTCATATAAACCCAAATGTTCGTGCAGTCAGTGGGGCAGCTGGCCAAATGAGTCCTGCCTCCGTATCTTCCCAGACTTCACCTTTAGTTGCATCTAACACCCCATCCAGCACATCACAGGCATCATCAGTTAGCAGTTCTGCCACAGTAAGTAGTTGCAGTTCCCGATTCAGGGTCATCAAATTAGATCATGGTACAGGTGAACCCTTTAAAAGAGGTAGGTGGACTTGCACTGAGTTTTATGAACGAGATACGGATGTTTCCTCGTCTGGTCGGACTGCGGATAATATTAAACACGCTGGCACCACGGACCACAGCGCGGACAGGGATGGACTAGGACTCGCAGGATCGGTGGCTGTACATATTTCGCTTTCGACACTTGGAGCAGAACCACATACTGATAGCGGTTATGTATCTGCACCATCAAACCCTCCTGTGGACCTTCAGAAGCAAACTTTTGGCATTTTGCAGCAGGGATTAGGGCTTGTAGCCCAGAACCTTTTCGGTGATGCCCATGCTCAACATGTCAAATCTCCCAGCATGCCTTCTACAGCTCAGCCACAGCCATTTTACCCAGGTAAACAGGCACAGAAACCTGGCCAGATACTTCAGACTGTTGTTCCATCTAATCAGGCTGACTATAGATTACAACATCAACCTCCTGGTTCATCAGCCCAGACTGTCTCAATGACTTCTCTTCCGCTTGTGACCCAACTGAATCAGGGCCCGTCACCTGTCATGACTCCAGCAGCAGGAAGCACTCATGTGCTTGGATTAGTTCCTCAGCCTGTGGATGGCAGAGGGCTCCCCATCAGCCAGCCAGAGCATGTTCAGGGGCTTTTACAGCAGTCCAACATCAACGCTGCTCTAGGGACTGTGTCAGCCACAGCTGTTGCTTCACAGGCACCAGTGCCGCTCATTCAGCCAGCAGTAACTGTGTCTGTCAGCCCCCATGCTGTGGTCCCTGGTGTGCAAAATGTGCCTGTTATGTCCAGTGCCTCTAATACCCCCCAGAGCATGCCAAAACAGACTCCGGTCCCTGTTGTACCGCCCCAACAGAACCAGCCTCAGGTAGTCCACAGCGGTTCAGTAGTAGGACTGGGTGCACAGACTACCCCCAATATCTTTAGCCAGCTTCCCACTGGCATTGCCCAGGCCGATGAAAACCAGAGGAAGTCTGATATGCTGCTCCAGAGTTCTGTTCTAATAGGAAAAGATGCCATCAAACCCCTGAATCCTGAGGGCTTGCAGCTTCCCACACCTGCTGTCAACAGCCTGTTTGGAATAGCTATTCCCATTGATGGGGATGAGGACAGGTAAACCTTTTATTCTTCATGTGCTCACCTTGATGTTTTATTGAAAATAGTTACAAAATAAAAAATTAAAATATTGTAGTAAGCCACATTTTATTGCAGCTCTTGTAGGTATTACATTATTGAGTATATTCTTTAGAATAACTTTAAAAGCATGTTACCTTGAAAACGTGTCCTAATTTTCTTGAGTTTGAGTCAAAATGTACGTACGAGTCAAAAAGGTCGAGTTCAAGTCAAAATGTATGTATTGACTCACATGTTGCAATGTGGGCTTTTCTTTTATTGTGGGTGTTTTTTTTTTCCACCGACCTAGTCCCAGAAAACCCCAAAGAATTGCACATTTTGGATGTCTCCTTAATTTTACGCACCTGACCCGATTTAAAATCACTAGGGGCCTCATGTATAAACGTTGCGTGAGCACAAAAAAAGGCACTGAAATGTGCATACTCAATTTTCCACGCACGTATCGGGATTTATATAAAATAAACTTAGTTCAGTATTTTATACAGTTTTGATTTTTTCTAAAACATGACAGTGAGGATAGTGAATGATTTTTAGCAAAGTAATTTGACTGCATTTATAGTCATTTTCATGATGTCTTGTACTGTTAAACATGGATAGGAATATGCATGGAAATTATATGCAGATGATGCAATGCATAGTAAAACTAGGCATTGTAAGCTCTATATATGGTTATTTCAGAGAGGAGACGGGATGGAGATGCACGTACGCACAATCTTCCGCTGAATGCGTTTTATAAAGGGAATTTTGCGCAGGTTCTGGTGTATGCATTGTTTTATAAATCATTAAATGTTTTTATGAAAACATTTGTACATACGCAAAATCTGGCTTTTATGCGTACATACACTTTTAGGATGAAGTCTACGGAAAGTTTTATACATGAGGCCCCAGCTCATAAATCAGCCTTGAAGCTCTGTTTCAGTGCAGAATACTTTGATAGGAAAATTGTGCCCTCTGAATTTTTCAAAAATGTAATGAACTCCTTTTCTCATATGTATTTGAAACTTTTTTTTTTTTATATTTTATTTTTTACAAATCATGTTCTACAAGTTGTTTTGACCTAAATACCAAGACTATTTTACATGTGAGGATAAGACTAAGGGCCTGTCCACACAGAGACGAGTTTAGCTGTATACGCAAAAAGTTTCGTCCTCACGGATCCGGCTTTTTCAGAGCATGAAACCGCTATTTTTTGAAACCGGGACCCAGAGTGGATAAATATGAAAAGACCCTTGTGTTTTTGTGTGTACAGCCAATCAGTTTATTTTGTGAAACGATGATGTCATCCCCTCACTTCTCGACCCTAGTCAGACACCGCCATGTCACGTAACAGCAACAACAACAACAACAATAGTGGACTACATGCTTGTGTTTGTGCTGCAGAAGCTACTGAGCCTATTAGTTTTACTAAAGTAAGGCTTTATTTCTAAGCTTTACTAAAGTTTGTATACAGCGTGCAAGCTTTATGCACATGCTCCAAGTTGCTTAAAAAAAGGCAAGTGTAAAGTGGTTACAATCACCATTTCATTGGTAAAACATTTGGAAGGTTTGGCATATTAGTATCTAGGGCTGGGCGATAAACAATATCATTTCATATCACAAAATTTACAGTGATAAGCTCAGGACATTTTTACTTGATATGGACTTTCACACAGCAGAAATAAATGTGACAGCAGCCAGTCAGTGCATGTTGCTAATAAGTGATTTTTGCGCGTGAACGCTGCGGTTATGTTTGATACACAAACTCGCATGTGACGCTCACAGTGTTTTCAGCATCTGCCATCTCAATATGAGGACGTGAACGCATAATCTTCATCTCCAGAGTTGTTTTGAGAGTCACTTCAAGCTTTTTACCATTTAATTTGAGAAAAACTACCGTCAAATACACACTGAAACTAAAAATGAAAGATCTTCACGATAAACCATCAAAATAAAAGTTCTGTTTAACTTCAAGTAATTATGACAGAAATATTGTAGCCTATACTAAAATGTACTTCTCAAAGTAATAGACTAATAATATCATTTGAAGGGATGTCATACAACAAAAATATTTTTCATCCGTCTTAAATTTATACAGTTCTGTTGTGCAGCATCTTGTTTGACCAAATATAAAAAATGTTTTGTTGTAAATTAATTGCTATTCATATTTAATTTTCATTTGATTCAATTGTTAGTTTATATACAGTTTGTATTACATCAATATATATATATATATATATATATATATATATATATATATTGCATCATAAACACAGAATCAACACACACACACATAAAAAACAAAGAATTTAGGGAAAAATAAAATGGATTTCATGGGGCCCTAAATTAAAGGGTAGCGACCCTATGGAGTTTAATTGTGACCAAACAATTTTACATGTTTGCATTCATTCTCAGGGTCTAACAAATATGTGGAAAGCATTTTTTTTTTGCTCATTAATGGTAGCTAAATGAATATCGTGATAAATATTGATATTGTATGATATGGAAAAAATATTGTGATATCATTTTTGGCTATATCACCCAGCCCTATTAGTATCTGGCTTAAGTGACCTTGTTTTGTGTTTGTGGGGGGAAAAAAAATTCACATCAAATTTACCCAATGCATTGTCCAATTCCTAAAGATTTGTTCTGATGTTGCTGTTTCCTGCTCATACACTTGCCATCAGAAGTTGAGCTGTTTTTTTTAGACTGGTTAGGTGATGTTAGCGTGTGTTTCCTATCTTGTGATTTGCAGAAGCTGCTATACAGTCTATGCACAAGCACTGATAAGGCCTTCAAACATGTGTAACATCTGCATGATGTTATGCTGCAAATGGATCTTGTTTACTGTCAGCAGTTGGTAGGACTCCAAGAGAAATCTGTACATTCTGTGCTGTGTACATGCTGTCACCATTTTTGACACGCTTTTGAAAAGTGTTCAGAGGTCGACATTTTCGTCAATATATTATTTTAATGATAATTAAGCTGATTTAAACCAATTTATTTAAATTATAGAGTAGATTTCTTAAGTACAGTTCTCATTTTAATATTTTTGTAGGTACTTTATGCTGATTTTATTAAAACAAAATTAGTACTACTGCTACTATATTACTGTACTATTGGCTTTTATTTTGGATTGCATAGACTTTAACTTTGGTGCAGCACAGATTAGGGAACTGAGATGCAGAAAGAACTGCAGGATCTGTGTGTTATTTTGAGAATACTCGGAAATATTGCAACATGGGCGCCAAATGGTGTCAAGGTTTAAAAAAAAATAAAAAAATAAAGATTGAGGCAGTGCAAGTTTTTTAAAATGGCTTTTTACTTTCACTGATTGCAGTTCATATGCTTTTCTACTTTTGTTGGCTTAAATGCACACACACTCATAAATGGCCAGTGATGTTCACCAAGTTGACTGGAAACTAGACATTGTGACAGCTCAGTTTTACTTTGGCTTGATACTATGGAGAATGCTTTTGTTTTGCTATTAAAAGGGGAATTTGTCCCAAACAATCTTTTCTCTTACCTTTTAGACTGAGATAATCACACCAGCATTTCACTAGTTAAGGATATTGAAGATTATTGTATTAACTGAGGATGATGCAAGATGTCACAGTTTTGTAGCATATCCTCCTCCACTGAGTACCCTGGAAATGGCGCTTGATAATTTTGACTTTCACTCATCACTTTCAGTTCCCCTATAAACACCATAAGAAAGAGGAAGTGACCTTTTAACAGATATGAAGAGATGAATCAGTTATTGACTTATTGAAATGGCATCACCTTTGAAGCAATCATGAATGCCTCGGGATTTGCAGACAATGTGTTACAGGTTTCAGAATAGCTTAACATTTAGAGATATATCTTTTTACCGATGTTTTTCCCAGTATTTAAGCATTTTTCCATTATGTGCGGAAGACTGCCATAAAAGTGTTAGCTCACCCAAAAATGAAAATTCTGTCATTAATTACTCGACCCTCATGTCATTTCACATCTGTAAGACTTTTGTTCATCTTCGGAACAGAAATTAAGATATTTTTGATAAAATCCAATGGCTCAGTGAGACCTGCATTGCCAACAAGATAATTAACACTTTCAGATGCCCAGAAAGCTACTAAAGACGTATTTAAAACGGTTCATGTGCCTAAAGTGGTTCAATCTTAATGTTATGAAGTGAAAGAGAATACTTTTTGTGCCAAAGATAGAAAATAACGACTTTATTCAACAATATCTATTAATGGGCGATTTCAAAACACTGCTTCATGAAACTTCGAAGCTTTATGTATCTTTTGTTTTGAATCAGTGGTTCAGAACGTGTATCAAACTGCCAGTCATGTGATTTCAGTAAATGAGGCTTGGTTATGTCATAAGTGTTCCGAAATTTCAATGGTTTACTACTGGGGGGCATGACTTTGGCATATTGATAAACTCTCCGATGTAAATAAATATTTTTAAATTAATTTTTTTAAAAGAAAAACCAGACCGAGTCCGACCCGATGGCATTTTTTTTTTCGAACCCGGTTGGACCTGAACATAAACGACATTGAAGTGTGAACAGTGCAGCCCCGCAGTCAGTCAGGAAAAATTCCAGTGTCCTGCTAACTTGTTTGGCCACTGCTCCATTATTTTCATCTATTTATTTACTTACTTAGAATTACTTTATATTATTGCCTGCCTACGGTGGCCCAGTAGTGCACAACACAACGAAATTAAAAAAGCAAACATAAGTTCACAACACAATGGAAACAAGCCACAACACAACGGAAATGCTCCCGACCACTTGGGGGCTCTTAGAGCTTGGTAATATTAGTATTCCTTGCCACTGTTCTATAAAGTCGACAGTCTTACAAAGATATCAATACCATGGTTAGTTTTAAGTATGTAAACATTGTATATCGACATGAAATATTAATTAAAAATCAACTACGTGCACAAAATAGCTTCATATTTAGACTTGTGAATGATTTGACGCGATATGGCGCATGATGAAGGGAACATCCACCAATTCCACCAAGTAGTTAAAAAGGATAATTTGTATTGATTACAATGACTTTGTTTAACATTTAAAAACAGACATGTTCAAATTCCAAAGCTTGTTACTTCCTGTTGGTAAGACTGAGAAGCTTTGGAATTTGAATGTCTGTTTTTATGTTATAAGTAATTTTAATGAATACAAATTATACGTTTTAACCACTTGGTGGAATTGGCAGACGTTACCTTCACCATGCGCCATGGTAGCGTGCGCTCTGTGGTAGCGCGTCAAATCATTCACAGGTATAAATATGTAGCTATTTTGCACGTAGGTGATTTTGAATTAATATTTAATGTCGATATACAGTGGTTACATACTGTTAAAACTAATTGTGGTATTGATATTACTGCCGACTTTATAGAACATTGGCAAGGAAAACTAACTTTACCGAGCTCTGAGAGCCCCCTAGTGGTCAGAAGCATTTTCGTTGTGTTGTGGCTTGATTTCGTTGTGTTGTAGCTTGATTCCGTTGTGTTGTGGCTTTATTCCGTTGTGTTGTGGCTCGATTTCGTTGTGTTGTGAACTTATGTTTGCTTTTTTTTTAATTTCGTTGTGTTGTGCACTACTGGGCCACCGTACCTGCCTGATGGATACAAATTATTTATGAGTTAGGCTTTCAGTTGTGACCAGTGGATTTGGATTTGCCAGTATTGTCTGCAACGCCATTTACCTCATCTCCGATGAAAGGCTTCTGCACTCAAAAAAGAAATGCCCTGCATGAACACAGCATAATGAAGAGGCAAAGTTTTTCCTGATGGATCTTATAGCTATAGGATGGATTTCTGTGTGCGAATGTGTTACAAATGATTGTTTCTTTTCTATGTGCGTTTCTTAAAAATGCACTTGATGTACGTGCTGAAGTGCTGAAATGTGAATCACTCATCACTATAACCTCATTACGTCCAATAACTTTTGGCGTAATGTTATTTACCTGACCAATAGATAATTAAAGTTTATTTTAATCCATGCTGATGGCGCTCGTTGTCTAATGCGGAAGCAACCGTGTGTAGAGTCCATTGCATGCAGAAATGCAGATTCCGAGAGTACTTAGAGATAACGCTGTCATAGAATTGTTACATGTTCGAAATAGTTTAAAAGAACTTGGGTCTTTTCGGGTTAATTTGGAAAAAAATATTTTAAATTACTCTGGTCGGACCTCTGGTTTTTGGACCCTTGAAGACCTCTTCTACAGATTGCTTGTTCAGCATATTTACAATTAGCAACACTAAATTGATTTATCTTTTTGGTAACCCTAATAGGCTGCTTGATTATGGCAAGAATCATCACAAAATATTTTGGTCAATACTGTAATCATGATTATTTAACAGCAAAACAATAATCCTATAACAGTAACTGCATAATTTATTCATGCTGAAATGCATGCTGGGAATTCACAACATTTCAGCTCTAATGCTCTATATGAAATTCTTTGTTCAGGCAAATATGTTTGACTATTTGGGAAAGCGTTTAGGGACAATATTTGATTCTGTTGATTTAAGTAATTTGTGTTTCTTAGTATTTGTGACTTGGAAGTTCCTATAAAGTGGAATATATTTAGTTTCTTATGACATGTACAATACTAGAAATTGACATTGGTAATTTAACCAAATTATGATGGATAAAGTAAAAAAAAAAAAACTTGTATATTTAAACAAACCAGCAGATTGCCATGTTAGACGTTACTCTGTGATTTTAGAATTTTTTTTTTTTTTTGGTATGAGGAAGTGATGTTACTGATAAAATTAATTTCAATTCATCAGTAACAATACTTCCCCTGTTTGTACCTTTGTACCTCTATTTGTTTCAAGCAAATTTAGGTTGTGCATTATCATTGATCACATTCATAATATTTTATCACACAATAGTTTTCTTTTGTACTTGCTTATGGAATTGCATTGTGAATTACACTACATAATTGTTTGAAAGTTTTTCACTAGTAACTTTTTCACTAAATGCAAGGGATGAACATTAAAGTCTTTAAATTTTATACATGTATTTAAACTTGTTCTGAAAAGAAAATGAAATGTTTGCCCATAAGATAAATTGTTTCACTGGACCACTTTTTAGAGAGGTCATATTTATATGGCCCAATGTTATAGACAGTGTTGCCAAGTCCACATTTTTCCCAAGGAATTGGGCTACTTTTACACTGTTGCTGCAGATTGAATTGATTTTTTATTTTCTTTTATTCCCCGGAACTATATTTCTACCAGGGAACCGTTCCCCCCACCCCCACAACCGTTTCTATAGATTCATTGTTTTTAGTGCTATAGAGTTATTACACCTCTGTGTACAAAAACCTGTTTCTCTGTAATCCTCTGCCAGCTTCACCTCCCTAGGGCAATTCCATAGCATGAGTCGTCATCTTTTGGCGGAAACATGAAAGAATATTTCCACAAAGTTGATAGTTTCCACGTTTTCACCATATTTGCTTCTGTTTTGGTTAAATTTATGCAATTCTTTTCAGCATGAACAAGCCCACATGGAAACATTACAGATTTTTGTATTCAGAGTTCGAGCGCAAATCCCTGGAGTCCCTTTTTTATTTTTTTATTTTTTTGCTTTTCTTTAAAAATGTTGTGCCCAGTTTACAAGCATAAATGTGTGGTGTGATATCATTGATATTGGTTATTGATAACACAATTTGCTCGCTTATCATTCTCAAAGTGACCCCCTCCTCCCTCTGTTTTCATGTTTGTTTATTATTTATTATTACATGTATTCATTTTGCCTAAATTGCCAAAATTGCATTCATGCATATATAAGAATGTAGCATTCTCAGCTCCATTTAAAACATTTTATAAAATTTCGTAATGAATTCAATCCACAGGTACTTACTCAGAAGTTTGCAGATTCTTTGCAGTTTGCAGTCTTAGCCTAGCAATGATTTGCAAGGTGTTTTTATTAAAAGGTAATTAATTAATTGAGGTATTATATTGTTCACCCTTATTTCGTAATCCAGTTTAGTTATCCATGCAAAGCAAACTAAACTTTTCTGAGCCTTTTTTGTTTCCTAAAACAAATTACAGTTTCTATCAAAAGTTTGGTCCAAGACCACATTTAAGCAGGGGTTTTTTTTTTTTTTTTTTTGATTCTTTAGATTTTATAATTATGCCATACAGATTTTTTTAGTACAGAAACTCAACACCAGTGAAGCCTGATTTAAAATAAATGAGTCAAGTCATTGCTGGTCACAGGATAATGGTCACTTTGTAACATTCAGTGTGTTGCATGATTGACCACAGAAAATCGAATTAATCTCCTTTTAGTTAGGCTGTATAAACTTGGCTGCAAATCAATGTGATCATTTGTTTAGGGGATATATGTCTTTAACTCAAAGGCTGTTCTGACTTTTTCTGTTTGGCATATTCATTCTGAACTCTAAATCCTTCAGGGCTTTTTTCTGGGGGCTCTGACGCCAGTGCTGTTTGACACACTTCAACTTTGTTTCAAAAGCCCCTAAGGCCTCAAAGCACTTTTTTTTTTTTTTTTTAGATTTTCTACAGTCAAAGCAAATCCCTCTAAACCTTTGACATTATATTTTAGCTCATTCATATTTCTCTTTCTCTTTTCTGTATGTGTAAGGAACCCCTCCACAGCTTTCTATCAAGCCTTTCCAAACGGCAGGTCAAAGGCCATCAGTGATGGGTATGATCACTGTGTGTGTATTACATTGCATTCTTGGCAACTGTGAGTGTGCATGGAGTGAGCATGGCATGTCTGGAAGTGGTTTCAGGTCAAGTGTCTAAGGGCCGTGACACACCAAGCCGACGGTCAGCTGCTGGTGAACGTCTGTTGGGCTAGTTTTTGCGATGTGTTCCACACACCGGCTCTAGTCAGGCTCATGTCAGCAGCAGTGGTGGAAAGAGTACTAAAAAACTGTACTTAAGTAAAAGTATTGCTACTTTAAGAAATAATTTACTTGAGTACAAGTAGAAGTACTGAAAAATATGAGACAACTAAGAGTACATAAGTACAGGGCTCGACAATAAGGACTGCCCGATGGCCCGGGGCCAGTGTGAACGACGTTCGGGACAGTAGACGCACCGATCACTTGCCCGATTGGGCCAGTGCTGTAGGGTTGCGTTATATATCGTCTGTAATATCGTAATTGTTGATTTAATGATCTGAAGTTATCGAGTATGTCCCTCACTTTACAAAAACATAGTCTACATAATCTAGTAGGTCAGAGTAACGTTAGTGTGTGCGCATATTAAAGTGTACGCTTTCACTGTGTGATTTAGTCTATTAAAATGGCCCCAAAATTCAAGATAAGGGGCAAAAATGCCCCTGTATATATTTCATATATAATTTAATAAAGTTAATCAATATTACCCAAAGAGCGCCGTTTTTTCCTAATATTAGCATGTGTACAAATGTGATATTTATTTTATTTAGCGTACAATTTAATGAACAAGAACTTAATATCAAGTGACTTACAGTGAAACAGACGTTTGGTGTCTAAAATGTATTTCGCCAACGAAAATAGTTCCAAAGTCCATAGAATTGTTTTGCGTCTTTGAGCAACACTTTCTGAATGAATCAGCCGCTTGAATGAATCAGTTGCATCTCAATGATTCGCTCATTAACAGTGATTCGCTGCCACCACCTGGCGGCTTTAATTTCACATTTAAAGTGTCTTCATTTTTTTTAAATTTCAAATAACAGTATTTAACGTTTTATATTTTGAACATTAAAAACATTTTTATGCATCTGTAATTGCTCTTGATTAACTTTAATAAAGTTATCTATTCTATAGTTATACATTAGATTACAATTTCTGTACCTGAAAATCTTCTGTTTAAACCTACATGGAAAAACTTGAAAAGCACCATTTATTTAATTTATATGTTTGTTCTGTTGTATTTATTTGTGCTATTACTCGTAATTGTATTATTTGTTACCATTTTACTATTTACTGTTTATTTGTCTAACAATATTTAAAATATTTAATCTAGTAACTTTTGGTGTCATAACCTTATTTATTGAGGTTAAATGTATCAAAAACAATGAAAACAATAACTATGCTTAATTTATAGGCCCATTTTCTTGTCTTTTACTTTCATTAATTTTTTGTTGTGGGGTCCGGAAAATTTCGGCAGGGCAAGTAAAAATTTGAACCACTGGCCCAGCAGAAAAAATCCTTAGCGTTGAGCTCTGTAAGTAGTTTGCTTGCTGAAAAAAATACTCAAGTTACTACGTTACAAAGTACTTTAGTATTATTTTTCAATTTTTTGATGTTAGAAATATGTAATTTTTGTTTCATACATACTGGAAGCCAGAGGGCGCCCTTATGCAGAAAGTCCACAAGTGAGATTCATAGAAGTAATAAACTTTCCAGGAAATCTTATATGTTCCACTGCAGTAGTTTGAAAAGTGCCTGTCAAATCCAGCTCGCCCTTTTGCTCCGTTGGCACATTTGTCAAAATACTTTGTATTTTTGTTCAAATCTTCGTATAAATTATTCAACTAAAGGAAAAGGAAAAGTACCACAATTTAACTATACTCAAGTAGAAAAAATGTAAAAATGTACTCAAGTACTGTAACGAAAGTATTTGTAATTAGTTACTTTACACCTCTGGTCACATGGAATTTGCCCAATTCAGCATGTTGAATTGGCATTGGGCCGATGTTGAGAGAGATCACTGATTGGCTGTTCAGTTTAGCGAACTGCATGAGTCAGTGCATGAGAATAAAAGCAAAAGAAGTCAAGATGGTACAAACAGAAGGCTGTTCAAATTTTACATCATCTTACCGGAGCACTCCAATGCGTGAATATTTTCATAATAACATAAGCTGTTTGGGATGTGAATGTGGCTTGACTAATATTCAAAATGGTAAACGAGCACAGCTTTGATTACGGTTTGTATATCTGCAGTTCTAGTTTAGGTTTCCCTTTTTGAATGACAAATATAGTCTATAAATCTATGACCTATTGGATTTTAAATAACTTGCCCAAACAACATCCGGGGGTATCGCTTATAATTGCTGGGGTTGAAATGCTTTCAAAAACGTTGTTTTCTGCACCAAATTAGTTAGTTCACTCAGAAATGAAAATTCTGTCATTTATTACATGCCCTCATGCCTTCCAACCCGTAAGACCTTCGTTCTTCTTCGGAACACAAATTAAGATATTTTAGTTGAAATCCGATGGCTCCGTGAGGCCTTCGTAGGGAGCAATGTCATTTCCTCTCTCAAGATCCAAAAATATTATCGTCGCTTTATAATATTAATATTCAGCCACTGTACTCACATGAACCGATTTAAATATGTTTTTAGTACCTTTATGGATCTTGAGAGAGAATGTCTTTGCTCAGACAGGGCTTAGACTAGTTCAATTAGGACATTTAAGTAGCTTTTAAACGTGCCTTAGTAAAACAACATTACTGGTTGCATCTTGAAACAAAACAAATGCAAATTACATATTTTAAGATATGTCAGTGCAAGTTGCTTTTAGTTAAGACAGCTCAAATGTGCATTTTAGTCTGGGACAAGGCTTAAGCCTGTGAAGTCGGGCGCCTCAAACTAGTGTTTACTGTGCTTCAAATACACTGTGCATTCATTGAGATGAACTGAAATAGTGTGCTTTACAGATCGTGAAACTCTCAAGCACTCAGAATGTTTAGCGAGTGAAAATATATCTGTGTACCATTTCCAGATTGTAGAGGTAGCTCCTTGTTTAGTGCTAAACTCCTCCAGCTTCATGTCCGTCTTCTGCCATAGTTGTTTTCGCTCTGCATGTGAGAGTTTAACATGGCTGAAAACAAATTTGTAATTGGCTCTAAGAATTCTTGATAAATGTCTGATGTGTCATTTGTAGAACTATTTCCCTATTAGAGGTGTTTTATGTGTTTTATAAAAGTACACCGAGTACTAGTTTACCTCAGAGGCAAAAATTGACATTTGATTATGATTGAAAAGTCGGTAGTTCCTGAACAAAGGGAGGGTTGTACTGACAGTGAGCCAGAAAGTTTAACATTATTGTGACTCATACTTCTGGTGGGAAGGATGGTATTCATATCAAGAGCAGATTTCTAATATTTGCTACATGTTCGCTCCTGTCCCCACAGAAGCACAATGTTCAGCTTTTGACACCTGTCCAACCATTGCCCTGAAAGAAAATCTGAGGCCTTTTTTTTTTTTTTTTTTTTTTTTTGAGACCCATATGCTTTTGTAACCAGGTCTAAATGAGTGTTTTCTTGTGCTGTTACTCACCTGAATGTCTGCAGATTTTGATCATTTGATAATTTTAAATAGATAAAACAAGTTAACATTTTGTATGTAAAACAATTTAACTGCTTGGTTGGTGATTGCAGCACTTTTAGGAAAAGCATGAGAATAATTGTTAGTTTATTGTAAATTGTAAGTCTTTTTTTTCTTTATTTCTAAATGTTAAATGCTTGTTCGTATTCTGATGTCTCTCTTACAGTATTTATGGGACAGATATCAGTGTAGATAAGCAAATCTTGTGCTTATTTGACTATTTATCCTGCTGTTTTATCTCCATCCAAACACTCCAGGGCATGTAGTTAGAGGCAGTTTTCCATGAAACTCCTTTGTTTGAGAATATTTGCATGGCCTTTTTCTCATTTGTCTGTATCAAGTGCAAATGCTTTTTTTTTCTAGAATTATTATAATATATTATTGATAGAGAGACTAAACTCCATCAATTATATCTTGTCATGTGTCATAGCTGCTCCAAAATTACAATATATTTGTAAATTTATGTAGAATAGCTAGCCTATATTAAAGGAATTGTTCACCCCAAAATTAATCTAATCTTTGATTGGCAGACAAAAATATTTTCAGCAGAATGTTCAAACTGCTCTTCTCCATGCAATGAAAGAAAACCAGTCAGTTATAAACTGAAAATCTTCCCCTCTCAACTTATTATGGTGTTTTTAACCCTTATTGAGCTTGACCGGTTACAGTCTACTTCAGTGGTTCTCAGCCTTTTTCCCTTGTTCAATAAACTCACATTACACAATCCCCTGATATACAGCATGTCACAGAAAATGAGAAAAAGTATTCCACCAAATACAAACTAACTTACTGACATTAGCATTACAGTAATCAGATAATAATGCTCAATGAACATACACAAAATGTATACAAGCACTTTAACTATTTAACTCTGGATGTAAATTCTCTTCAACAGCATTGTAACAGTCACCAAATTATGACAGAATGTTATATAGGCCCCAAACACCTTTAATAAGCAAATGTTACTCAACTCTCAGCATTGAGCGCATTGTAATTACAATCTTTGACAATATCAAGCATTCTGTCACGTCGCAATCCCTCGTGCAGCATCCGCCAGCAGTCATGAGTGCGGCGATGTGGTTATTTTATCAAATTAAAATACATCAAACAAACACATCGAATTCACATTTCTTTTGACATTGTTTGCCCTGTAGTAAAGTACTTCGCATATACAAAACATACAAAGTCTGCCCATCTCGCTCATTGACAGCAAACTGATTCTTCCATTCTTCTTACCTTCGCTGCTGATGCTACAACTCTTCTTGTTTGCAATGTGTTCATTGGTATGTTTCTCATTTCGTTTTATTTGATCCTTAAATTTACAAAAAATAATGGCTACTATTGGAATTCTGCCAAAGCGTGCGCTCGTAAGTGTTCGTTAACTGTATAGTAGGTCTGCGCATGTCTGAAAATAATAGGCCTAAATGATCACCAAAATTATTTTATATGACAAAAAAAAATCACAGTTCAAACTTATTTTCATTTAATCCATTTGAATTTAATTTCAAAACAAACAAAACAAAAAAAAATAAAACATAAAACTGGAATTTATTTTTTTTAAATGTGATCGGCATATCATGGGCCGCATTTGCATCCGTGACGGGCCGCATACGGTTTGCGAAGCGCGGGTTGAGAACCACTGGTCTACTTATTTTTTATTTTTTTATTTTTTAGTAGTTAAAAGAGCAGTTTGGACAGTTTGCCAAATATCTCCCTCTTGGTTCCACAGAAGACTGTCAGAATGTCTGATGGATTTTCTTTTTTGGGTGAACCTGCATGTTTACACTCCATTTTGCTTTTTCTAAAGGTGTCCTTGATAATTCAGATTATCAGTTGGACTTAATGAAAGGTGCCATCGAACATTTTTTTTTTTTTTACAAGATATAATATAAGTCTAAGGTGCCCCTGAATGTGTCTGTGAGGTTTCAGCTCAAAATACCCCATAGATTTTTATTTTTTTATTTTTTTTTTAACTGCCTATTTTGGGGCATCATTAACTATGCACCGATTCATGCTGCGGCCCCTTTCAATGCTCACGCTCCCTGCCCATGGAGCTTGGCTTGCCTTGAACAGCATAAACAAAGTTCACACAGCTAATATAACCCTCAAAATGGATCTTTACAAAGTGTTCGTCATGCAGCATGTCTAATCGGTACAGTACAAAGTACAGTGTTTATTTGGATGTTTACATTTGATTCTGAATGAGTTTGAGGCTATGCTCTGTGGCTAACGGCTAATGCTACACTGTTGGAGAGATTTATAAAGAATGAAGTTGTTTATGAATTATACAGACTGCAAATGTTTAAAAATTATAATAGCGTTGACTCTTGTGTCCATGAATAGAGTAAGAAACGATGGTAACTTTAACCACATTTAACAGTACATTAGCAACAAGCTAACAAAACATTTAGAAAGACAATTTACAAATATCAATAAATATCATGATATCATGGATCATGTCAGTTATTATTGCTCCATCTGCCATTTTTCGCTATTGTCCTTGCTTGCTTACCTAGTCTGATGATTCAGCTGTGCACATGATCACTGCATTTTTTTCCTAACCAGTGTGAAAGGGACTCAAAATACTCTGTCAATGTTGCACATACAATTTAAGAGCTATACACCATTTTAATCTGTGGAATATCTTCTTTTATTTGTGTACACTCAGAGTAAAAACAAAATGTTGTGCTTTTTGTAAAATAAAGAAAACTAACATGGTGCATGATCTGTCATCTCCCTCTGAACGAAGTCCAATCTGATAGTTCTCAGAAAATGAACTGTAACTTAGTGAATACTAATCACAAAAAAATTTGACTTGTGTCTAAAGAAACGTTGAAATGTCAGGTTTTAAATCGTGTAAGTCAAATCGAAAACAAACCTTCTGTGTTTATGTAATCTGTATGAAAAGAGAGCCATGTCAGAAGTCATTAATTCAGCTCATTATCTGCTAATGCGGCCACGCCCACGGAGCCAACGCTATTCAGAGGCAAATTCAGTCAATACGTGCATACATCGTCTCAATCGTGTATTTTTTGTCTTGAAAAGTGTTTTGAATAGCCATAGTTAGCGATCTCTGGCCTCTGTTAGTTCAGTTATTTCCTGGATTGCCTATTCTTCTTTAGCATTGGCATTTGTGGACTAAAAGTGCACAGAGCGCCCTCCTGCTGCAAGTATGAATTGTAAACACAGTATCCAGCGTTCACAGTGACAAAAATAAATAATGAATAAATACTCCTCTGTATAGAAAATTGGCATAAACATGAGAATCCATCAATATTTCTCCAAATGTGCATGCTTTTTAAGCTAAAAGCCTATATGAAATGCCATAGAGGTAACATAACTGTTCAGACATTTTGTATCATAGAAATGCATTATATTTTAATTATAGTTAATATAATTATACTGTGAAATATTACTATATTTCACAGTATTGCTGTTTTTTCTGAATGTTTGATTTACATTATGATGAGCTTGAGACATGATCAACAGAGGGTTTTTGCACAGCCTATCTGACTGAAAGGCCTCATTATTTATGCAGCTCATTAGAGCTCTTTTATGCGATTACTTTGTCTTCTCAGGTGAGAATCACCCATTATTCATGATTATTCATGCCTCCACGCATACTGTGTTTCTTGAACAAAGATGTTTTAGAAAATTTAAATCTCTCTATTGTTTTATATGAAGGAGTAGGAATGATAATAATTTTGAAGCAAAAACTCTAGTCTACAACCTCCAATACCCAGAAATCTTGTGAACACAGATTTAATATATATTTTTTGGCTTTATTTCAGTGACTTAAGTTTTTTTTTTCCAATAACCACGCATAAACGTTATTCCTTCAAAAATACAAACATGTACATACATGTTCCTTACATATTATTGTAGCCTAGTTTGTACTGAAAAAAGCACAAATGTCAGGGCATGTCAAAATATGTAAAACTCCAGGCCCCAAATCAGCCTCAGACCCCTGAGGGTTAATACTGGCTGCCCTTGTGTAATGCCTTTGAACATGAGCTGGCATATGCAAATATTGGGGGCGTACACCCCGACTGTTACGTAACATGTAATGTAATTTCCATGTACTGAACTCTTGTTATTTAACTATGCCAAGGAAAATTCAATTTTTAATTCTAGGGCACCTTTAATGAATAATTTAATTGGGTTGACCTTCTTTCACGAATATTCTAGGAAACTGCATTGACTGGCTCATTGATGGACACTGTTGACTGCTTGAAAATGACTTAAACATCAGAGTTCAAATAATGGATTGTGTAATTTTGGGTGATTAAAAGTGTTGATTTTAAGTATTTTACAAATTCAGCCTTGCATCCTTTGTCTTTTGTTTTAAAATTTAGAATGGAGAAAGCAAGCAACAGAGCAAAGATGGTGAACTAGTTTCTATAGCTTGTCCGTAGTAGATGAAGAAGCTGCTAATCCAACATGTAAAATTGTGTATTTACATCTAAAAATAGCCAGATTTGGTTAATGACAGAACTTTGAACGGTGTTATGTAGTCAAAGTAAAAAATATCCTGCAAATGCAAATAGCCATTTTCTGAACTGAGATAAATTCTTTAGAGAGACCTTGACAGCAACAAGCTATTTATACTTCACTGCAAATCAGTTCTAATCCAATTTGTTAAAGATTTTTATTTTTAAAAAAGCATTTTACTTAGATTTTTAAGATTTTTCAATTTTCAATGTGGAAATTGTCAGTTTCAGATTCCTTTTAATGTAGACGACTAGCTTCAATCAAATCAGTGTGTTCTTAGACGTTGGATTCACTGTAAAAAATAAATAAATAAATAAATAAAATAAATAAATACTTAACCCCTCCTCTGGACACCATGTGCTTGGAATTAGGTATCCCTTTTACACTGGACACTTTTTTTCCATTTGCAGTGTTGACAGCTGACTAAGTGCATGGGTTGTTGGACAGTTTGACAAGCAAAATTATTCAATGTTAAATTCAATAAAGTGTTTTCATGGTGTAGAGATTCATCAGCATATCTATCCTCTTTGTCACTATAAAACAATGAATGCTTGCAGATTTAAATAAGATTTAACTAAGCTACAATATGCACTATGCCAAACTGCAGGAGGTGCCTGTTGGAGTCCATGTGGATGGAGGTGGTAACACAGGGTGATCCACATGAATCCACATGACCCCCACCAGCGGTAGGAGGTAATTGATTCCAGGCCAGCTGTGTGCAGCCCAAAAACATTATGCAACAGCTCAACAAATTAATTAGCAGCGTCTCTCAAGACTCTGGACTTGTTTACAGCAAATGGGTGTTGAGGATGAATCACTCATGACTTTCATTTGGAGCTGAAGGAATTACATGAACTTTACATGCCTTACAGGGCATCTGAGGGAAGATACCCTCTGAGCTACTGTATGCGTTTCAAATCGCATTCACACAGAATGTATTTTTGCATTCGACTGCACTGTTCTTCCATTGTATTTCTATGTAAACATGCGTATATACAGTAGTCAACATTTGAAGTGGATCAAAGAACTACTGTTGAACAAACTTTGTTTTTGCCTAATTTTTTTTAAATGTCACATCAATGCAAAAATGTTCTGTGTGAATGACCCCTAAAACTTTTGTATGAAGTACATCCAAAGGGGTGTACAATAGTCCCAAATTCGTGAAAGTTAAGAGGGTTCGGGGCGTGCTCCCCAGACAAAATTTTTATTTCTCTGATCGACATATGTGCATTTTAAGACATTTGTAAAAAACATAAAATAAATATAACCAATAAATTAAATCGGCAATAAATAAAAATAACCATAGCTTTTAAAACATGTCATTGGGTAGTAGATTGTTCGTCAATACCTGCTCAGTCGTCATCTCCATCATTTCAATCACTCTTAGAAAACTTAATTTTCTTAGAAAGCTTAATTTACTTTAGACTACCAGGAAAGCTAGGTAACTGAGTTTATTCAATTCTTTCACAATTTGTACACATGCACACTCAGAGTAATTACTATGCAAACCATCAAGAAGCAGCGGTGAGAAGTAAGGCACACGTGACAATGTTCGTTTTTATTACACTTCACCAAACCACACTACAAAAGAACCAAAGAATTGTGTAAAATCCAGTAAACCCTGAGATTATTACTTGTGGCATTACAACAAAATATATGGATATGTATAAAACTAAATTTTCATTAAACATTTTAATTTAATTTTTAATTTAATTTATTAAACATGGACCTATATTTTCATTAAAAAAAATATTTATGCTATTTGCTTATTTCTGCTGTTCTGCTATTTATCTTGCTACAAGCCCAAAGTGGGTGCCTGTATAGACGTACCTGCTCGGCCAGAATTGGCTAGAAGTCGTGCATCTTCAGAAGTGCAAAGTTACAAAAAAAAAACTACTGTAAAAATACTGCCACACGAAATGGGGTCTCATGCACTCAAACGCGCACGATCGCCCACACCGCGATGGCGTCATTTTGCTGCCCTCACCTTCACGCTCGTGCAGACGCGGCGAGCATAAACCCAGAGCTTAGTTTTCCAGCACGGTGCCGGATCTCCAGCGTGCAGCATTTGGCTGCGGAAAAAAATAAAGTCCTACATTTGTCTTGCTATCGCGCTTCATTTCATTCATTTGCACTCATTAATTTATCATATAGTACAATGTTTTAGGCATGTAAGTAGACTGAATAGTAGAAAGTGTGTATGATGATGTAGTATTTTAGTTGATAGCAGCCTACTTTTGACAAAGCTGATTTCTGAGAGACGCAAGAGAAACGCGGCTATTTGATTTACGAACGCGCTCCTCATTTCATAATTTTCACCCATTTGTTTTTCATATCGTCTATCTATATGTAAGGTTTAAAATATTTAAATACATATCAAATAGTATAAAATGTTTATGATGCAGTATTTTATTTATGTATTAGAATAATTTTTACAAAGCTTTGATTTCTGAGAAAGACAAACAGCACGGCTATTTAATTTGCGCTGCAGTTTACACTCCTTCACTTCACACACATATTAGCCTATTGCGTAATAATTTTAGAGATTTATGTAATTTTTTTACTATCCCTCGGCTTACCTGTTATTCATCAAACACAAGGAGTGACTGACTACTTTACCATACACTGTAGTGAGACCATATGGACGTCTCTCGAGCTGTCGCAATCTTTCCAGGGCCAGCGCCAGGACACACAAACTATATATATATATATATATATATATATATATATATATATATATATATATATATATATATATATATATATATATATATATATATATATATATATATATATATATATATATATTAATATAATATAATATAATATAATATTATATACTATATTATATACTATATCCTTTATCTTTCTTAGCACTCTGTGGAGTGACAGATCGCGTTACCGCTTCAGTTCACGCAGAGAGCACATGTACCGACCACATACCTGTCAACATACCTTTCATCTTCCCATAATTTGTATGGCCCAAATCTTGTTCTAAGAAGAATAATCAAATATATTATTCCAAGGTTGTCCAGTTGCCAGATCTTGTATGAAATTCATTCTACTTGCGCAATTGACACATCATATGAATTCAAACCTATTTGTGACCTCAACCCGGCAACATTGTTGCGCTGTTGATATCTGCACAGTTGACGTGAGAAGTTGAATCAAGGAACGAAAATCATTTTAAAATAATGTTTTTATATTTAGCTTACAAATTATTTAGCTTAATTTGAACCTTTTAATAATATAATGATGTACCAACTGTTGCTCCTGTTTACAGCATTAGTTGAGATTTTTTTTTTTCTTTGAGGAAATTAGGCCCCAAATAATCAAATTGCAAGCAATGCCCAGCCTTAGTGTCAATATACATTTGATATATATATATATATATATGTGTGTGTATGTTGTTGTTTTTTTTGGGCCAAAAACCCTGCATATGTGACCCCCCGCCTTAAAGAGTTAGTTCACCCAAAAATGAAACCGTTCATGTGACTACAGTGGTTTAACCTTAATATTACAAAGCGACAATAATACTTTTTGTGCACCAAACTGTTACACAAACCATGTTCCCATTCGCGAGTCAGACAGCTGTCTTCTAAAAATGAGTATCCTTAAAAACGCTTTGAACAACTCAGAACGTCTGTGAAGAAAGGCACATAGTTCATCATAACATCGTAATATACATCATACACCCACTATATTGCTAAATCTACCCGATTTTTCATATCAACAGAAAAATATACAAGGATAACCTTTGCTTGAGACTCCCCTGCGAGTGGTCAGTTAATGATATGCTAAAGCCCTCGGGCACGTTGACAGAATTGGTTACAAGGTAGTTTGTGACGTCAGAATCACCAGTGATTTCAAACCATGTTTTTGAAAGTGTCTTTATATCACTGCAGTTTTAAAGAGAAAATACTTGCCAATGGTGTTGACTTGTGAATTTGCACATGGTTTGTCTTAAATCATATTAAAAACACCCCATAGACATACAGTGCTCAGCATAAATGAGTACACCCCTTTTGAAAAATAACATTTTAAACAATATTTCAACACAAAAACAATTTCCAAAATGTTAACAAGACTAAGTTTGATATAACATCTGTTTTACTTATAACATGAAAGTAAGGTTAATAATATAAATTAGATTACACATTTTTCAGTTTTACTCAAATTAGGGTGATGCAAAAATGCGTACACCCACAAAAAAACTACTACATCTAGTACTTTGTATGGCCTTTGTATGATTTTTAATGACACCACCAAGACTTTAGGCATGGACTGAACAAGTTGGCAACATTTTGCAACATCTATCTTTTTCCATTCTTCAAGAATTACCTCTTTTAGAGAATGGATGCTGGATGGAGAGTGAGGCTCAACTTGTCTCTTCAGAATTCCCCATAGGTGTTCGATTGGGTTCAGATCAGGAGCCACGGAATCACTTTCACCCTGTTCTTCTTCAGAAATCCAACAGTGGCCTTAGATGTGTGTTTAAGATCATTGTCATGTGGGAAAAGTGCACAACGACCAAGGGCACAGAGTGATGGTAGCATCTTCTTTCAGTATAGAGCAGTACATCTGTGAATTCATGATGCCATCAATGAAATGCAGCTCCCTGACACCAGCAGCACTCATGCAGCCTCACACAAGGACACTGCCACCACCATGTTTCACTGTAGGCACCATGCATTTTTCTTGGTATTCCTCACCTTTGCGACGCCATACAGTTTTGAAGCCCTAAAACATTTATCTTGGTCTCATCACTCCAGAGTCCCAGTAGTCTTCATCTTTGTCAGCATGGGCCCTGGCAAACTCTTGGCGGACTTTAGGAGAGGCTTCTTTCATGGATGGCACCCATGCATGCCATTCCTCTGCAGTGTACGCCGTATTGTGTCACGGGAAATAGTCACCCTAGTTTGGCTTTCTACTTCTTTAGATAACTGCAGTGAACTTGCATGCCGATTTTCTTCAACCCTTCTCATCAGAAGACCTATCCTGTCGAGGTGTTAACTTACGTGTACGACCTGGACGTCTCTGTGAGATGGTTGCAGTTCCATCTTTTTAAAATTTTTGTACCACTTTTGCTACAGAATTCTGACTGATAAGTAAAGATTTGCTGATCTCCTTGTAGCCTTCACCTTTCTGGTGTAAAGAAATTATCTTGTGACATTTCTCTTCCATGTGGTGCCATTGCTGACAGCATGAAATGGGAAGGGGTTTTAACACTCTTTTATAGTCAACTGTGCTGGACACCTGTGTAATGAATAATTAGACTCACCTGTGGTTGAATTCTTGTTCAATTAGACATTTGTAGTCTAAAATTTAGCTTTGCTCCAGAGACTTTTCAGTGGGGTGTACTGATTTTTGCATCACCCTAATTTGTGTTAACTTGGATAACAAAATTTTCAGTTTATGTTATTAACCTTACATGTTATAAGTTAAACGGATGTTATATTAAACTTAGTCATGTCAACATTTTGGAAACATTTTTGTTCATTGAGATATTGTTTAAAATGTTACTTTTTCAAAGGGGGTGTACTCATTTACCCTGAGCACTGTATAAACAACATTAAACACTTGATTTTGAACTTTAACATACTGCATACATTGAAACACCAACCAACTTCATCATGAGGAAACAATTTCAAAAATCAAGTTTGGACTTCAGATAAAATATATATTTTTTAAAGTATGAATTCCCTGTGAGTTCTAAAGAATTGTTTGTACGTATTCCTCTCCACATATATCCATGTTTGTTTATATTACTAATTCCCTGGTATTTTCTCCAGAACTGAATTTCCCGTGTAGACATGCAAGGTCTGTGTTATACTGTAAGGGGAAAGTTACAGCTAGAATTCAAGTTTTATTTTGTTAGTCACAATGCAATATGTAGATATACTTGACGTCACACACATAAACTATACTGTGTAAAACAGGTTGCTCAGAATGACGATGTCAAGATGATGTCATGTCAACATATTTTGCAAGAACTACATGACACCGTCACTTACAGCTATTCTATGCTCATCCATACTAACCCCTCCAATAATGAACTCTCATGAATTCAGCATTTTGATTTCATAAAAAGTGCATAAATTTCACAAAAAAACTGATGCACAAAAAAGTTTCTTAATTTAACATTTAATTGAAACTTATGTCTGTCAATCTAGTGCCAGAGGTGGTGAATCCATATCATATTTTAAACTGCTTACTTGTTTTTTTTTTAAATCTTGATAACCACTTTATTGAAAGATTAGAACTTAAGGCCTTTGCACACTGAGTCCGAAATTCACGTCCGAAATTTTCGCACGTTAAAAAATAAAAACCTCACGTTATGTCAATCACGTTTACACACTGCCTTCGAAACTTTCGTCCGTTAAAAAAAAACAAGCGAATGCTAAAATCCCGAATGCCATGTGACATGCTGATCCACGTCATCTGCTGCACAAAGCAGCAGTACTGTATGA
Source organism: Chanodichthys erythropterus (assembly GCF_024489055.1). Taxonomy (NCBI): domain Eukaryota; kingdom Metazoa; phylum Chordata; class Actinopteri; order Cypriniformes; family Xenocyprididae; genus Chanodichthys; species Chanodichthys erythropterus. Next base: position 1,933,641 of record NC_090230.1, read on the forward strand.
CAAACAAAGTGCGGAATACAAAGAGACAGAATATAAAGACAGATTGTGCCAGTAGCAAAGCATCAAACTGAAGCACTGACACTAAACTTTGAAATGCTGGGGATAATCATGCAGCTCCTTGATGAGGTGGATCTCCTTTCTCTCTATGCAATCTCGGGATTGGATGGACCCAATATTTAGAGGACAACTAAATCTTGCTCACTGATTGAAGACTCCATTTTGTATTGTTTTGCAAATTTTTTCCACAATGGATTCATTAATATGCATCGGACTCAGTGTGCAAGGTCTCTGCATGACAAATTTTTAGGATCACGAATACGAAAAAAAGTATACGAAAATTTCAGTGTGCAAAGGCCTTTAGACTTCCATTGCATTTTCTGGCAACAACTAGAGCAAAGTCAGTTAATTTTGCTAAGATATATATATATATATAATATATATATATATATAATATATGTATATAATATATATATATATATAAAATATAATTTATTTGATTAGTTTCCTAGCAAGTAGAATTCTGGATATTGTGGAAAAAGGTGTCCCCAGAATTGTGGACAATCTGGACAGTCTTTCCTAAAGATTGTACTTGGGTAAACAACTCCAAATTCAGAAAGGTTTATATAGTCAGTTGGTGTGTATATATAGATTAACATGCACCATTCATATGCAGCCAGGGCTGTGCAGAAATTTTGAGGGGCTGGTGCTCAAGTAAAAAAAGGTACCCCTCTTATAATAATTTATAAAATGTGAAGTTACATATTGTTGATAAATAGTGTAATTACTATTAACAATATACACTATAGGGCTGTTATACCAATTAAATGAAATCAGTGTCAACAAAATCCATCTTACCATTTATCAAAATCCATTTACACTGCAATTACAGTTGCTTAAATAATGTAATAAGATTATTGTTCTAAATATAACGTTTTGAATATATAAATATGAAATGTTGAAAAAAAAAAAAAAAAAAAAATTATACGTTAAACTAAAACCGACAGTAGGTGGCGGCGAGTCGTAATAAGTGAATCATAGAATCGTTCATTCAATCGATTTAGTTCAAACTGGCTGATCCATTCATGAAAGAAGCAACTGTACACTGACTTTATGGGTCATTGAATCATTGACTCGCACAATTCGTTCAAAAATGATGAATCATTTAAGAATGAAACACCGCTGCCTGCTGCTGGGAGACTCAACTTCTCTGCTTTGTTTTAAACTATTTTGGTTGACAAAATAGAGCAAAAACAGTCAAAATGGACAATTGTCTAAAAATGAATTTGTTTATTGAACTGTTTTATGAAATGATTATCACATTTTGCAATAGTCCTGATATTTGAGAATATAGCATTCTTGCTGGTGACATTGCTTAGTTATTTTACAAACACAAAATACAAGAACTTGTACGAGGACGATTTCATATCTTGAATTTTGTGGGCACTTTTATTAATTTTGGTGGCTTGTTGTTAAGCTTAACGAAGGGCTGTTGCCTGAGTTTATCTGACTGTATTGAGATGTAATAGTGGTTTAATTTTACAGCAATGAGAAATAGTTTAGAGCTGTGGTTCCCAAATCTGTCCTGGAGGACCCCCAGCACTGCACATTTTGGATGTCTCTCTCATCTAACACACCTGCTGATTCAACTCATCAGCTCATTAGTAGAGACTGCAAGACCTGAAGTAGGTGTGTCAGTTAAGGGCAACATACAGAATGTGCAGTGCTGGGGGTCCTTCAGAACAGGTTTGGGAACCACTGGTTTAGAGCAAACACAATGGTTACCTGGTTGTCAACAACGAAGGCATGTCCAGGAGATGTGAATGCTGCTCGCCTGCTCTGTAGAGCGTTATGGTATCTATCTGTGCACGTGCCAGTCTTCCTGACAACAAGCAAGGGGGTCAACAATTTACATCATAGACGCAGTGGACACGAGACGACGTCATCCATTTGGGGTCAATTGCAGCTTTCCCACCTTTTTGACTTGTTCTAATTTAAGAGGCTCCATATACTGACATTAGCTGAATCAATGATAAGAGTTTTTAATGCTAATACATTGATGAAATTTGCATTGAGATTTACACATGAATGGTTGTAATCACCATCAGCCATTTAATGGAAGATTCTTAAAGACTAAGATATATCTGTTCATTTTGACAGCATGTTTTCATTTCAGAGTCACTGCCTGAAGGAATGTGTTGGCTTTAGTTGCACAGAAACTTAAAGACACTTGATGCACTTTGGGAAACGCCTACATTCTCTGGTGGCATGTGCCGTTTTGCATGTACGCGTTTGTTTGACGTGCCTGCGGTTCTGTTCCCTGGCCCTGGTAAGGACGTTGTTACTGTCTGAGTTGATGCCAGGATAAGACCTAGAAAGCACACATGTCCCAGAAAAGTCTTTAGCTTGTTTTTAGGACCACTGAGTGGCCAAAATTAAATTGGAGACTGGTGACTTCTCGTGGGCCTTATCCTTGAATACACTACACAACAAATTTTTAATGAAAAGCATTCCATTGATTAATGGCATTTTATATGTAAAATGTCATTGCATTTTTGTATCAAAATGGAAATAGATTTAAGGTTTGTGCATGTTAACCATCTGTATAAATAGTAATTACAGATCTAATTTTCCTTTATAAACATATCTAAGCTTATATAGTAAAAATAAAAGCTCAAAACTACTTTATCTTGTTTTTTTAATCTTCACGTTTGACTTTCTACTGTAAGATGTTAACATGTTTACTTGAAATGCATTTACAACTCATCTGTATGGTTTTTGTGCGATATAAATCTTGAGTAATAACTCAGTGAAGAATTAGGCAGGGAAGGCGGAGAAGACGGAGTGTTGCGCATGCGCGACACCGCTCTAAAAATACAGACGCGTGTAGAGTTTGCTGATGTGTGTCTGCTTCTCAGTTTCCGTCTCTCGGCCGCCACGCCTCCCTTCTAGAGCACAGATTCCTTAAATCCTGAAGAGCGCCTTCACTACCAACACACTTCTGTATCTGAGACTAACTGATTACCAACATGCGCTGCAAAACGAGTTATTGTCTACCGTACTCCCCTGGATCATCTCCTACATATTCTGCGAGACTAATATCATACAGAGCACGATGCAGGTAAATGTTATGATTTAATTAAATCGCGCAGTGCTTTGTATTTTCTATAGGTTGACTCTGAGCTATTGCTTTGGCGCCTGATGTGCTTGTGCTTTGTGTGGCTTTTCCGAAAAGACGCTTAGTTTTAATGTGTATCTATGTAAAAGAACATGTGATATCATTATTATTATTATTATTATTATAGTAAAAGATTTGTAAATGTGAGGTTTATTGCGGAATGATCCCAGAACATGGATGTCACGTACACAGCGTCTCCAGCGCGAACACATAAGTTCATGAATATGAACATAAACCTTGTATGAAAAAAGTGCTGGTTGTACGCTTATGCTAAAACACTTATGCATTATTATTAGTTTATATTAAAGCCTTGATGAATTTGAACGTGCGTTAGACATCCAAGTCTTTCACGCAGCGATACTGCTTTTAAAACGAGCTGGATGGAATAAAACGGAACTCGACGGTCTCGAGATGAGTTTTAAACTTGTCTTAAAAACGCAATGCTTATGACATGGTATCGATCTGAAGCGCGTCTTCATTGATAATTATTATTATTATTATTATTGCGCAGATTGTAAGCAAGAACACGTGCGAACGGCAACAATATTGAACAATGCTGCAACTTTTTTTTTTTAAATTCTGTCAGTCTTTGGTTTTGTTAATAATGGTTAATCCAGCATCAACAGATATTTTACTTGTATGTAATTTACATGTATTACATGTATACATCACCTTTTTTTTCTTCTTTTTTTAACCATTCTTTTACCATGCAATTGTATCATACCTTCCTAACGTGATTATTTATGCTCAAATTCTGAATATATCTCCGGATGGGTAATAGAATATAATATTGACAGGTAATGAAAGTGGAGTATGTGTGCATATCTGATCATATCTGATGTTTATCTTGTAGCATGGAATGTATGATTTTATAGGATATGTGCTGATAAGCACAACAAGGAAATGTTATCTAAATTTACAATTCTGAGGTATTGCACACGAACAGTTGGCACTTCGTAAGAAGTGTGATTCAACTGATACGATGTAACGTGCCTGACAGAACTTGAATATGAGCTTCCCAATGTAAACTCCTTTCTTTCTTTCTTTTTTCCTGCAGTGCCTCTGGCGCCAGTGTCGTGGCCATTGATAATAAAATAGAGCAAGCTATGGTGAGTATTTTAATTCTTTCTTTAAAATAGGGGATTGGGGCATAAAGGAAAGAAATATCAGGTGATATTGATTACTTGATAATTACTTGATTTCATTATAAATAGAACATTATTGAAAAGAAAGCCTTAAAGCAATTTGGAGTAATCTTTTATTACTATTTTATAAAAAATACTTAAACAAAAATGCTTATTTAAAAATATATATATATATTTACAAAAAAAAAAGTTAGCAAAATCAGTCGTGGTGCAACCAACATACTGAAAAACGTAGGAAATGATAATCTATGACCCCCGCAGACCCTCATGACTATATTGTGAAGTTCAATAAATCTCAGATAGTTTGACCTTTTTATGATAAGGCAAGGTTAGTTCAGGTTCTAACGTCATGTGGTGCGACTCCTCAAAATGTAGTGATATTTACGAATGAATTATTCACGACATTTGTAATCGATTCATTTTAAAAACCTGTTGAATTTTATGGTTATGCCACATGATATTTTTAGATTCATGATAATGGCATATAAGTTTTTCAAATCCACATGAAACTAGCATGAGTACATTTCTAAGAGCTTGCATTTGAAACGTGTAACTAATCATGGTCCTGCTCTTGTCTTCAGGATCTTGTGAAAAGCCATTTAATGTACGCTGTGCGCGAGGAAGTGGAGGTCTTGAAAGAGCAGATCAAGGAGCTCTATGAGAGGAACTCTGTTCTGGAGAGGGAAAACGCAGTATTAAAATCCCTGGCCAACACTGAGCAGTTGACTCAGCTCACCTCTCAGATCAACATCCCCGGAAGCACTTCTCCCCAACAGATGCCAGCGAACTCAATCCTACAGGAAGGGAGCGAACTCGTGGCCTTGCCCCCACAACCCAACGTGTCCACAGCGTGAAGACCTTTCGACGTGGGATTCTGTAGACTTGCATAAAAACAAAACAAATCTGCAAAGGAGATTTTCGTTTCCAGTCTTGTTTGCCACTTGCGGAGAGCCATGCTTTGATTATCCGTGCTGCTTGGCTTTCCCGGTATTAGACAATCATTTTTGGGAGAAGCAAACTTCGTTGGAGGGTAACTACCTTGGAAAACTGGGATATTGGTGTTTTCCAGAGCCGACATACATGATTAAATCCTTTTTGTCTGTTTAGTTTTACTGTTTGCATATATTTATTAGAGGGCTGCTATTTTCATAATGTAAATGAACAATGTAACAGAGGTCTATTATATATAGAAACTTTCTTTGGGTTTCTGAAATGTAAAATAAGTTTTAGGCAATAATGTCCCCATGGCACAGTTCCAACACTAAAGGTGATTCAACAACGTCGCTGATGCACAGTCCTGTATAGTTGAGTTGGTTTGGGGTTGAATGTACATGTGTATAGATTGTAAAGTATTATAAGTATAGCCAGTTGTACAGGTGAGCACCAGTTATCAAGTATTTTTCTTTTGAATTTTATTAAGTATACTTGCTATACTTTCCCTAAGTACTTACATTTTTTTGGTTGTCAATTCTGACACGTTCTTTATTTTAAAATCTGGGATGGGGGGAAGAAGCTGTGAATTTGATTATACAACATATTTTGTAACCAAAGAAGAAAAACTGTGTACATTTGTTTTGTATCGCACATTTTCTTGCTCGCTCGCTCGCGTTTTTATTTTTACTTTGTCACATCAAACAATCCTTTGTTGCTGATAAGCATGTTCTGCACGATCTATCAGACCATTTTCTTACCTCATGTTTTGTCTTTTATTCAATATAATAACTTAAGCAGTCTGTGAACGATGTTTGGTCTCTTGGAGGAAAAGTCCCTGTAATGCGCAAACAAAAAATGAGCCATCTGTTTTCATTTGCATGGTGTTGTAAAACTTGATATACAGATAAATGTTTATTACATTGCAGAAAATGTACAAAATAAATTACGAATTATATTCCCAGGTGTAGTTTACACTGATTACTATTCTTTCAAAGAATGATAAAATTGTCATCATAAAAAATAAAAGCCGCAAAAGTGTTTGCAGTTCACAGAAGTCATTTAATGTCATTTACGTATAAGGCATGTCCTGTTTGTGCCTCATGCACTATGGATATAGTGACCTGGTTTATTTTATTTTTTTGCTCAGTTTGAGCCAAACAGAAATATTGTACAATTAATGTACATCGGTCTGAACTTTTTAGGTTTGCTTGTTTGTCTTTTTCTTTTCTTTTTTGTTGAAGGAAATGTAGTATACAAGCAAAATGTATTGTACTTGATCACTGAGCCTTTGATAATATCTTAAAAATACCCTTGTAATGTGCTGTTTTGAAACGTTTAGTTTTCTGTCAGAAATAAATTACTGTTCCATTGAGAACTAGACCATTTTAAATGTTTTCTACTATTCTTGTGCAGCACACACACAGACACAGAACAAACATTTACAAGCCAACCAAAAAGGATTTAATCATAAGAATGTTTGTCCTGCATGATGTTAGACTTTGGTTGTAATAATGAGCATATTAACTGACATGAATTGCTAACTTTTTAAAGATGCGTTTCTCTCTCCCACACACACACAACATAGATATTTACATGCAGACATGGCATAGACGTGTATTGTTTAAAATTATCAATTAACACGAAAAGTACAGATCAAGTAGAAGAGGTATCTCGCATGTTTTGCTGTGTCACGCACAGCATGATGACCGCGTTTTTAAAAATAAAAATGCGGCCACTTAACCACCTCGGTGGGCATTATTTTCTAATAATTTAACGGCCCGCCGTCAATTATTAAGCTGGCTTGAAAAAGCAAACTTACTGAACAACTACTTATGCTGATTATTATTATTCTAAATTTCTAAATGCTGCTACTCCTAGACTGTTAAAGCTACAACCACCAAACTCAGACTAGACCTTCAAACTGTCATCTATCCAAAACTACTAAACAAACCATTTCAAACTGATAAGCTTTCAAACGTTCAAAACTGTTTCAAACTTTCTGGACCGGCTTTTTCAAGCAAACTTAAAGTTCGTCTTCAAACTTTTTTATCTAGTTCCTTACTTATATTAGATTAGATGAGATTTTAATGTTGTTCACGGTTGCCACAGCTTGCACAATACTACCATAAAATTTACCTTCAAAGAGAAATGGAAATATCATGCCCTTGGCTCTAACTGTCAATTCAATGGGCCTTAAAATGTCTTAATTTTAAATGTCTGTCTGTAACGGCTTGACATGACACGCATGCAGAGAGCTCATGAAATATCTCCTCTAGTTCTCCGTGTACTGGGGCCCATTTTGATAAGGAGGTTCAAGAAGTCAACTCTCAAGGAGACTTAACTTAGACTTATTATTAAACACTCCTTAGACTCTTTACTTCCACTTTTAGAACATTTCCTTTATTTTTATTGAAAATATATGCCTTTCTGATGTGATCTGTGATGGAAAAAGAGTGAGTTTGGCAAAAGGCGGACTCGTACCCGGTCAGTTCTACGGACCTTACGCACTACTGCATACACCCTCCTTTCTAAAACGGGCCTCGGAAGTCACTGACATAACACGTTTACCACTATTTAGAAAATATTGTTGAACAGCGCCACCGTGTGGCCAAGACGTGTAAGATCACATAATGCCGAATACAATTGCAGATTTGGTCTTTTTCGCTCAAGCTGTCAATAAATGGAAAGTTTAAAAATATGAGGCAAGTATCAACTTGTTTGAGCAACTGTTGAGAACGAGAACTTTGAAAAATTAACAATAGAGTTACAAGTTGAAAAAATGAAAACCATTACTATTACATTACTATTTTTAACTAAATTAAAACAAATTTTTAGAAATAATACATTTTAAAAGTTATTACAGGAGATAAAATATGGCTTCCACATAGAAGAATATTGTATTAGCTTATAGTAGGGCTGTCAAATCGAATAATCGCATCTAACATAAATGTTTGTGTTTATTGTGTTTATAATGTATGTGTGTGTGTGTGTGTGTATATATATATATATATATATATATATATATATATATATATATATATATATATATATATATATATATATATATATATATATATATATATATCATCACCTTGGAATTATAAGTTTTTATCTGACATTTTTGTCAAAATTGAGTTATTCACATATTCTTATTCTATGACAACGTGTTTACATTATGTGATGTTTATTTAAGTTGTATACATTTTGGGAATTTTTTTTTTTTTTTTTTTTTTTTTTTTTTGCAAATAAAAAGGTTCTATCTGGAGTAGGGAATCCAAAAACTTTGAAGCTCAATATCTCAAAACTGCTCAGAATGCAGATAGAACCTCATAATTCAAAGTGGCAATATATGTAAACACACACACACACACACACACACACACACACACACACACACACACACACACACACACACACACACACACACACACACACACACACACATGGTGTTGGCAGCATTATGTTGTGAATTATAATAAATGAGTTAAAATCAAATTATGAAATAAAAAAAAAATAATAATATAAAAATAACAACTGTACCTGCAATTGTCGCCTTAAAGAGCTACTTCTACCTAATTTAACCCATTAAAATGAGTTTTGTTGATATAAATGAATGTTAAAGATGTTAAAGAATATTTTTAACTTGAAAAAAAACAATTAATATATATGTTACCATTTTTACGTTGCTATTTTGTTCCAGTGTTGTTGGTTGTGGTTGGCAATTTTCCATCTTTAATATTTTATCTAATATATGAAGACTATGAAGACAGATATTATGCGTTGTACTGCAGGAATGGCCAAGATAGTGCATATGCTTTTAATTAATAAAATCCTGCATTTCACTTTTATTTTAAAAAGATGTTCTACTTCCGCTATTTCAAGAATGCTCATCCGGTTAGAGCGCTTATCTCTGACTTCACATCCGTCTATCTTGTTATGGTACGGGACGCCCAGTGGAAACACCTACTACCTGTCCAGACACTTTCTGTGTTTAAATCTGATCTAAACTCCAAATCAAGCAGTTACCTGGGGTGGAGATGGAAATATCCATGGAGGCGGAAGATGGAGAGCGCAGGTAAATAAAAAGGATGAATATGTACAGCAGTCCTGAGTTTGACAGCTAGAATCACAGCTTTAGATTTTTTGATTATTGTGCTTAATTTTAGCACCTGCTTAATTGTGCGTAATTTTAGCACCTCATACTCTTGTATATATATTTAAGTACATTTAACTGATGTATGTGAAATAACCATCTTGTTTGCTGAGAAAGATATCGATTGTAGCTTTGATATTTAGCTAGCCGGCTAGTGGAATTGTAAATCCTACTATGGTAAAGACTTTCCTCATGAATATTAATTACATCACGGGACGTTTTTTATCAATGCTATCATCTGATTGGCTTAACGGTGGATATTAGTAAGTGGCGGCAGTCAGTTCTTCAGAATCAACCAATAGGAGACCAGGGGCTTCCGGAAGGGTTCGACTGTGACGTAATTAATATTAATGAGAGGCAGAGACCCTTGTCATAGTGCGCCACAGCATACTGTGTTCTAGCAGATTTCATCCTACAGATCGACTTAAAAACAACAAATGACAACAGTCTTGTGACACGTTCACATGTAGCTGTTAAATAGCAGACGTAAACGCGAAATTTTATTTTAAGTAAGTTATTTCCCCGACAGCCCTCCAAACTCACAAGCATAAAATGACATAAACAGAAACTCTTGCTCTGTCATAACGCAGTGTAATGGCCTGACGAAACATTTAAATAAAGACGTACACTTCAGAAGACTTTTAAAAAGAATACCTATGGAAATAATGTATTTTAAAAGAATGTACTTAAGTGCGAACTGAATATTTTCTGACACTCGCATGTTCATTGCAATTAAATGAAAATGTATTCTAGTTTAAATTCTATTAAATGCAATTAGTTGAACTTAAGAGTGTTTTTTGACCCACGTAAGAAGGATTTAAGTACATTTTTATATTTAATTTCTTACTTTGAAATAAGCTGCCTTTGCCACAGAAAGATTTTACCCTCACTGGCAAGCATGTATGGTAAACTAAGATATACTTTAATTAACTAAATGTAATGTCGAATAACACTACAGTTAAAATCACAATCAAGTACTTAGTAGTCAACATATGAAATAAGTGTACTTCTGACATGACAAAACATCATTAAAATATGATTTAAAATTTAAAGTAAAACTTTTAATTTTATATAACAAATTTTCACTTCTTAAAAGTGTTAAATAAATAATATATTTGTAAGATCTTAAGTGCACTTCTTTTTCACAAGAGGAGAAACACTCTTGTGGCAATAATAGTGCAGTTTGAGGCTCTCTATGTGTTATAAATATGTTGTAGCAATTTACATATGTGTCCTTTCAGATGGGAACACTGGAAACTTCTGTCTAATCTTAAGACGACTGTTGAAGGGCTGCTGTCGACCAACAACCCTAATGTTTGGTCCCGCTATGGGGGTCTTCAGCGCCTGCATAAGGACATGAACAACATCCTGGGCCATGGCCTCAGACACGAACAGGTGTGGAAAAACAAGATAAAAATGTCTTTGTGTTCAATGAAAGTACCCGGGATCCACTGCAGGAACCCAAGGAATATGTCCTAAACAACAGCCTCATTGATAAGGAGCTATTAGACATAAATAGCCTCTGTGGCTGATCAAGCGAGGAAGAATATGTTTTTAAGTTTTGTTACTTTTTTTTTGTCAGGAGAAGAGAAATGGCACCTGTGAAGAATATTGTATTAGTAATTGTATTGTAATTTCACTAGTTTTTATTTATTTGAAGTCAGCATGAAATGGGAATTCACTGTATCTGTTTTCCAAATGCATATTATTGATCTTATTGTGAATAATTCATCCATAATATTTTTTAAGTCTGCATGAAACGGAAGTTGCGATAGTCCTTTCTTACCCATTGTGATGTATATCCAAGTGAAACGGCTTCTCAAACAAGAACAAATGTTGGGTGGTGCTTGATTTTGTTTTGATTGGATGCTTGTAGTTTGCTATTGGTGGATCTCATGTGAGTGATGGGTTGCTCCGCCCTCGTCATCAGAGAACAGGAGATGTTGCTGCAAGAGGGAGGGGAAGTTTTTTGATTAAAGATGATGAGGCATATGAATTTAAACAAAAAACAATGATGTGCACAGATAAATCATCTATAATAAACACTGCAGTATTTCACAAAAATGTCGGTTTTGATTTCATGGTGACTTTAATCAAAATCTCATGACCAGATCTTCCAGTGAAACTGCTGCTACTTCTGTTTGATCACGACTTGAATTTAAAATTTTATTTTTATTTTTTTATTGTTCTTTTGTTAGTATTACCAATACAATAATATGTAATATATATAATTTAATTTAATTAATTTATTTTTTTAACTTCTGCCTTTGGTTTACAGCCAATCAAAACTCTGCCATTTAACTTGAAATTTAAAATGAACTAAAAATAATTTTCTTTGTAACTTAGTTCTTATAACTAGTTTTCATTGCTTTTTTAAAATTGCATTGTTTTTTTGTTTGTTTGTCTTTATAATAGTTTTGTTAATAACAGCTTTGATTTGCATGAACACAAGTGCTCAAATACATTTTTTAACGCATGAATCATTACACTGTGGTACAAGATCTAACTTGGTTATTTTGTTTTGCAGATTTACTATAAACAGAAAGACTATTGGCGTTTCGTGTGGTGTGTGCGGTATCTCTGTCCTCATCTAGCTCGTCATGTAGAACAGGTATTTGTCAATCCAATGAATATTTCCCACTTGTTAGTGCACCTAAAGGATCTTCACTGAGAATGGACTCTTTTTCTGTGCAGTTCAGTCAGTTGGAGCCAGTGTTGAGCAGTGGCGTTCAGTGCATCGGCGAGGGTTATAAAGCCGAGCGTTGGCTTTTACACAGTCTCCAAGGTCACATCTTATCTGCTCAGCTCAAACCACTACTGCAGCATAAGACAAACACACAGAAATATTACAATGGTATCTCAGCATCCACCAAACATTTGGCACCATCACTTGTGCACACATGGTTTGGTTATGATGATAGCACTGATTGTCACCTTCTGTAGATGGGGCCTTCCTGTTGAGTGAACCACACGTGTCTGCCATGTTCCAGTGTCTGGAGGCTGTGGAGCAGAATAACCCTCGGCTGCTGGCTCTCATAGACACCGTCAGGGTCAGACATTTTACATTCTTTTAATCAAAGGCATGTGCATCTAGAGCAGTGGTTCCTAAACTTTTTACAGTGACACACCCCCTGAGGGAATTAACATCCTTCTCTCTTCCACTTAGACTGCAGTCACACCTTTTCCATTAAGGGACAATGTTTGCCCCCTTAAATGGATTTTTCAGTGCGTTTTTTATGTTTGGCAAAGTTTTTCTAAACTTAAATGTATGTCATGTTTTATGTCACATACTTAAAATTCCATTCATTTAATTAATAAAATAATAAATAAAGCAGTAAGTTAAACTATTTCAATCAAGTGAAATCAGTATCAACAACAAAGAAGATTAATGTATTTTCTTGTCTTTATTGAACACATTTTCCTACCAGGGATGGAAACTCATGTCTGAGAATAAGTCACCCTTAAGTCACAAATCAATACTGACTCAACTTGTAAACAATTGACTTGAGACTTGAGAGAAGGAAAAACAGTGTAATTGTAAGATGTTAAATGTATGTACGCTATAATACAGCAACGATTGAGAGTCCAGGACACCTTTTTTATTTTTTTATTTTTTGCACTGACAAACATGAGATTCTGCAACATAAAATATAACTTTCCTTGAGCAAACTAACAATGTTTTTGAATATCATCCACTAGTAGGAATGAATTTGGGTAACACTTTATTTTAATGTGGTGTAGTTACATGTTACTAAATGTACTTACTATAGTAATAACAGTAAGCAATGTTAAACTAACCCTAAACCAAACCATAACTCTAACTGTATCTCTATAGTGAGTACATGTAGTTAATTATTATTACTCTGTACTTATGTAAGTACAATGTAGCTACGTCACCTTAAAATAAACTGTAACCTGAATTAGTTTAGATTTATGGAGGTCAAAGTCCATAGAAAGCTTTAATAATAAGCGGATAAAGATTTAATAATATGAGTTCCTCAGAAGTATTTATACCAGATTACAGTTCCCTTCAGAAAGCTGTATTATGAAATGTGTATTTGTAGGATAATAGTAGTCAGTGTTTGTGTTTGCTTAATAGGAAAGGTTCCATGATCTCGCACGCCTTGTTTTTATCTCATTGATTTGAATGTCTGGCACAAATTCCTCTTTTCACATAGCTTTCATTGATTTATCCAGTAAACATCTTTCCTATCAGAAACAGTTGATGTTAGATCAATGTGTCCAAAAAGAAATTAAAAGTCATTTTGAGAAAAAGAAAACACTTCAGACAGGAAGCTTTTTGTATACCAGCATCCGTTTATCACATTTTATGTTTATTGAGAACTACTTTGAGGATTTTTTTGAGGTTTTGAGCTTATTATTGGTATAATGCATTCTCAGTGTTGCCAGAAGGGGCGCCATGTCCGTATGAGTGCAATGTTTCTTCTTCTACAGTCAGATTTGTCTTTCAGCTAAAATACTGTATTGTGAGCGCAACAGTATGAAGAGAATTATGCTGAGCCAGTTAGTTCAAGTTAGTTAAACTGTCAACATGTTTATAGCTAGCTAACTGCATAACGTATGCAGTTGATCAAGAGGTCATTTTAGCCCCTGCTGGTACATACCATAAATACACCATCTTACTTCAATTTTAGTTAGTTAAACTTTCAACATGTTATAGCTAGCTAGCTAGTTAGTTGAATAACATCGAGTTTTTAAAGGAGTTTTGGTTTGGTTGGTTAGCATAGCCCATTTAACCCCTGCTGGTTGATATCATAACTACACCATATTACTACAATTTATGTTAGTTAAACTGTTGACATGTTTATAACTAGCTAGCTTACTAGATGTATATCATCCAATTGTTCAAGGGATCTTGGTTTGTCTGGTTACCCTTTTGGCCCCTGCTTGTACAGTGCTCAGCATAAATGAGTATACCCCCTTTGAAAAGTAATATTTTAAACAATTATCTCAATGAACACAAAAAACAATTTCCAAAATGTTGACAAGACTAAGTTTAATATAACATCTGTTTAACTTATAACATGAAAGTAAGGTAAATAATATAAATTAGATTACACATTTTTCAGTTTTACTCAAATTAGGGTGATGCAAAAATAAGTACACCCCACAACAAAAACTACTACATCTAGTATTTTGTATGGCCTCCATGATTTATAATGACAGCACCAAGTCTTCTAGGCATGGAATGAACAAGTTGGCAACATTTTGCAATATCTATCTTTTTCCATTCTTCAAGATTGACCTCTTTTAGAGACTGGATGCCGGATGGACTTGGGTTCAGATCAGGAGCCACTGAATCACTTTCACCCTGTTCTTCTTCAGTAATCCAACAGTGGTCTTAGATGTGTGTTAGGATCATTGTCATGTTGGAAAAGTGCACAACGACCAATGGCACAGAGTGATGGTAGCATCTTCTCTTTCAGTATAGAGCAGTACATCTGTGAATTCATGATGCCATCAATGAAAAGCAGCTCCTCGACACCAGCAGCACTCATGCAGCCCCACATAAGGACACTGCCACCACCATGTTTCACTGTAGGCACCATGCATTTTACTTTGTGTTCCTCACCTTTGCGATGCCATACTGTCTTGAAGCCATCAGTTTCAAAAACATTTATCTTGGTCTCATCACTCCAGAGTCCCAGTAGTCTTCATCTTTGTCAGCATGGGCCCTGGCAAACTCTTGGCGGGCTTTAGGAAAGGCTTCTTTCATGGATGGCACCCATGCATGCCATTCCTCTGCAGTGTACGCTGTATTGTGTCACGGGAAATAGTCACCCCAGTTTGGTTTTCTACTTCTTTAGATAACTGCAGTGAACTTGCATGCCGATTTTCTTCAAGCCTTCTCATCAGAAGACGCTCCTGTTGAGGTGTTAACTTCCGTGGACGACCTGGACGTCTCTGTGAGATGGTTGCAGTTCCATCTTTTTAAAATTTTTGTACCACTTTTGCTACAGTATTCTGACTGATAAGTAAAGCTTTGCTGATCTTCTTGTAGCCTTCACCTTTCTGGTGTAAAGAAATTATTTTCTTTCTCAGGTCTTGTTACATTTCTCTTCCATGTGGTGCCATTGCTGACAGCATGAAATGGGAAGGGGTTTTAACACCCTTTTATAGTCAACTGTCCACTGGACACTTGTGTAATGAATAATTAGACTCACCTGTTGTTGAATTCTTGTTAAATTAGACATTTGTAGTCTAAAATTTAGCTTTGCTCCAGAGACTTTCAGTGGGGTGTACTAATTTTTGCATCACCCTAATTTGAGTAAAACTGAAAATTTTGTTCTCTAAGTTATATTATTACCTTACTTTTATGTTTATAAGTTAAACAGATGTTATATTAAACTTAGTCTTGTCAACATTTTGGAAATTGTTTTTGTGTTCATTGAGATATTGTTTAAAATGTTACTTTTCAAAGGGGGTGTCCTCATTTACGCTGAGCACTGTAGATACCATAACAGCACCATCTTTCTTCATTGTCAGACATTCAAATAGCCATGCATTTCTACATTCATATATATTTTTTATATCTTCTGTCTGTTGTGTTTCTCAAGCTTTCACATTTGAAAGAGTCTCCGTTGGGCTTGCTGAAAAGTCAGAGTTTGTGTATGCTGCCTGGGGCCGCAGGTAGCTGGAGGCCAGCGGACAGCTCTCAGTCCCAGAGGCTCACCACCTCCCAGAGCTGCCTTACAGAGATTCCCAACACCCCCCACTCCAAGAGCAGCTCAGGTCAGCAGATTTCAGAGCCAGAACAACAGGCCGCTCTGTGGCTCCATTACCACACTAAATGCTTGCCTTGTTTACACATAAAATGTCCTAGAAAACAGTATGTTGTTTGGTTAGAAAACTGGGGATGGAAGGTGGGCTGTTAGCAATGCTTGCAGTGAAGAAATGTGACTGTTTCTCAAAATCACAGTGAATCTCTTTGTTTGTCTTTAAGATGTTGCTCCATCCAGCAGTACTCAGGGTGCTCCATGGGTGTGTAGTACAGGAAATCAGGACACAGGAATCCCCCAAATCTCCTTTACTGAGCCTGCCTCGCCCGCTCCGCCTGAGATCCGGGATTGTGTGGAAGCGGATCTGGATGACGGCCCTGAATATCTGGCTATTGGTAATCTGGGGAAGCACAAACGCAGCGACTCGTCCAGCTCCTCTCAAAGCAGTGAACACATGGGGACTCAGGGTGATGCCCAAACTCCTTTGGCCCCGCCCCCACCACGCCGCTGCTCTTTCTCAGAGGCTCCGAGGACTACAGGGCGGAGCTCAAGGGGACACATCCGGTCTCTGTCCGACACGGGCATCACGCAGAAACAGAAAAATGGTGCGTACAAACAGTTGAATTAATTGGGTTCTCGCGAACACATGCCTTGTCCAAAACTAACTATGAGTAGCAAAACTACTAACAAAACAATATTTAATAGTTCACACCAAGGATAGCAACTATAGCAATAACTATCATTCAAATTCTATGAGAATAGCGACATCTATACTAGCTGGTCAGCGATGAAAAATATTGATGGCCAGTCAGAATTCACCTGTACTATAAAGAGCTTCAACATTTAAAGTGATAGACAAGATATAGCATGCACTTATAATAACAAAGCGTTATCATCAGTTGGTCTGGACGCTGATATAGTTATAGTTTTCAATATAGTCATCATAGTTGATTGTTTTTCAAATTTTTGTTTTGTGCTTGAGGAAGACAACAGTTAATCATGTTAAAGTGTCTTCTCCTAAGTAGCATTTTGGAATGTTCATTAAGATAATTAATTTTTAAGAATTATTGAATAATTAGTAAATTGTGTCATCACACAAGTTACTTTGCAGAGGATACTTTACACACAGAAATGACATTATGAAAGTTAAATATGTTGTGAACAGTGTTTCTTGTTTCTTGTTCATTCACTTTAAATTATCCATTTTAAATGATTATCTTGATTTAAATTTCAAAATGGCTTCCCCAACACTGCATGCAAATACAAACGTAAATATAAACACACTAATTGTGTGAGGTTTGAAAATGGATCTCCAAACCTTGCTACTAGCTGTTGTAGCCCTTGTGCTCTTTCGTCTTGCTGTGGATGAGGGTGAAATGCTTCAACTCTATTCTCTCTCTCTTTTTCTTCTCCGTATGTAAAGGAGGGGGTCACAGGAAAATCACCATTATTATCGAGGACCCTGTCGCAGGTTCGCAGTGCTGTGGTGCTGCATCTTGTCCACCCTTCCATTTCTGCCCCCCTTGCATGATTCACTTTTGCCACTTTTTATTTTGATTGTCTTTTTTTCAGCCTTCAGCATTGTTGTTTTTAAGATGTGATGCAACATTCCTGTCCTGTGCCATTCCCTTTTGTTCTTTCGGTGTAGTGAAATTTTACACAGTTGTGCCTTGGAAGTTTTGAATACTTAATTGTCTCTGTTTTCTTAAGTCTTTGCATTTTCTTTTTTTTTTTGACCATTCTGTTATTAATTGGAAACATTCAAGCACTATTTGTTGTAGAGATCTACATTATCACTGGTGTTTATCATCATGGATCAGAACCTGCAACCAGGAAGAAACATTTGTTTGCTTCCTTATCCTATATCACATATTTGTTCATAATTGGTATGATGTTTTTCTGTATTTCCCAGAATCGGTTGCGGCTACACCATGTTCGAAGAGCTGTGGCCCTTTCTCACCCCAGAGCAGCGACAGCAGCACCCACAGTTCTCTTTATATGGAGTCTAGTGAGTGAACATATCATTCATGGGTCAATGACGTGATGTTCTCTATCTATTAATTTATTCAAAAATACATTATATAATATATATAATATAAAATGTAGTTCATGCTTTGTTACCTGAATTAATCAGTTCTGTGATGAGCATGTTTTCATTTGGAAATTAAAAAAATTATTTTGACAATTTTTGGGAGCAAAAAGTAGAAAATATCAGGTTGGTACACCTGTCCTGATATACTGAAGAAAGAATCAAATTTAAAATTATATTTTTATTTTTATTTTGAAAAAACAACAACAAACAACTATGTTACTGTTTTAACACAACTGTGTTACTGCTTATTAATATTTAAAAACTTTTGTCCACCTGATCAGTCATGTTGTGTGACCAAAAAGTCATGCGGTACAACCAACATTTTTAAACTTGCGCATATATGTATATATAATATAATATATGACCTTTTTTTTTCTGAGGGCAAGATTAGTTCAAGTTGTAAAATGTCATGTGGTACAACGGTCCTGATATCATAATGTAGAAAGAATGTGGTACAACCAGAATGCTGACATTCTAAAATTAAAGCTGCAATCAGTGATGAAAGGGCACTCGCACATGGGCTCACCGCCACCCGTTGGCCTTAGGAAAACAGCGAACAGTGGGCGACATGCATGTAAGCGAGTGAATATAGGAGAATTATGCTAAAGTCATTTCAAAGTGCCCCACTTCCTGCTGCCAACAGGTGGCGCTTTGACTGTAACTGAATATTGCCATGTAGATGTCTTCATTCCAGGACTATTATCAAACGTGAAGTTTGGAGCAGACTGGACTTTGAATGTCTGAGTTACAACAACTTCTTGTTTCATGACGTTATTCGCTTACATTAGCACTTAGCCAAGTGTTGCACGATTTAACGTGTTTCTAGTATGTTTGGTACTACGTGGCATATGGAAATGTATTTCTGGGAGTGAATTACAGTGAAAAGCTGGTGGCGCTATGACTAACTGAATATTGTCAAGTAGATTGTTTGAAGTTTGGATTTGTATGCCTGAGTTCCTCTTTCATGGCAAAACATCACACTTTATCAGGCCGCCATGCACACACCCTTCAACGAAAACTCTAGATCTTCACAATTTAACATCGCTAAGGCCTTAAGATTTGACTGACCATATATGATGTGGTTCTGGTTAAATCTCTATTATGAGTTAATCACAGTGTAAAACATAAACTTTCCTGTTGCCTGCAGGTGGCGCTAACAAACAGAGAAGCAAAATCAGATAAACTCCTGACTGCCATGATCATCTAACTGTGTGACGTAAATTCTTCAATATTTTAAATGAAAAATTTCATTAAATTTATTAAAGGATTTTTTTTTTAAATCAATCGCATGCATTAATGCGTTAATGTTGACAGCCCTTAATACCTTTTTTGAAAATTCTGAACACACAACTAAACAAAATAACATGTAATTTACTGGCAGTTCTGACAAAATGTTAATTGCAGCAGTCTTAGAAGTGTTTAATTAAATTGAATGAATTATATATAAAAAAAAATGGTTTGAATGAATGATACAATGACTCATAAATACTCCACTTGTTTTATTAATGGATGAATCAGTGTTTTTGAACGAATCTCATGAATGAAGGATTCAATGACAAATACATTTTTTAACAGTCACACGCACTCGCTATTTCGAAACTTCTGACAGAATGACAGAAATCGAAAAACAGATGAAGTTATGTTTACAAACAAATACTTGCTTGTTTTAAATGAGTGCTGCCTTAAAATGTAGCCAAAAATGGCAAAGTTTTATCTTTTTTAAAAGATCAGCAGAGATTGTGATTTCTCAAGACTACCAGGTCACGGAAAGGATTTTATATAAATCATAGTTTACGGTCATTATGTTCCTTCTGCTCTTATCAGATCTGATCTCCAGATCTACCCCACTGCTGCTGTTGGCACAAGAGACAGTGAAGTTGAAAATGGTTGATTTTAACTATAGTACAACTGCAATTACTAATACATATCGTAGACCTGTGGTTAATTGTAAAGAGAATTTGAGAAATTGTGAATTAAAATCACGCAGTGATAACAAAATACATGCAAATTCATGTTTTTTTTTTCATTTCAAATAAAAAAACGAACATATTCCATATTCCTCATACTGTAGAAAAATTATGAGTGTGATGATTTCTGCTTGTTTCACATCAGACAAATGATTATATATCCCACTAATTAAACTGAAAAAGCACCTTTATATATTTCTTGTATATAGGATCATATGTATCACTTCATAATAACTTGCTGTTAAACCATGTATTGCATAACACACCATTAAAACGGTAATAACAATTAGTTTCATGAAAGAAAATTCCAGAAGAGGAAGTGCGGCTGCTGTTTGTAAAGTTTAATAAGATTGCAATACCAGTATTTTAAAGAGACCAGAAAGAAAATGACAAAAGACAGATTATGACTAGTAAATCATAAAATAGAAAATCAGACAATATAAAAAACGACACCCCTATGAAACTGTCTGAATATATTTACAGTTGATATTGTTAAACAAAATATGTTAAATTACCACAAAACGGGGAAAAATATTTGAATGATGCACAGTTAGAACAAGTATTACAATTACTTGGGGTGAATTTTTATAAGATTTTCAGAACAATATGAAACCAGCATGAATACAAAGAGTACATTTCTAAGAATGTGTTTTTAACATGCTTCCTTATTGCCTTTTTTTTCCCTATCTCATATTTTAGTAATCATAAATTAGATATCATTTGAAAGCTTAAACATTCAAATTTGGGTATATGTGCTATCATGGATATGGTACTTTAAAACCTTTTAGTGGGCTCAATTTTTATGATATCAACTTCAAATTTGGAACACCACTTGGTTAGACATATGGCTTTGATTTTCGATTTTTCGAGTTTTAATTATTTAAATAAAAAATATGCATTTTGTATAAAATATTTTTTTTTTAATTCATTCACAGTAGGTCTGTATTTCTAGTTTAACCTGACAGTTACAGGTTGTTAAACATGCCTTCATGTGTACTTGCAGACAGCAGCCAGTACAACAGCGTCCCGGATGGATTGTTCCGCAGACCGTCTGAGGGTCAGAGTCTGATCAGCTACCTCTCCGAGCAGGACTTCGGCAGCTGTGCTGATCTGGAAAAGGCAAGCACAAACTCCTCACTGCGGTCAGCATCTCTCTTTCTTATGTTATGTGTTTTTCATAACTCACATTCATATCCCCTCACTGCAGGAAAACGCCCACTTCAGCATCTCTGAGTCCCTGATAGCAGCCATCGAGCTGATGAAGTGTAACATGCGCAGGCGGGCAGATGAGGCTGAGGAAGATGGCGACAGTGACTCAGAAATCCAGCAGCTCAAACAGAAAATCCGCCTGCGCAGACTGCAGATACGGCGAACGCGGCTGAAGCCACCGGTTTCCTCTAATAATCGTAAGATGAGATGTTCAAGGCCCCGATATACTCACGGCGAAGTTCTCTTTCATTCTTTGCTCAGGGTTAAAATTAAGTTGGAAATGCCTTTGCAGTGATGAATTTTTAGCAAACATCCCAACACCGCCCGCGCTGCTGAGAGTGACATTTAGATTAATATGTAAATGCGTGCTTTACTCTCTCCAAATAAACAAAATAAACAAAATTAACAGCGGTGAGAAAACAGCAGTTAAAAAAGCATCTGATCATAGAGTTGTGGATATGTTTGCACTGCAATTCAGCACTCCACTCGAGTCATTTTTATTTATACAGCACTTTATACAACAGATTTTTTATAGCAGCAGCTTTAAAATATTAAACATGAAAAAACTGTCAATGTCTCTTTGAATTAGAATTACAACTTCAGTTTCTGCTATAAAGCAGCTCTTCAGTGTGTTCATGTTTTTACTTTTGTCTGACCTTGACGAACTGAAGAAATGAACTGGAGAAAATTTCCACATCAAAGAAGGCAGAGCCTCAGAGCCACACCTACCTATTGCATCATTACAAGAGTCCAATTGTAGTTCAGAGGTGTTTACCAGCCAGAGAGAAGTTGTCCCAGAAAGTTTGCTTTGGCAAGCTGTTTCAAACTCCTGAAATAAACAAATTTCATTTTCGCTTGATTTTATTTGCTATGATGTAACACCAATTCATTCTTCGTATAGACCCATTTAAAGGGATAATTGATAAAAATTTGATGTTTATCTGCTTACCCCCAGCGCATCCAAGACGTTGGTGACTTTGTTTCTTCAGTAGAACACAAATGATGATTTTTAACTCCAACCGTTGTGGTCTGTCAGTCTTATAATGCATGTCAATGGGAACACAATCTACAAGAGTTAAATAAACATGCACAGACAAATCCAAATTAAACCCTGCGGCTCGTGACGACACATTGATGTCCTAAGACACGAAACGATCGGTAAAACACCACTATGTCCAACTGCGTTCAGCACTCGGTTAGTTAGGTATGATCACGCTCTGTCAACGGCAGTGATGTCTCGCGCTTATACTTCAATGAGTGATAGACATCACTTCCGTTGTCAGAGCGTGATCATACCTCACTAAGCAAATGCTGAACGCAGTTGGACATAGTGGTGTTTTAGAGGTAAAAAATGATATAAATACTGTTCAGTTTCTCGCACAAACCGATTGTTTCGTGTTTTAGGACATCAATGTGTCGTCATGAGCCGCAGGGTTTAATTTAGATTTGTCTGTGCATGTTTATTTGACTCTTATAGATTGTGTTACCATTCACTCGCATTGACTGACAGACGGCAAAGCATTTGTGTAAAAAAAAAAAAAAAAAAAAAAAAAATATATATATATATATATATATATATATATATATATATATATATATATATATATATATATATATATATATTTAACAAGTTATGAAGTAAAATGTCTAGCTTCTGCTAGACCGCCTTCCATATTCAGCATACAAAGAAAGTGTAAAACTCTTGCAGTTCAAAAAGCTTACGCTATGTCAGTATGGTATACCAGTTTACACTTTCTTCATACATTGAATACGGAAGGTGTTTTTTTTTTTTTTTTGCCTTGCCATTTCACACTGTACACTCCTAAACCCTGGTTTAATGTCTTTATTTGCATATTTGCGGTCTCAGTCTCACTGATTAGATGAACAATGAATGTGATATATTTACATAAAGTCTCTAGCATTGCCCATCCTTGTATTATATGTTGCATATTGTTCCATCAAGTTTATCTAGAATGGGCTTCTTGCACTATAAAGGTAAGAATGAAACCGTCTCTTTTTCACTCCAATTGTTTTCTGTCGCGATTTGACAAATGCTGAAACTGCTGTTTAAATTATTGGGTTTCATAACCCCAGGTAAAAAGTGGTGCTAACATCGCTTCTAAATTACAAGTGTGAAATGTTCCTTTACCCAGGGTTTAAAACGGGGTTTAAAACAACCCAGGGTTAAGCACAGTGTAAAAATATATTCTGCTTTTTTTCCCCACAGAGGTTCCATCTGTTGATAGTGGGGGCTCACGGAGGAGCTCCCAGGATTCCTTTCACGCCTCTGACTCTGGCTCGGATAGAGAAGTGGAGGACATTGAGCTCCGAGGTAGGAACTCTAAATGGAGCAAATGCATCTCTGAATGTGATGCCTTCATTCCCGCTTGTGATCATATAATCATCCTCACGATTGCCTTCATTACCCATAATGTCATGTGATGAGAAGTATGTTTTCCTCCCAAACTCATTACCAGTTTCTCACTGATTATGCTAATTTTTAATTCCTAATTTGTAACTGAATCAAGTTCTTCTTGATTTGTTTGTGTTTCAGCAGGAAAGAGCAGAATAGTCATTGCAGGTGTTATTACACTTAATACATTAAACTCCAGTGCGCAAGTCAACGCAGAATCAAAATTCACACCATTTACTTTAACTCGCGTTCAAATACAAAAAGCCTCAAATGTAGGTGCAGATGGTGTTTCAAGAGGTGAGATGTTCAGACTTCAGTTCTGGGTGGATGAAATCAAATCTTTATCCTTTAAATATCCTGGTGCACTTAGAAATGTCACATTTATAGATGTAAAAAGGTACTGCAAAGGACATTTCGTTCATTTAAGCCATTAGTCAACTTATCGCGCGTTTGTGTTAATTTAATTACTTGAATATATACTGAGGAGAATACTAAACCATAATGAATGTTTAATATACAGTATATAATCATAATATATTCTCAAGCGCTCGCATAAAGCTTGCCGCAAAGCACCGGCAAAAGTAAGGATTATGAATGTGTCAGGAAAATTTAATAAACTAGTATTTTCTGAGTCAGTGTCTGAAGTTGACGATGATATAATGTTACAAAAATCTTCAAATAAATGCAGTTCTTTTGAACTTACTATTTATTGAAATATCCCAAAACAAAATATATCATGGTTTCCACAAAAATATTAAGCAGCACAACTGTTTTCAACATTGATAATAATCAGAAATGGTTCTTGAGGATCAAATCAGCATATTATAATGATTTCTGAAGAATCATGTGACACTGAAGACTGGATTAATGATGCTCAAAATTCAGCTTTGATCACAGGAGTAGATTACATTTGTATACATACTGTATATTCAAATAGAAAATTGTTATTTTAAATTGTATTAATATTTAACAATATGAATGTTTTTTCTGAATTTCTGAATAAACAAACACAGCCTTGGTGAGCAAAAGAGACTTCTTTTTATATTTAATTATTATTATTTTATTTTTTTTATATTACAAATATATGTAGTTTCTGCATTGATGAGTAAAAGTAAATGTGGCCAGTTTAGATGTTGTCTTGTTAAATTGTACCACTCCAAAAATGCAGCCATCTGGTTGAGCGGCTCAGTCTCTGGTCTGTGTCTCTCAGATGGCAGTGATGGTCAGTCCCTCCTGGCGGTGTCTCAGAGTGGCCTGTCCCTGTCACTCGCGTCCCTCTTCTCAGGTACCAGAGACAGATGGGGGCCAAAGGGAAGCCATGTGTTCAGTCTCTCAGCTTTGCTGCTTGATAAATGATAGACTATGTCGGTGGGCTCAGAGGAGTCAGATGGTTTAGATTTCCACAGCAGTAGTTGGTGGATGTTCCTGCTTTTTCCTTGGCTTTGCTTGTTCATCACTTTGCTTGTTCATCTCCCCTCATCCTGTATGCATGTCATATACAGTAAGCCTTTTGTTTGCCATGTCGCTGCTTGCTGCCTTTGATTTATGGCACTAACTAATAAACCTGCAAC
This sequence comes from Chanodichthys erythropterus, assembly GCF_024489055.1. NCBI lineage: Eukaryota > Metazoa > Chordata > Actinopteri > Cypriniformes > Xenocyprididae > Chanodichthys > Chanodichthys erythropterus. The sequence continues at coordinate 1,959,039 of NC_090230.1, forward strand.
CTTTAGCACTCCTAACTGCAGAATGATAAGATGATGAGAATGAATGTAATCATGTGGGTGAATCATTTTTTGTTAATATTAATCATTAAATCTGTAGTTTTCTTATCTTAATACTTTTATTCATAGACAACCATAAAGACAAAGAGGTCATTCATGGTATTACTGAGATTGATACCATTTTGTTATGTAATTTTTGGACATGGGGCATTTGGGAAATGAAACTGATCTAGGCACGTCAGTATTTTCACCCCCCAAAAATGGTTTAAGCCAGTTATTTATATCTTTTGTTGTAGTGTATCAGTAGGAAATATCAGTTCACATTTCCAAACATTCATTTTGCCATTAATTGTATAATACAGTGAGATTTTTGAATACACAAGGAGTCTGACAACAGCCAGTGTGACCACTGTTTGCATTTAAAATTTTGTCCAGGTACACTTGGGGATAATTTTTCTGGTAGCTTTGCAGGAAGGTTTCTTAAAACGTATTGGAGACGTTGCCGAAGTTCTTCTGGATTTAGTTTGTCTCAGTTTTTTATGTTTCTTCATGTAATCACAGATGGACTTGATGATGGTGAGATCAGATTTCTGTGTGGAGCACCGGCTGTTGTCAGACTCCTTGTGCATACAAAAATGTCACTGTATTATTACAATTAATGGCAAAAAGGAATGTTTGGAAATGTGAACTGATATTTCCTACTGACACTACAGCAAAACATATAAATAAATGGCTTAAATCCATTTTTTTTGGGTGAAAATATCAACTGGCCTAAGACACTTGCTCAGTACTGTGTATATATATAAAAAATTATAAATATATATTCCGAATTTATATAGTTTTTTGTCTGGAGACTTATTCAGAATCTTGTAAAATGATATTTATTGTGAGATAAAATGTACACAATATTTATTCAAATTTCTCTAAATATTTTATGGACAAATATTTTTGCCATGCATGCACATCTTAATAATATAAAAATAATATTAAAAAAGCCAAATATTGACTGGTGTATTAGTCTATCACTGGTACACAGCTCTTCTTGTAAATCAGTTATTGGAGGAAGCATTAACTGTTTCTTCTCATTGTTCTCAGATGCAGACATCAAACGCAGTGCTTCCAGTAGCAGATCCTTCCTCAGTTCAGACTCCATGTAAGCACTTCCTGAAATCTCTCTGTGATTCTGGATTTGATGAGACACCATTTTTATTGTCTTTTTGTTAGGGCATCATTAGCTATGTTTCCATCCACCTGTTTTTATGCACATTTTGGGATATCGCTTTAAAAATGGTTTGAATAGAAACACCAAGATGTGTATAAATTTTAAAAATGTGCACAAACTGCACTCGATTAAGTCAGATAAATGTTTTATCCAATACGAAAACATGCGCAAAAACTATGCTGTAAATTTTCAGAATAAAAATGTACCGAATAAATTCATCGATGCGCATCAAGAAAGTCATATGACAGCATTTGAAATCATCAAAGTGGTTCGGCATTATCCCATAACTGTCTTACATGACTGCATTCCCAAACAGCAGGCACCCACCTCAGAAAGCAAGTTGGGTCGTGACGGTGAGGAAATTTTCCCACCGGTTAATCGACGTGACTAAACCGGTAATACTGGTATGAGGGGAGGGGATGTTCCCTCTGTTGCAGACTATCGCAGCAAGCCTAAAAGCAAGTTAACATGAACGTGCTTATTGAGTTTCATCTGCGCGTTCTGAGGCCCGAGTAATTTATTATATACGAAAATTATTATATACAGTGGCTCCTTTTACTGCAGCAACTTCCATTTTTCTTATATATTTCTGATATTTAGTGCCAATTTATCAGGAAATGATGATTTTGTTCTCTTCAGCTCACTGGATGGAAACGCTGTTTTATGTTTTATGCAATATTCCAATTTTGCGCATAAGTTAAATTCACAACTTTGGATGGAAACATAGCTACTGACTGACCTTTTTGTTCTCAGGAAGTCCATTAGTTTTGAATTGCAAATGGTATCTACTGATCTGCTACTGTGATGTCTCTCTGCACAGCTCTCCATCCATGCTACAGTCCAATTCGGCAGAGTCCGTGGCTATGGGTCTCCTCAGGCAGTTTGAAGGCATGCAGCTGCCCGCCGCCTCGGAGCTCGACTGGCTGGTTCCAGAGCATGATGCTCCTCAAAAAGTACCTATATTTACATCCTTAGGCCTGAAACATACTTTATGCAAATACATGAATGCAATTTACGACTCTGGCATCAGCTTCCTTGTGTAAAGTTTTTCTGGACTAGTTGTCAACTGAGAAGGGCTTCTTTTTTTTTTACACTTTCCCTGCCATTGACTTCATTTTACAGCTTTCCGTGTTTTCACTGTTATATGGTAAGGAGCTCTATTACACAACGTCTTATGAAAAACACAGGTGAAGAAGAAGCAGCAACCAGTGATAAAAGCATTGCTTATACATTGTGTAGTACTTTTTTTTTTTTTTTTAAACAAATAAATATTTTCTTTGCATTTTTTTTTTTTTATTAAACTTATCCACATGTTGATTAAAAAAAAAAAGAATGCGTTAACCTACAATAATTTATTTATTTATTTTTATTTATTTTTTTAAAGCAGAGGCTCTGTTCTTTCTTTCGATTGTTTGCATGTTTAGATATTCATACAACAAAATGTTCTGGGGGTCATGAAAGTTTTGTGAAAATGATCACAAATGCTGGTGGTAGCTGGAAACCTTTTTTAAAAAAAAACACTAGTGGGTAAAGAGTTGATGGATAATGGCTGATAATATTGGGAAATAATGGGTTATTTATTAATTTATCATGCTATCAAGGCAAGATTACGGAAGCTTGTTTCCACCAACAAAAAATAAAAAAGGTAATTGTGACTTTTAGTCTCACAATTCTGACTTTTTTCTAATATATAATAATATACAGCCATATTGCATGGTTACATGTGTGATATTGCATTTATACAACAGTTTGACAGCACAAATGAATAAGGAACAACAATGGAATATCCTTAAACCCTTTTTTTGTGCAGAACTACTTCCTTCCACCACAGATTCAAAACTCAATTTGACAGTTTAACAGTTGTAACCAAGCCTCCATTACTAATTCTAAAAGTCACTTTAGAACTAGTAACAAAGGAACTTTGAGTCGCTTCATTGAAGCTTATTGTATTATGTAGAGTACTATGGTATTATGAGAGAGAGATTGACTAAAATAGTGTATTACCTGCATCTGATATAGCATTCATTCTTCAGGTCAATGTCCATAATATTATATTTATTATTTAATATAATATTTTATTTCCATAATATCTATATCCATTATAAAAAAAAAAAATAAGTTTGAATGTCCACTGAGGAAAGCGATATCTTTGTCCTTTTAAAAAATTTCCCATGATAGTGCTAAAACAACTTCCTTGTTTTAGTCTAGTTTTAGTCACTTGAAAACTTTTTTTGTCATGATAAACAGATAACCATATGCTCAAAATTTTAATCACAATGATTCTTGTCATTTGAGAAATCTATTTTTACATTTCATTAGAATGATTGCACTTTCACCTTTAAGCACAAATGCATGGTTTATTTTACCTCATCCAGTTACCTGATTTATTAAAGACTATTTATCATATAAATGAACACGCTCTCTACATAAGAAAAATGGTAACAAAAAACATCTCTCAAAAATTAAAACTGTGAAATTCCTAATAGTAATTCCAATAATTACAAATGACATGAAAGTTTTTCTAATAAAACAACAGCAAAAAAGACTTCGTATTGTCGCACAGAGGATGCGTGAGTGCATTTATTCAGCAACCACAATCACAAACGATTTAGTCGAGATTCATGTTTGGATTTATTACAGTTCATCTCTGAAAAGGTTTGATGGCAGTCGCACAAACAGCACAAGAGGCTCATGAAGGAACATAGACTGGCTGAATGACACTTTAATTTAAGCAGAATCTTTCAATAGTGATCGCTAAACACCAGCCGACATGTTTGTTGGTGTTTTCAAATCCTCAGCACCACTTCCGCAGTGTAGAGAGAGCTCATTCTCAGGGTTGCCAAATTGCAAAGATTAAGTAAAACACAAGGCAGAAAATGTATCATCTTAAAAGAAAAGATCTGATTGGGGGATTTAAGCTCTTGACATCTAGTAACAGCAAACATGAAAGCTCATAGAGCCTTGTTAAAAACTGTCTATAATATTTTATCTCCTTTTTTATTCGACAAAAACAAATAGAGCTAATAGTGAAGTCATTTTAACTACGTTTTATTTTCGTCTTTTTTCATCAATGATATTGCATGTTGGTATAGTCAGTTATCATTTAATGACCCTATTGTTGTCTCATCGTCTCATCCTGGTCATGAAAAAGAAAGGTTCTTGATGAACATTTTTTGTCATTGATTTCGTTAATGAAATGAACACCAGAGCAGACGCCTTATTTCTGGCTCAGTTCAGGAGAAAAAGCTCATTACGAGAAAACTGCCTTTTAAATATATGTATTGTAATTGTACAGATGCATATAGATAAAGTATATTGAAATAAACACTTTAATATGTATTTTGGATGTTTTCTTTGCCCTAGACTTACATGTTATGCAAGTAAAATAACTGAAAATCTAGGCAAGGTTTGCCTGTAGAGTCTTGCCTTAAATTTTAATTTTTAATTGAAAATGTTTGCATTTCTGCCAGTTTTAGCATGTTTTTTTTCTTTCTGTTTTACAGCTTCTTCCAATGCCAGATTCTCTTCCCATTTCACCGGATGATGGCGAACACGCAGACATTTACAAATTACGCATCCGTGTCCGAGGAAACTTGGAGTGGGCTCCTCCTAGACCACAGATCATCTTCAACATTCACCCTCCTCCAAAGTGAGACCATCACCATCAATATTCAGTTTCATTCACTTTATATCATGATTCTATAGCTTATAAATCTCTTCACTGATCCTATTAGGAGGAAAGTGGTGGTAGCGAAACAGAACTATCGCTGTGCTGGCTGTGGCATTCGCATCGATCCAGGTACAAAACACATATGCACAATAAAAACAACTTACTTTACTTGAACATGTGGGTTTATTTGAGTACTGTACTTTCTCTTTGTAATAGACTATATAAAGAGGCTGAGGTACTGTGAGTATCTGGGCAGGTACTTTTGCCAGTGCTGTCATGAAAACACACAGGCCGTAGTACCAGGAAAGATCCTTAGGAAGTGGGACTTCAGTAAAAGCTACGTCAGCAACTTTTCCCGGGACTTGCTGGCCAAGATCTCAGGAGACCCCCTGTTCAACCCAAATGACATCAACAGCGGCCTTTACAAGAAGGTCAAAGCCCTGGAGACAGTGCGTGTATGTGTAATTATGCATAATTTATAGTTATTACTATAGTAACTACATGTAATAAGAACACAAGTGTTACCATGTCTTCATTTTAAAGTAAAATTTTTGCTCAACACTAAAAATGGATACATTGATTTAATAAATTGTGTCATTTGGAAAGTATTTTGTTCAAAATGTAGTAAAAATAATAATAAAAATAAATAATATTAATAAATAAATAAATAAATAAATAAATATAAATAAGTAATTGAATATAAGCTATTAAAAAATATAATATAGTAATACAATAAAATATATAACATGAAATATAAATAATATAATATATAAAAATATGTAATAAAATTTAATCTATTTTGTAACTTTGTATTTAAAAAATCCTGATAAAAATGTATCACACTCTTCATAATAATAAGAAATGTTTCTTGAGCAGCAAACCAGTTGATTTTGATTGCTTCTATTGTTCTCCTCATTTGTAAGCCGCTTTGGATAAAAGCGTCTGCTAAATGATTGTAAATGTAGTGTAAATGTAGTGTAAATGTAATTTGATTTCTGAAGGATGTGACACTGAAGACTGGAGTAATGATGCCGGAAATTCAGTTTTGATCACAGGAATATGTTACATTTTACAATATATTTGCATAGAAAACAATTCTTTTAGATTAATAACTTAATGTACTATCAAACAAATAAATGCACACTTGGTGAGCTAAGAAGAGAGCTTTTTCAAAATGTATATAAGTATAATACTTTGTATAAATGTAATATTTAATGTTTTGCAGGGAAATTTTATTTGACATGTATTTTATTTTATTGTTCAATTACAGGCATTGAGGGAACAGTTAAACCACATGAAGAATCTCTTAAAAACTTGTCGTTTGGCTAAGGAGTAAGTGTTTTTCCTGCATTTTTTTTTTTGTTTAAAACACCATGAAGAACACATTACATTGCATTACAAGTCTCCTCTCTGTTGACAGGATGCTGGATCAGTTTGACACACTTCCTGGACATCTGACTGAAGACTTTCACCTCTTCTCTCTCAACGACCTCACTGCTGTACGTAGCGGCAGTCTTGCCCCAAAGCTACGCGATCTGCTCCGCCTCGGCTCCAGCCATGTCACAGACTGCATGGTGAGAAGTTACTTCTTATTGGAGTTATATAACTTTTAATTTCTCTAGGCCAGGGGTTCCCAAACTTTTCAGCCCACGACCCCAAAATAACGATGCCAGTGACTCGTGACCCCCATTATACTCGGAGGTGGTTAAAGTATACAAACGTTGTTTCACACACTCTGCTTGCAGGGATTTCTTGTAAAAAAAAAAAGATTTAAAAGGAAAGAAAAGACAAAGAGTCGTCTGTTTTTGTCTATTTTAAGTTTTAATTTAAAATGTTTGTGATTTTAACATAAAGCTTATGTTTAAATGTTTTGCCACTTGCGTGAGCAACATAATATTTAAATCTAAAATATTACTCTATATAAATATAAAGTAATAAAAAAAAGAATAAAACTTTTAAATGTAGTGCGTTTAAACGTGAATCGCAATGCTGACACGCCATGTTCAGTAACAACTTTTCGATTTGAAATAACAACTACATAAAAAAGTTTGAGGACAAACTTTAAGTTGGCTTGAAAAAGCCGGTCCAGAAAGTTTGAAGTAGTTTTAAAAGTGTGAAGTTTGAGAGTTTTCAGTTTAAAAGTTTGTTTTAGTTTAGTAGTTAGATTTAACATTAGGCTAATCACTATTAGCATGTAGCTATTCACTGCTAGCATGTGTAGCATGTTGGAAGTCCAGATTGCTAGCATGAGTCAAAAGAGCCAACCGCCATATCTCTACGATGTTCTTATGCAGAGATATAGATTTTGCAAAACGGTTGCCAGGGTACTCTGTTTGGTTGCTAGGGAGTGGCTAGGCAGCTACCAGTGATGATACTCCAAAGGCTGCTTGACAATATAAACCAACCCCCATGTCTTTATGATGTTCTGATGCAGAGATATAGAATTTGCAAAACGGTTGCTAGGGTACTCTATTTGGTTGCTAGGGAGTGGCTTTGCAGCTACCAATGATGATACTCCAAAGGCTGCTTGACAATATAAACCAACCCCCATGTCTGTACGATGTTCTGATGCAGAGATATAGATTTTGCAAAACGGTTGCCAGGGTACTCTGTTTGGTTGCTAGGGAGTGGCTTGGCAGCTACCAGTGATGATACTCCAAAGGCTGCTTGACAATATAAACCAACCCCCATGTCTGTACGATGTTCTGATGCAGAGTTATAGATTTTGCAAAATGGTTGCTAGGGTACTCTGTTTGGTTGCTAGGCAGTGGCTTTGCAGCTACCAATGATGATACTCCAAAGGCTGCTTGACAATATAAACCAACCCCCATGTCTGTACGATGTTCTGATGCAGAGATATAGATTTTGCAAAACGGTTGCTAGGGTACTCTGTTTGGTTGCTAGGGAGTGGCTAGGCAGCTACCAGTGATGATACTCCAAAGGCTGCTTGACAATATAAACCAACCCCCATGTCTTTATGATGTTCTGATGCAGAGATATAGAATTTGCAAAACGGTTGCTAGGGTACTCTATTTGGTTGCTAGGGAGTGGCTTTGCAGCTACCAATGATGATACTCCAAAGGCTGCTTGACAATATAAACCAACCCCCATGTCTGTACGATGTTCTGATGCAGAGATATAGATTTTGCAAAACGGTTGCCAGGGTACTCTGTTTGGTTGCTAGGGAGTGGCTTGGCAGCTACCAGTGATGATACTCCAAAGGCTGCTTGACAATATAAACCAACCCCCATGTCTGTACGATGTTCTGATGCAGAGATATAGATTTTGCAAAACAGTTGCTAGGGTACTCTGCTTGGTTGCTAGGGAGTGGCTTTGCAGCTACCAATGATGATACTCCAAAGGCTGCTTGACAATATAAACCAACCCCCATGTCTGTACGATGTTCTGATGCAGAGATATAGATTTTGCAAAACGGTTGCTAGGGTACTCCATTTGGTTGCTAGGGAGTGGCTTGGCAGCTACCAGTGATGATAGATAGATAGATAGATAGATAGATAGACAGACAGATAGATAGATAGATGGATGAGTTTGAATGAGTTAGATAGATAGATAGATAGATAGATAGATAGATAGATAGATAGATGAGTTTGAATGAGTTAGATAGATAGATAGATAGATAGATAGATAGATAGATAGATAGATAGATAGATGAGTTTCAATGAGTTAGATAGATAGATAGATAGATAGATGAGTTTGAATGAGATAGATAGATAGATGAGTTTGAATGAGTTAGATAGATAGATAGATGAGTTTGAATGAGTTAGATAGATAGATAGATAGATAGATAGATAGATGAGTTTGAATGAGATATATAGATAGATAAATGAGTTTGAATGAGATAGATAGATAGATAGATGAGTTTGAATGAGATATATAGATAGATAGATGAGTTTGAATGAGTTAGATAGATAGATAGATAGATAGATAGATAGATAGATAGATAGATAGATAGATAGATAGATAGATAGATAGATAGATGAGTTTGAATGAGTTAGATAGATGGATAGATAGATGAGTTTGAATGAGATAGATAGATGGATAGATAGATGAGTTTGAATGAGATAGATAGATAGATAGATAGATAGATAGATAGATAGATAGATAGATAGATAGATAGATAGATAGATAGATAGATAGATAGATAGATGAGTTTGAATGAGATAGATAAATGAGATTGAATGAGATAGATAGATAGATAGATAGATGAGTTTGAATGAGTTAGATAGATAGATAGATAGATAGATAGATAGATAGATGAGTTTGAATGAGTTAGATAGATAGATAGATAGATAGATAGATATTTAGTTTGATAGATTTAGTTTGATAGATAGATAGATAGATAGATAGATAGATAGATAGATAGATAGATAGATGAGTTTGAATGAGATAGATAGATAGATAGATAAATGAGTTTGAATGAGATAGATAGATAGATGAGTTTGAATGAGTTAGATAGATAGATAGATAGATAGATAGATAGATAGATAGATAGATGAGTTTGAATGAGATAGATAGATAAATGAGTTTGAATGAGTTAGATAGATAGATAGATAGATAGATAGATGAGTTTGAATGAGTTAGATAGATAGATAGATAGATGAGTTTGAATGAGTTAGATAGATAGATAGATAGATAGATAGATAGATAGATAGATAGATAGATAGATAGATATTTAGTTTGATAGATAGATAGATAATGAGTTTATGAGTTTGAATGAGTTTCAATGGATTAGAAATAGTACATAGAATGGCACTTGAGTCTAATTGAGTTTGAGTCTAATGGGCTTCCATAGTTTAAATTTGAATTTTGACAGTTGGAATTCGAAAGTCTTGGCTCATTTGAACATTCCGTCAATGAAAGTCAATGGGATTTTTTCCAAGTTTGATCAGCATTTTTAGGAAAACCGTAAGTCGGATCAGTCTGAAAAGATATAGCAACCCGAGTCAGAACAGTCTGAAGGTCTGGGCTGAGTTTGGTGGTTGTAGCTTGAACAGTCTAGGAGGAGATAGTGTTCAAATTTTCGGTCAGAAGAATAATAATAACTAGAATGTACATTTCCTGAAGAAAATGTGAATGGTGCTTGCAGTGGCAAAACTATGCTAACATAATTACCGTCCTGCTAGGATGTTTTTAGCAAGATGCTAACATGATTAGCATGTTGCAACCATGATGCTAACACCCTTAGCATGCTGCTAACATGTTTTAAACAATATGCTAATCCTGTTAGCATAATAATAGCAACATGCTAACATGATTAGCATGGTTTTAACAAGATGATAACATGATTAGCATGTTTGCTAGCATGATGCTAACATGATTAGCATGCCACTAACATGATGCTAACACAATTAGCATGTTACCAGCATTATGCTAACACATTTTTACTAGTTTGTGTCATGTTTAAACCCTAAGCTAATCACTATTAGCATGTAGCTATTCACTGCTAGCATGTGTAGCATGTTGGAAGTCCAGTTTGCTAGCATTAGTCAAAAGAGCCATCCGCCATGTCTCTATGATGCTCTGATGCAGAGATATAGATATTGCTAAACGGTTGCTAGGGTACTCTGTTTGGTTGCTAGGGAGTGGCTTGGCAGCTACCAATGATGATACTCCAAAGGCTGCTTGACAATATAAACCAACACCCATGTCTTTACGATGTTCTGATGCAGAGATATAGATCTTGCAAAACAGTTGCTAGGGTACTCTGTTTGGTTGCTAGGGAGTGGCTTGGCAGCTGCCAGTAATGATAAACCAAAGGCTGCTTGCCAGTATGAATGATATAAACCAACCCCCATGCCTCTATGATATTCAGATTTGAAGATATCTGCCTATGCTTTGGGTTGCTAGGGTGCTCTAAAATGGTTGCTAAGGCGTGGCTATGATGGCTTTAAGGTTATTTGTGATTGGCGGTTTGCTGCCTCGAGTCAAACGAGCCCACCCTCATGTTTGTATGACACTCCTATCCAAAGATATTCCTTTGATCTTTTTCAATGGAAGTCTATGGAGCTTGTTACTAAGGTACTCTCTATGGTTGCTAGGGCGTGGCTTGATAGCTTTAAAATTATCTTGATAGACTGATTGGTTGCCTGAGTAAAATGAGCCCACCCCCTTGTCTCTATGACATTGTGATCCAGAGTTATGTTCAATACAAAATCCCTATGTAATTTCCCATAGTAGGAAAAACACAGTACTTCCTGGTTCATGGGCACGGCTTCACCATAGTATGTCTATGGGGCAACTTTGGGCAGCTCTTGCGCCCCAGGGGTACAACTTACACCCCATTTTGAGGTATGGTCTGAGAGAGCCTATCAGGCTCTTCAAACGTGGTAACCCACATGTTTCTATGAAATTCTCGTTAGGAGCTATTACTCGTCAAAGTTTGTCCCAATGCAAAGTCTATGGGATTTTTTTCGCTACTTTTTCGCCCGCCGGACGAACATCGTACACCCGATCGCTTATAAAAGTCATAGCACACCTCTCCTCAATGAGCCGGTCGATTTGACACCTCATTCATGGGTCTATGACAAAAACTGCGGGAGGAGTAGCGCGCAGAAATTGTGTCCAGAAGAAGAAGAAGAAGAATAATAAGTATGCAGAAGAATAAGAATGGAGCTTTGCCTTTGGCAAGCACCATTAATAAGTTTATATAGCAGATCAGTAAGTTGGCTTTTTCAAGCCAACTTAATAAGTAAATGTTGTGTTTGTGATATATAGCCATGGATCAGTTGCGCACTGCAAACGCGGCATATGTGAAAACACAATAGCGTATGAACTGCAAAGGCATGACGGTGGTGGTGCTTCTCAGCTCTCCTCCGCTGGCCTCCCTGCGTTGTCTTTTTTGGTCAATATTAACCAGTGTTTCATTTCGACAAAAATAATATCCAAAGCTTAAAGCCTAAAGAATTACCTATGTGCACATGTCTGAATATTTAACATGGTGCTGTAAATTGACCTGCTGCAACTGATGCTTTTGCTAATATGTTGTAATCACCTCAGGAGTTATTCTCATCCTGTCATTCTCCCACAGCTCTGCCAGGCCAAGGGCTTCATTTGCGAGTTCTGTGGAAATGAGAAAGACATTATCTTCCCCTACGAGCTCAGCAAGTGCCTCCGTTGTGATGGTGAGCTTCTATTCATTCATTCATTCATTCATTCATTCATTTATTTTTGCATTTATTTATTTTCACATGTATTCATTTTATTTTACATACAATTATTTATTTATTTATTTATACATTGATTTATGCATGTGTGTATGTTTTGATTTATGCATTTATATACATTTAGTTATACAATTTTTTATATATATATATATATATATTACACACACACACACACACACACACACAGTGGTGGTCAGTATTATGCACTTAGTATAGAGTTACAGTTAGGGTTTGGTTTACGGTTAGTTACTTTTAATTATGCATAATTTACTGTTATTACTATAGTAAGTACATGTAGAAACATGTAACTACACACTTTCTGAGAGTCTTGAGTCTCAGAAAGCCTAAAATGATCAAACAGCACCTACATCCCCACAGTTTGTTCGGGAGGGTTTCAAGAAAAATCCTCTGCTCTCATCCAGAAACAATCTCCAGCATATTCAGTTGTCAGACACGACGGGAACTTCAAACTGGACCGGCTTCTATGGTCAGATGAAATTAAAAATGAGCCTTTTGGCAGCAAACCAACCAGATGGGTTTGGTGCACACATGGATAAAAAGCACCCCATGCCCGCGGTTAAATATACTGCTGGATCTCTAATGTTGTGGGCCTATTTTTCTGCTGGAGGTCCTGGACATCTTGTTCAGATACATGGTATCATGGATTCTATCAAATACCAACAGATAAAAAATAAAAACCTGACCGCTTCTGCTAGAAATCCAATAATGGGCCGTTGTTTATTTATTTATTTATTTATGCATTTTTATGCATGTATTTATACATTTATTTATACTTATTATTTTTTATGTATTTATTTGTATATTTATGTTATTATTTATGTATCTATTTATTTATGGATTTATATATTATTTATTTATGCTTTTATTTATTTATGCATTTATGAAACTAGGTTAAATTTTTTTTTTTATGTCTTTGGGTTGTCCGTTCAACTTTCTGTCTAGCACTGTACAAGTATTTAAAAATTTATTTTCAAAATGCACAGTCTGTTTTTATTTTTTGTTTTGTTTTTTTGTTGTGTTTGGTTGTAATGGTTAGCATGTTTGTTTTGCAGATTGTCGTGCGTGCTATCATAAGACCTGCTTTAAGGCCGGGAAAGAGTGTCCTCGCTGTCTGAGACTTGCCGAGAGGAGAGAGCGGATGGCTCGCAAGAACATGGAGGAGCTGGAGGACAGAGAGGAGGACGAGGCGAGTGGGACCTAGCACATAATACGAGTAAGATTTCATGAGAGCACAACAGAACAATGAATGTAGAGACTGATATTCAGCAGAACTTAACTTGATTCCCATCCCAGTCCTGCTGAGTGCAGCATAATTAATCATTAAAGCTACAAAGAGTTTTATGTGCAAACAATAAGCTTCTGCTTTTAAGGATTGCTGCCGTCAGCTAGAAACTTGTACTGCTTTTATGATCTGCTGTTTTTGTTTGCTTCTTGCCTCCGTCCTTAAAAATCTAATTCGTTTTAATCAACAGGGTGTCGAGTCCTGTGTCATAAACTTTAAGGTGTATGAAATAACAGTCTTGATGTTTTTCTATGTGTCCACGTTTTGTTGGTTATATTTATTCATGTATTCTGGGTGTGCCTCATTAATGGCTGTTCATTTGTAACGATGAGAGGCGGAGAAGGGCAGCTGAACTCTAGCAAGTCTTGCACAGCTTTTGTTTTCTGAGAGGTTTCTAGAAGTGGCTCAAACTTAATGTGTTGAAGATCATAGCTCTTAAGACAATAGGCCTTGAGTGAAATGACAGCAAAATTAATTAATTTTAATACAACAATAGACCTCATTCAAGTGAAATGTTTTTTAAAAACATCTGGAATCGACTGAATGTATTGAACTGAATACAACAATTTGGGTGATTTGTTCGTAAAACCATTTCTACATAAATGTTAGTTTTGCAAACATTTTAGCCAGAAACCATTCTTGCATAAGTTGTTTTGGTTTCAAGAATATTTTAGCCTGGAAGTCCCCCCCCCTCCCCAGAGAATTTATACACACTATACTTGCTTAAATTTTTTTTTTTTTTTTTTGGTTTCGTAATTTCATTGTTTTGCTCATTGGTTATAATCCCTTCTGAACTCTTTTGCTTATATAAAAGGTTTACACAGAAGTTTGTTGTGCTCTTTTGTAAAACCATTTTTTTGGGTGAATTTGGTCAAATTGTACTGAATGCAGCTATTTGCTTAAGAATGGTTTTATTCACAATTTTGCACAAAAGTTTGATTTCCCTGCACCTAAAATCATTCCTCCATTTTGTGAGGGATTTAGGCAGGAATTATTATTATTTTTTTTTTGCTCATAAACAAAACCTTTCCTGTGAAAGTTTTTTTGGGTTTCGCCAAATATTTTAGCCCAAAAAATTTTCTGCTCGCATGTATAGTCTTTCTTGCATTTTTTTTTTTTTTTTAAAGAATTTCTACAAATTTGTTCTACTTGTTAGAAAAATCCAGACATAAATTTCTTTTTCTGTGTAATTAAGAACACATTCTTCCAAAATCGCTTGGGTTTTATGAACGATTTACTCTGAAGTTTCTTGTGCTCTTGTAAAATTGAATGCGTCAACTTGTGAGAAAGCTTTTACAGACAATTTCAACTGAATTTTTTTCTGCTCATGTTTCACAAATGAGGCCCAATGCTGGTCTTTCATTTAAATGAAAGGCCTTTTTGCTTTAACATTTTGCACCTACCAAAAATGGCACTTTGTATGATTTCCTGTTCTTAGATAGACAAATCATGTCTTGGTGGTTCTTTAATTTGCACTAGTTTGATGTTTGTTTGAAAAAGAACTGTATTAATGTTTGAACTGGAAGATCATTCCAACATCTCACATTCAGTCCAAAATCTAAAACAGTGGTTGTCCAGTGAAGTTGCTCATTCAAAAAGACAGTTGTACCAAAGTGTTATTTGAATAAAAGAGTTTATTACATTGGTAAGTTATATTATAATTCACTACATCATACTGGACCTAAGTTAGTTTGAGTAGATAATGGAGTATGTAAATGTATCTAAAAGAAAATATATTCAAGACGCCATTTGTTTGCTGCTCTGAGTATATCTGAAGCAATAACAACCTTGTACTTTGCCACAAGCATTTAATAACTTGAATGCACTGAACTTAAGTTTATTAGATTGAATGAATGAACAAACTTGCTTTTGTAAGGTTGCTTATGAGCTGTAATATTATGTTTATAACTTTTACATTTGATCCTGCTGATGATGTGTCCACTTGAGCTTACTGTTGTAAAATTACTGAATTGCCTTTCTTATTCAGGGGCCTTTGATGCACTATTTGAGAAAGTGTACATATATAATTTCTTATTGTTATAAATACATAACTGACAATTAAAGATGTTTAGACTGTCTTAGACTATTTTTGTGTCATTATTTTGTATAGTCAAAACCTTTGGTCTCTACATGATCACTATTTCTGCCCCAATGAATAAGGGTAAAACAACAAAAAATATATATAAACATTTTCCTCAAGTCTGTAATTTTTCTATTGGTCCATCCAAATGCACCACATGCATATGATTACAAGTGCATAACCTGTGATTATCAGGAGGTAAATGCGGAAGAGAAGGAAGTCCAGGATGTATCCCACGTGGCACCACTGGTTCTGTAGATGGTCTTCCTTTCGTAGAATGGTCAAATAAGAGTTCATCTCTCTAAGGTCCTGACTGATCTGTCTGAGTTCAGGCACATCCAGTGTCATGGTTCCAGACACTAGGGGCCAAAAAAGCAAAAATTTAGCATCAGTTTTTATACTTGCTATACATTAGTTGTATAGTTTTATGCAAATGTTGGGATATCACGTAAAAATCTGTTTGGAAACGCTAAGATGCACAGAAACTTGTGTGCTAAATGGGGGTGGATAATTTTTTAATCCAATAAGAAGACATGCTCCTAAACTACAGTGGAAACACATTTACCAAATAAATCCCTCAAAGCGCAATAAATAAAGTCATGTGACTTTGCCTAAACAGATCATGTGATTGGATAACTCGACTAACCAGCGGACCAATTTTATTGAACAGCATCTCAAATGTTGGTTTGGTTGTTCTGAAATGCCTGAGCCAAAAGGCTTGTTCGAGATGCATCGGTGCTGCTCAGACCGATTGGCGTATGACATCAAAAGTACAGCGAGTGAGTTTTGCTTTTGAATCGCTCTTGCGGTACTTTGATGTCATACGCCGGTCGGTCTGTACAGCGCCAATGCATCTCGACCAAGCCTATCGTCTGTCATCAGAATGATTTGGTATAATGACCTCTAAGTCTCACAAGATTCACAAATTCACAAACACCAGCATCCGCCTCTGAAAGCAAACATGACAGTGTTTATTGGAATTAATTTGCATGCTCTGAGATGCAAGTCATTTATGATGTAGGAAAAAAGAGCCACAGTGGCTTCCCTGATTGCAGATAAGATAATTTGCGACAATTTCCCAGGAAGTGATGATTTTGTGATGAAAATGGTGCTTTATTGGCAAGTGTTTTATGGGATATTTCAATTTTGTGCACAAGTTAAATTCGAAACTTTGGATGGAAATATAGCTAGTGAAATTTTGCATCTCACCATTAGTGGGTGTCTGTTGACTGGATGTTGATTCTGAAGGCTGGACAACCCATGGGTCAGTTTCTTGTTTCACTTCTAGTTTGGCTAAAGGGTCTTCGGGGAAACTGTAGCAAATAATTCGAGCAATGAAGCGCATCACAAGCACCTGTACCCAGTGTGGCACCTCCCTGTACTTCATTGAATTATGGTGGAGAACGCAGGTAATGAGGACTGTCTCCAGTAGACTTATGACCATGAGTGCCAAACACACCGAGAAATAGATACCTAAGGAGGTGAAACCAAATTTTAGACATTGTTTAATGAGTTTTTAAAAAATTCACATACCATGTAAGTAAACTCTTGATACTTATTAGTTGGCATAATGACTGTTAAACTGGATAATTCACCATTGTCCATGGCAAGATACTGGTGGTACTTTCATGTCTCTCGTTTCACTCTGCATGTTTCATTTTCCAACTCTTGTTTGACTAATGGCCTTGGAGGTCTTCAGTATAAAGCTGAAAGTATACATTGGTTTTATGCATATGCTAGCTTATGCGTATAGTGCTGTCTCAAATTAATCTATTGACATCCCTAGTACAAAGACATTTTAACTTAAGAAAAATTGCGCAGACACTGGACAAAGATGAAAATTCCTAATGTGCATGTATCGACCACCTGTGTTTGTGTGCTATCAAATGCTAGCAGTTTACTTTGAAAGGCCACAGGTGCATACTTGCGTACTTATGCACTATTCTATGATGTTTTTGACAGGGTTGCCAAAACAAATCTCACCCAAATGCTACTCAATACTAGCTCAATCGCACTTCAGGGGGTTCCCCCTATAAAAAACGCTTTCCGCGGGGAAAAATCCACGTTTTTGGTGGGGTTCCCCTAGTAACTTCGCATTCCAGAGGCTAAATATCACGTTATGTGGGGTCCCTTCAACCCGCGGACATGAAAAATGACCTGCGGCAATGGTGTAAAAGTATCCCAATTACGTGGTAAAACTGTGGACTTGGCAACACTGGTTTTTGAGTATAAATAGTGCAAGTAGTGTGTTCACACTGAAAATTCCAAAAAGAAAAACACTGAAGTATAGTGCGTCATTTGGGATGCAACTCATGCTTTCGGTTGTATGCATATGTTCACATCAAAACTGGTGTATTTTGGGCTTAAGAGGAGCATAAAATCTTTAATGGATGGATAAAAGCTAAAGATTCTTCAGCTGAAGCAAGAGAAAAAAAAAATATTTAGAATATCGACCACTAAAAGATAATTAGTCCATGAAAAGTAACTTGGATTGTTTTCAAACATTATTGTTTTGGTTCACAACACATTCATATGCAATTTTATATGATGTTTAATGGCTAACATTGCTAATGCTAGTGGATTTACTGATTTAGGCTACTTTAAATGGATGTGAAGTCTGACGAATTTTCTACATTCAGTGATGCCGCAAATATGATTGCCATTACACTCCTTGAGATTTGAATATACTAATGAAAATTGACTGTTAAAAATGTTAAGTCTGTTAAAATTGTTTTTAGATGACCTGTTCCTTTAAGTAGAGTGTTAATAAAGCAGTCTACTCTTGGGTGTAATCAACCAATGTTCGTCATTTGATGTTCACACTTTGCCTCACACAGGTGTGTTTTGGCTAATTGACCTATTAAAGGTGTTCCATTAGCAGTGCTGGGAAGCAAGTCGTTCATAATGAGAAGAAACACTGTATAGCCCAGAATGAGGGTCATTTTGAAGGATGATCGATCCACGCTGTGCGGTGGCAAGTAAAATGATAGGATGTCAATGATCATGAGGAAGGAGCTGGGGATGATCAAGTTCACCACATACAGTATCGGCCGTCGCTTTATCACCACCTGCAGGATGGAAACAGTAAAGGCCCATTCACACCAAGAACTATGTTAGTGTCCACACCAATGCACATTCTATTTATTATAAAATGTTTATAAGTATGCTTAGTATGATTAGTATGGTATTTTAGTAAGGGGTAGCCTTACCCCCTTTTGTCCACTTCTTACCCAGAAAGTGATGATGTCCCATTCGTCTATTCCGAACTTCAAAATGTCTGCGTCGCCCAGTATAACCACCAGCTCCCATTCTCCACTGGCCTGCAGGTATCGCTTTGAGTTGTCAGTCATCTCCTTAAAGTCCAGGGCAGGACTGACACGGACATCCTTTACTGAAGGGGTTACAGGTATTACAGGTGTTATAACTTATAAAAAAAACTTGAAATTGTAAGTTATATAGTCCAAATTGTGATATAAACTCGCAATTGTGTTATATAATTTGAATTGTGAGATATAAATGCACAATTGTGAGAGATAAACTTGCAAATATGAGTTAAGTCCAAATTGTGATATAAAGTCTGAATCGTGAGATATAAACTCACAATTGTGTTATAAAGTCTGAATCATGAGATATAAACTCACAATTGTGAGTTAAGTTTGTATCTTGAGTCGTGACATATAAACTCGCAATTGTGAGCTATAATTCCGATTTGTGATATAAACTTACAATTGTGAGTTATACAGTCAGAACAGTGGGATATAAACTCACAAGCGTGAGTTATAAAGTCCAAATTGTGATATAAACTCATAATTGTTAGTTATATAGTCAATTGTGTGTTATAACGTCAGAATTGTGAGATGTAAATGCACAATTCTGAGAGATAAACTTGCAATTGTGAATTGTCCAAATTGTGATATAAACTCCCAATTGTGAGTTATAAAGTTAGAATCGTGAGATAAAACTCACAATTGTGTTATACAGTCAGAATTGTGGGATAAAAACTTGCAGTTGTGAGCTATATAGTCTGAATTGTCATATAAACTTGCAATTGTGAGTTATATAGTCTGAATTGTGCGAGATAAACTCGTAATTGTTAGTTATAAAGTCAGAATTGTTAGTTATATATTCTGATTTGTGATATAAACTCACACGTGTGAGTTATATAGTCTGAATTGTGATATAAATTCGCAATTGTGTTATAAATTGTTTCATTTAAACTTGCAATTGTGAGTTATAAAGTCTGAATTGTGAGATTTAAACACACAATTGTGATATAAATTCACAATTGTGAGTTAAGTCCAAATTGTGATATAAACTCTCAATTTTGAGTTATAAAGTCCAAATCGTGAGATCAGAACTCACAGTTGTGATCTATATAGTCTGAATTGTCATATAAACTCACAGTTGTGAGTTATACAGTCTGAATTGTGGTATAAACTCACAATTGTGGGTTATAATGTCAGAATTGTGAGAGATAAACTTGCAATTGTGAGTAATATAGTCTGAATTGGTATAAACTCGCAATTATGAGTTTAAAGTCTGATTTGTGGTATAAACTCGCAATTGTGAGTTATAATGTCAGAATTGTGAAAGATAAACTTGCAATTATGAGTAATATAGTCAGAATTGTGATATAAACTCGTAATTTTGAGTTATATAGTCCAAATTGTGATATAAATGTACAGTTGTGAGAGATAAACTCTCAATTGTGAGTTATATAGTCAGAATTGTGAGATATAAACTTGCAATTATGAGTAATATAGTCAGAATTGTGATATAAACTCGTAATTTTGAGTTATATAGTCCAAATTGTGATATAAATGTACAGTTGTGAGAGATAAACTCTCAATTGTGAGTTATATAGTCAGAATTGTGAGATATAAACTCACAAGTGTGTTATAGTCCGAATTGTGATATAAACTTATAAACTTGTGATATAAACTTTGTGAGTTATATAGTCTGAATTGTGAGATATATAGTCCGAGTTGTGATATAAACTCGCAATTGTTATAAAGTCTGAGAGAATTGTGAGATATAAACTTGCCATTCTGTGAAAAAAGACCGAATTGAGAGATAAAATCAGACCTTATTTACTTTATTTATTTATTTCTTCCATGGTGGAAACTCAAGCTATTTTATTTCTGGTGCAACCCACACAGTCATGTGGTTGAAACATGCAGTAAAAACAAACAGGATATGATATCATAGAAAGGGCCTTTGCACACCCTCATGACTGTCAAGGTTTTTTTTTTTTTTTTAATAAATACTTTTGTATTTAAATTTATTGTATTTTAAAAAAATAAGGATTAAGGTGGGTTAAAATATTAAAATATTGTGATGTAAAGAAAATATGTAATTACATTTTACTTGATGGTTAGACCACATGACATTTTAGAGGCATTACATTTAAACTGTTCAAAATTGACATTCTATTATTGCCATACAGTATGTGTTGACTTTATATTACTACATGTGAAAGTCCACAGAAACTAAAACAGATTAAGTGGAACTTCACAGACCTCAGAAACGCACAAAAGGAATGCAAATGCCTCTGTCAAATATACGCTGAGATGGCAGGAAATGTGGAAAGCAATGAAAGCTGAGACGTTACTGGTATGCATGTAGGAGCCGAAGGTGAAAGAGCAGTTCTGTATGTCGAAAGGGAAACTGAAGATCTGCAGGTTACAGGCGCTAACCAGCCTCAACATCCTGTCATAGCGGATGTGGCCCGTGTGGTTCACATACACATAAGGACAGGCCTGAGATACATCGTCATCCACACTAAACACCAGAAGAGAGGGAGAGAGAGGACAAATATTGATTTAAGGGTCAAATTATTATTATTATTATTATTATTATTTTAACTTGTAGACAATATTATTACTATCTTCGGCTAAGACAAAAATAGTCTTTTACAGTTCACAAAATCGGCCTTGATTCAAAATGATCACTACAAAAATAATACATAGCTAATATTCATACTATAAATCTTCTGAGGTCATTGTCGCTATTTGCTGACTGAGATGCAAGATGGTGCCAGTTTCATTTGTATGAAACAAACAAGAAGTTTTGAAGATTATATGTTTTAAAGGAAAAAACTATTTCAGTTTTTCTACTTTAAAATTTCATGTTTGAAAATTGTTTGTAAGCCATTTTTTTCAGTGTGACATGAGACATAAATGTAGCGTCTATTTCAGTTAAAGGGTTAGTTCACCCAAAAATGAAAACTCTGTCATTTATTACTCACCTTCATGCTGTTCCACACCCGTAAGACCTTCGTTAATCTTTGGAGCACAAATTAAGATATTTTAGTTGAAATCTGATGGCTCAGTGAGGCCTGCATAGAGAAGCAATGACATTTCCTCTCTCAAGATCCATAAAGGTACTAAAAACACATCTAAATCAGTTCATGTGAGTACAGTGGTTCAATATTAATATTATAAAGCGATGAGAATATTTTTGGTGCGCTAAAAATAACGATTTATAAAGTGATGGCCCATTTCAGGAAGCATCGGAGCACAAAAGAATCAGTGTGTCGAATCATGATTCAGATCGCTTGTCAAACTGCCAACGGCTGAAATCATGTGACTTTGACGCTCCGAACAGCATATTAGATACGCTGATGTGGCCATCACTTTATTTTAGTCGTTATTTGTTTTTTTTGGCGCACCAAAAATATTCTCGTCGCTTTATAATATTAATATTGAACCACTGTACTCACATGAACTGATTTAAATATGTTTTAGTACATTAATGGATCTTGAGAGAGGAAATTTCAATGCTACCTATGAAGGCCTCACGGAGCCATCGGATTTCAACTAAAACATCTTAATTTGTGTTCCGAAGATTAACAAAGGTCTTACGGGTGTGGAACGGCATGAGGGTAAGTAATAAATGACAGAATATTTATTTTTGGGTGAACTAACCCTTTAAAACCCTTTCACATCTAGAAAGTTACAGTAACTATAACAATAACTATATTAGCACCCAGCGGACAATAATGTTCTGTTTATTTTAAGTGCGCGCTGCAGTTTTGTCACTTGGCGTTTTAAATGATCAAGTTCTTTAAGTAGGATGGATTCTGGTTGAATCATTTATTAGATGGAAAAAAAAAATTTAATTCCTCGGTGCCATTTATCATTATAGCTGTGGTGTTGACGTCGCTACTCTTATAAAATTAGATAAAATATAAAAACATTATATTTATAACTAAGGCCCGTTCACACCAAGAATGATAGATGACTATAATAACGATAACTGGCCCTGTTTACACCTGACCCTGTTTATTAAGATGCGTTTTTGTTGATCCGATCACAAGTGGACGATGCTAAATACAGGTGTAAATGGGGTCTAAAACGTCTTGAGCTTGTCCACTTTCAACCACTTCCAGAGGTAGTCTAAAATGCATCCACACAGATTGCTTTCGTGGTGTAGACGCTAAATGTTCGAACAGCCACAAAAGACTGGCTACTCTCCGGGGATCAGGAAAGGTCCACAAGCCGGGACTCGAATTCAGGATGCCTGAAGCGCAATTGTGCATTCATATGTAAATTGCAAGAGCGTATTGTGTCCATTAGATTGAAAAATCTGAAAAACCCATACACTTACCCACCCATAGATCCTCCCCTTGAAGAAATCAGGACGGAAGTGGTTGAAAGTGGACAAAAGAGATGGGTTAAAATACCAGGTATACCATTTTTTTTGTTTTGTTTTTTTTTTTGGCCATTTTATCATCTTGCAAACATTAAAACATGTAATAACATTTAAAAAATCTTTCAGAAAGTCATTAAATGACCATTTATTTTTTTTTGAGAACATTATTAAAGACCAGATAACTTTAAATGAACATTCTATTAATGTTACTAGAAGATCATTTGTTCATAACTTTGAGAGAATCTTGCCAGAACGTTGGCCAAAGTTCTGAGAATGTTTTCTCTTTGCTGGGTATTTTGCCATGGATGACAACAAATATTAGGAAATTGCACTGAATTCTGCAGGTGATCAGAATTCATTTTTGGAATTTTTGGGGCAAAACATTGTGAAACATCTTTATTAATTCTCTTCAGAGCAATAAAAAAAAGATGTCCTGATCTTTCCCACTAGAGGGCACTTACAACTCGTAAACGATTATGTCAGGAGTCCAGAGATCTTTGACAGGAAGAGAGATCTTCGTAATGCCATCACAGGGTTCTGGATCCCAAATGAGGAACTCATGGAACCAGTACTATACCCAAACATGATTAAAGAACAGGATTGTCATATTCAGGTGATTATTAAAGCATTTTTTTACTGTTTATGCACCAAACTTACCAGTCTGAGCCAGAGGAATGTGGTAAGAATTTGTGTTTTTTCATTCTGCAAAACAGAACAGGCATCAAAATGTTCAGATGTGAGTATAATTTATACAGCCAGACACATATAGCTAGTCCCATATTGACTCACAACTCCCAAGATAGCATAAAGAGTGAAGGAGATGTTGGTGATGGTGGGGGTGCTGAGGTTGACAGAGGGTCTGAAGGACTTCTTGTCAATGACTTGCTGTAGAGATTCATACGTAGGTCCACTCTGTCCGTCTTCACACTGAAGCATATTCACCAGACACGGCAACACTTAACACAATAAATCAGGGAAACTAACTTAGTGACTTCATCTGATGTCCATTTTCATTTGCAGTCAGATGCAAATACTGTAATATTCAGTATTTTTGTACACAGTTGTACATATATATATTTTTTTGGTGTATAAACAATTTACACTCAGAAATTGCTAGTAATTTTCACAACAAATTGAATTAAATGTGACATTTTGGTAACACTTTTCATTAAGGTTCCATTTGTTAACATTAGTTAACTACATTAGTTAACATGAACTAAAAATGGAAAATACTTCTACAGTATTTATTAATCTTATTTAATGTTAATTTCAACATTTACTAATACATTTTTAAAATCAGAAGTTGTATTTGTTAACATTAGTTAACAGTGTGAACAAACGAACAAATGATGAATGACTGTATTTTTATCAACTAACATTAACAAAGATTAATAAATACTGTAACAAATGTATTGCTCATTATTAGATCATGTTAGTTAATACATTAAAATTTCAGTAACACTTTAAAATAAGGTCTCATTTGTTAACATTAAAGTAGAAAGACTGAAATAGTATTTTCTTGTAAAACATACACAAATAATCTTTTATTTACAACTTCGAAAAATCTTTTTTTATTTTTTAAATTGAACGAATTCTGCCACTTTTAAGGCAATTTACTTGGCAACATTTTTAAGTGTACTGTATGTTGTTTCAACATGATCACATGAGAATGCGTATACATAGTACACGTATAAATTCAAAATGACAGCAGAATATAGACTGTATATAAGTCGTAATTAATTTCTGTACAAAAACCTTTTTGAGGTAAGAAAGTAAAATATCAAATCTAGTTTAGAATTTGATTTGCAATAATGTTAGATGACAACTGATAACATATGAAACAAAAAAAAAAAAAAACACTTTCTTTAAATCATGTCAAGAAGTACTTACTTTTGCAGATAAAGTCAAAATAAGAACAAAATTTTACAAATATTTTTGAAGCAATCAAAACTAATTGCTTTTAAAATAAACCTGGTCATTTTATTTTTAAGACAAACGATTCGGTTAAAAAGGCAATGAATCATTGCAGATATTTCATAATTGTTTTTACTGGTTTACAAGATTGACAAAATTGACCAAAAGTATTAAGTCTCTGATCCACATATAACTTCAATTCATTACCTGTAAGAAGAATGAAACATGCCAAAAGAAAATGCCAAAGATGTCCCATAATGCTCTGTGTAGATATGATATCCTTTTGTTTAAAACTGCTCAGGTTTAAATCACGCAGCTTACTTCCATAGGTGAAATGTGACGACTGGCACCATTATGTGCGGTTACATGTTATTTAACACCTTCGGTAACCACTGACCTATCTTGTTTTAATTGCTTTGGATCTTGAACTCATTAGTGGATCTACCTTGTTTTTCCATTAGACAAAAAAGAAAAGAAAATGTGCCACACATTTAATTAGAGGAAAGAACACCACATTCACACTTGAGCTATATGTCTCTTCAAGATGTTGACACTCTTTCTTTATAAAATTTACCTGAACATATTTGTCATTGTGTATATTTGTAGTGTTTTTTAATATGCTGTGACTAGTTTTATATTTTCAGAATCCCACCTTGAAATCCACAGAATCTGCCTTGTTTGTATGAAACAACATGTAACTTTTTTTTTTATTAACATGCTGCATTTATATTGCATTTTCATGATTTACCATAATTAATATATACCATAAATAATATATTTAATATAGCATGGCAACTCAACTCAATTAACACTTTGACAAACAACCACAAAACCAGGAGAAAAGTTTGCTGATATTTTTATTATAAGTTTTTCCTCAAACTTAGCTGGATAGTGACTATTCATGCTGTACCAAAACTAATAAGACGAATAAAACAAAATGTCAGATTCAGGTTAAAAATTAAGTTTAAATATGTATTTTTTTAAATTCTAGAGCAGAAAATTGTGCCATAATTCTATGCAGTTATAAGTATTAGGACACTTAAAGCACTTATAAAGGGTATTTTATTGAAGATCCCTTGGATTAAATTAGAAATAAATCTGGGCCCCATTGACATCATCAGACATTTGGTATCTTCAGTTCACATAGAAGGCAATAATATTCTATGACTTTTTGTCTAGACTGTACGAGTGCAGCCACAGAACCATAATTGTGCTTAAACTCACAACAATAAAGACAGTATACAGTATAAAGAGCACACGGTCAATGACCTGACCAAACATAATCCATTCATCAGTGCTGTTGTCATTACTGAAGTGCTCTTCAACTTGGTGGCGGATGGCCAATAAATCTTTACTCATCTTCTTCATTTCCTCCAGACATTGTTCCCAGACTCTTCCTGGACTTGCACTAACTTGTTCTTTCTTTGGGATATCAGTCATGGTGTTTTTGTAGAAAGTGCTCTCAGATCTGTTTGCTGTATGTAAGAAACAAGAACACTGTTGGAAAACATTGTCAAGTTCGCAGCAATAAATACACAATGTACACAATTTGCCCATCAATAATAATGAACTCAGGTGTGCCTAATGTACGAGTCCTGTATGCCACAGTAATCATTTTTATCTCGATTATAATCGGCATCCATCAAAACTTTATTAGCGTGACACTGGTTTGCTTTACCCAACAGAGATGTAGTTTGTGTATCACATGCTCATGCTGTTGTTGGTTGAAACGCTGTTCAGTCTGTATTTTACAGCATAATGAGAAACGGCTTGGACTGCTTCAAAACAATCACAGAACAGGAGAAAGATTATGCTTTGAAGCCAAATACACTATTCTCTCCACCATCTCTGATAAAATCAGCTGGGTTTTCTCTGCATTGGGGCTGTTTTGGACTGACTGTTTGAATGCATTCGCTTACTAGATCCTTAGACTGATTACGGTTTAAAATGATCTGATCGGAAAACAGTGGAGCCAAAACGTAATGTCTCTTGTCCAAAAACCTACTTCTTTTAGTTTTTTAAAGTTTTGTTTCCTCTATAATGTGTTGTTTGAAATTACTAGTCACTAATTAATTCTTTTTTTTTTTTTTTTTTTTTTTACCACACTGCATGCCTCCCCTGACATGCTCTGGTGCCCCCCACACTTTAAAAACCCCTGTTCTAGAGTAAGAGCATCCTGGAAGATGAAGATATCTGCTTACCTTCACAGTTTTCTTCACAAGATTTCTTCATACAAGCAAATTGAGCCAGATATTTCAGGACCAGAATCCTGAGCCACTTAGGTAAAGGAGGAAAGTCACGGGAACCACACAAGATATTGGTTATGAGGACAGTCTCAAGTAAACTTGCTACCATCAAGGCCAGGCAGAGAGAGAAAAACACATCTAGATTGAAAGAAAAAGATCAGATCAGATGAGGCTGGAGGTGAAGAAGGATTACCTATGCTTCTGAAAGAGTCCTGGGCTGTGTTTCCCAAAAGCCTCTTAAGCATAAGAACAGTAGAAGACTGTAGAGACCATTAGTACCTTTGATGGTCTATGATGCTTTTGAGAAAGGCAGTTCACGCAAGTTTCGCTACAACCTAAACCAGAAAAACTTAAGCCTAAAGTGTACATCACTTTTTACATGAATACTAGTGTCCTATTTTTCTAACCACACGTACTCTGTATTTTTTGCTCTAATTTGTCCACAATGTGCAAAGAGGTTAGAAAGTACCCGTATTTTTACAACTCCGGCCTAAAATATTAAAAAGATGTGTATTTGGCTGATAACTCATTGTAAGAAATTGCATAGACACTGGGCAAGGTTGCAGGGATGAAACATTCTGTCTACAGAGTGCAAGTTGTTGTAATTCACGTTTCAACTTCCTTTGAGCGTAAAAACATTAAAAGTATACTTTGAAAAGCCATGCATTTAACTGTTGGTTTTAAGCTGATTAACCAGAACCATCTTCATGATTGCACTGGTCAGCTCCAGTGTAGGGTAGGTTGCACCAGCATCCCATGCTGGAAACCATCAACGTATGCTGGTGACCATCTGGCCTTTTCAGCAGGTTGAAGATGAAAGAGGCCATTTCCCTCTTGAACTGATAAATGACTTTCAAGGCATATGCCTGTAAGTGCAATACCCCCACTGCTTAGTGCAATGTCTTTGCAAACTCAGCTAATATTTATATTTATTTATATAATTCATAATACTGTAAATATGTTCATAATCTGTAAATGTTTATTATGACTAAATCTAGTGTCTTTATACTTTTATATTTGTGTTTCTTTTTGTATTGTTTATGTGCACTGGAAGCTTCAGTACCAAGAAAAATTCCATGTGTGTGCAAGCTTTCTGATTCTGATTCTGAAAATATGCAAAGGTAGAGAATAAGAAGGTTTAATTACTTATAAGAGGTAAGTTGTTTCCTGTGACAGGCAGCAGGTCATTCATTAGCAGCAGGAAGACAGTGTAACCTAGGATGAGTGTCATTTTGAAGGAAGCACGGTCCACACTTTGAGGAGGCAGGAGGAAACTGAAGAGATCCAAAGAAAGCAAGAAACTGCTGGGAATCAGGAGGTTCACCACATACAGCGTAGCTCGACGTCTCAAGACAATCTAGTCCACAACAGTGAATGAGAATATTAGTGTTTCTCAAGAACAAATGTCTTTTCACAGTAGCAAACATAATACTTGTGGGTGAATTCACTATGAAGTTTCACAACATTGTGTATGGTATTTCTAACCTCCTTATACTGCATATCCATTTTTTGTTGTTTTTATTTTATTTATTTTATTTTCTGGCATTTTCCATACTCTTCTTCAACTAGTTCTTAAAAGTAACGAATCAACTGTGAGTGATGCCAACTAGTGGTCACAATTCCTGGTTGATGTCCAATCTTTCCTGAGTTAAAGGTGCCCTAGAATTAAAAATTGCATTTATCTAGGCATAGTTGAATAACAAGAGTTCAGTACATGGAAATGACATACAGTGAGTCTCAAACACCATTGTTTCCTCCTTCTTGTATAAATCTCATTTGTTTAAAAGACCTCCGAAGAACAGGCGAATCTCAAGATAACACCGTCTGTTATATAACAGTCGGGATCATTAATATGTACGCCCCCAATATTTGCATATGCCAGCCCATGTTCAAGGCATTAGACAAGGGCAGAACATCTGGATGTGCACAGCTGAATCATCAGACTAGGTAAGCAAGCAAGAACAACAGAGAAAAATGGCAGATGGAGCAATAATAACTGACATGATCCATGATATCATGATATGTTTTGTGATATTTGTAAACTGTCTTTCTAAATGTTTCATTAGCATGTTGCTAATGTACTGTTAAATGTCATTAACGTTACCATCGTTTCTTACTGTATTCACAGAGACAAGAGGCGTCACTATTTTCATTTTTAAACACTTGCAGTTTGTATAATTCATAAACACAACTTCATTCTTTATAAATCTCTCCAACAGTGTAGCATTAGCCGTTAGCCACAGAGCATAGCCTCAAACTCATCAGAATCAAATGTAAACATCCAAATAAATACAATACTCACATAATCCAATATATGCATGCAACATGCATGACGAACACTTTGTAAAGATCCATTTTGAGGGTTATATTAGCTGTGCGAGCTTTGTTTATGCTGTTCAAGGCAAGCCCGAGCTCCGTGGGCGGAGAGCACGAGAATTTAAAGGGGCCGCAGCATGAATCGGCGTATTTCTAATTATGCCTCAAAAAAAGCAGTTAAAAAAAAAAAAAAAAAAAATCTATGGGGTATTTTGAGCTGAAACTTCACAGATACATTCAGGGGACACCATTCGATGGCACCTTTAAAGAAATAAGTAATTATGTGAAATGTTTATTGGATACCTATCCGTATAACTTACTTGTGCCTTCATTTTTGGATTTTGGAAGACCTGTTTCTTTTAATCGAGCACAGCGTTAGTTCAGTAAGGCCACGTAGGCATAGTGCTGCGACCAGCTGATGCAGTCAGCTGTCAAATCGCTCCAATCACTACCATTCTCCTATTAGACACAGGACATACAGCTATGGAAAAAATTAAGAGACCACTCCAAGTTCAGAAATCAATGTTAAGTGGTCTCTTAATTTTTTCCATAGCTGTATATACGTGGCATTACTGCTCAGTAAATATAGTTAAACTGCTCGCAACCTTCCCTCCCTCCCTCCCCATTATAAGCATGAGCATATTACTGTGCACCCTCTGGCTGTCGTCTTCTTTAGTTTCAGATCAATAAGGCTTTCAAGTCCCGGCTGGCATGGACCTCACTGCTGAGAGACACTCATCCTCATAGCCAAGCTACAGTATAGACGTCCCACTGCCACATCTACATGATTACCATTGTTCCCTTTTAAAGACATTACTAAGTGTCTTAATTGTCTATGTATTTCCAAGCTGATGGTTCCGGGGGTTAATGTTAAAGCTCTTGTATGTTCAATTAATTTTGGAGCAAGAACCCCCATAAGGAACCATACTGCCAAAGACAAATTGTGTTTCAATAAACTCAAGTAACTTGCCAAAGTGGTCCTGTCTGAAATTATATTTTGTTTACCTGATTTCTCGAAATGACTGGGATTTTAAGTTCCTAATTTGAAAAGACATGTAACACTTACCTTTGTATTCCTCTGTTTATGTTCCCTTTTGATACTACACTCCATACTGTGTCGTCTGCCGTTTAGGCAAGACGCAATGGGGAAACTCCTGTTTTCACCGATTCTGAAGCCTTTTTTAATCACGCAGTGAAACTGCATGGCCATTGGTTCATGGAGTTTAAGTAAATGAGCCAATGGCGAGTGAGCCCACTCGAGCCCGCCAAAATGGGCGGGGTCTCATGCTGTATAGGCAGCCGTCTTGCCTTGGCAAACTGATTCATTCTCCTTCAGCGACGCAGATCATATCTCTTTGTTGATCCTGAGACTTGAAGCCACCTTTTTCCTGCAAGCAGCTGGAATTCGCCACGGACCAGCTCACCGCCCTGCAGCAGCAAGATCAGCTTACCTCTCCTCTGCTCGCCGCTCTCAAGCAGTTCACTGCTCTCAAGCAGCCCATCGCTCTCAAGCAGCCCGTCCCTCTCGAGCAGCTTTACTTTCACTTTCAGCTCGCCGCTCTGCCAACTCGCCGCCTAGTTCACCACTCTCGTACAGCCCTGATCAGCGTGCCGCCTCGTCAGCAGCTGGATCAGTTCGCCGCTCTCAAGCAGCTCTGTCTTGCACGCCGCTCTCAAGCAGCCTGGTCAGCACTTCGCACCCGAGCCGCCCACAGCACCGAGCACGTGCTTACAGTATTCTTCCTTCTGCGGCCACAGTTGGAAGCTAAAAGAGCATTTATTCCTGAGCAAATTTCCTGCGGTGTTGTTTTAAATGTCGCACCACGATTGTGGCATGTGCAGAGAGCCCCTCTGCACTCTGATGACGGGCACAGTGAGAGCGTGCAATGTCTGGGGAATTCCTACGCAGAAGCTGCACTCACTGAATCGACCTGCTCTTATTGCGAAAGTATGAGTCTCGCCTCTTTGCACCTCGGCCGGCCAAGCAGCTTCCGCCCTGCACTCAATGGCAGTATTGCAGGTTTAAACAGGCCAAACTCCTGTGTGACCTGGACCAGCCTGGGCATGACTTGCCTGCCTTCAAGGAGCTGCACTGCACCACAGACCTGGGTCTGCGTGCCACTAAGACCACGGACCAGGCTATTGGACGTTCGATGGTGAGTGCCTGGTGGTGCTGGAGTGTTACTTGTGGCTGCACCTCAGAGGAGAAATCAAGGACAGAAATCAAGGACGCTGACAAAGCCATCTTCCTCGACTCGCCTGTTTCTCCCCACTGGTCTCTTTGGCCCTGCAGTTGATGGGTTTGCTGAACGCTTCACAACTGCACAGAAGTCGTCACAGGCCATGTGACACCAAAGCGCTCCAGCTCCTCCACTTCAAACCGCCCAAAGCCTGTGCCAACACAGCAGCCTCCTAAATCTGCACCATCTGCTACTCAGCCCGCACCATGGCCTGAGCAGAGACCTGTGCTAGGTGCCACCCCTCTCCAAAGCGACAGGGACACCAACCCCTATGCACTCCAGTTCGCTCAGCGGGCCCCGTTATTCAACGGAGTGATCCAAATCTCAGTAGAAAGCAAGGACGTGCACGTCCTATGCTCAGAGGTGAACACTATGCTGGCAAAAGGAGTGAGTCAGGCTTCTACAGCTGATACTTCCTCGTTCCCAAAAAGGATGGCGGTCTCAGACCCATCCTTGACCTCAGATGTCTGAATCGGGCCCTAATAAAGCGCTCATTCAAAATTATCACTTTGAAACAGATCTTCTCTCAAATTTGCAATACGCATTCTCAACTACCTCAACAACTGGCACGTCCTGGCAGAGCTAGTGGTACACAGATCCCTCCTCCTCAGCCGCTTGGAGTGCTTGGGGCTCAGGGTCAAATTTACAAAGAGCTCTTTATCTCCCAGCCAGCGTAACTCGTTCCTGGGGATTATTTTCGACTCAACCTGCATGAGGGCCGTAGTCTTGCCAGAGAGATCCCTGGTCATTCCGCATTCATTTACTTTTCGAAGACCAAGGATGCGCTGGCCCACGACTGGCCCAGCCTCCTCCTGTACGCTTTTCCCCCAGTCACTCTGATTCCTCAGGTTATTAGACGAATCAGGGAAGGTGCCCACAGGGTCCTCCTGGTGGCTCCCCTATGGAGGAGCCAACCATGGTTCTCGGACCTGTCTCAGCTGTCGCCCATGGAGCCATGGCCAATCACAATGAGACAAGACATCCTCTACCAAGCGGGAGGGACAATTTGGCACCCCAAACCTGAGCTGGTTAATCTCCATGTATGGCTTCTAGACAGGAGCCTTCAAACATCCCTGAAGATGTCCTGAACACTATCTCACAAGCCAGACCCATCTCAACGAGACATCTCTACTCCCTAAAATGGTCAGTCTTTGCTGCCTGGTGTACAGCCTGGGATGAAGATCCATTTACTTGTGACATATCTCTGATATGTCATGGGAGAATTAGGAAGAAAGCATTTGTGATTAGGTTAAAATTTGGTAAATTTGGATAAGGGGACAAACCATGAGGACATTTGAGCTGTGGTGCATGGTTAAGATATCTCTGGATTACAGTCAGTACACTTTCCAAAGGGGAAATTTGAACTGCATTGCATAGATATATCCGGAAGGGGGATTAGGGCTGTGTGGTGCAGTTTGAGGTGTCTTGGCAAAAGGGGAGATTGAAACTTTGTTTATCAGTTTGAAGTGCCTTAACAGGTAGCAGTCCTGTCATGTGAGGAACATCCATTCAGATCTGCTCTGATGGATAGATCCGTTTAGGTCCACTCTGACGGACAACAACAACAACAACAAAAAAACTCCCTAAGACTTCCTAGCTCATCCATCCAGATAGCAAAATCTGTTTTTACTGCTATTTCTATTCCTTATTGTAAGGACGCTGAGGCGGCGTTAGAATCAATCTGCAGTGTTTTAATGAAATCCACAGCAAACAAATCCAAAACAGCAGACAGTAAATCAGTAACATGAAACAGGCAGGGGTACATACACTGAAAGGCAGTCCAATCCAGGCAACAAGACAGTGGGCAATCCAAAAGGCAGAAAACAGGGTAGACAGGCAATAATCATACACAAGAAGGCAAACAATGGCAATGGGAAAAACGCTTGGTAAGGCAGGCAGGCTGGCAATACTTCGCAAAGTATCAATGGCAAATGCCATG
Source organism: Chanodichthys erythropterus (assembly GCF_024489055.1). NCBI lineage: Eukaryota > Metazoa > Chordata > Actinopteri > Cypriniformes > Xenocyprididae > Chanodichthys > Chanodichthys erythropterus. Next base: position 1,992,803 of record NC_090230.1, read on the forward strand.
CTTAAATGTCCACCAAACAGGAAGTGACTGGTGAAGCAGAGGGAGCGGCACACAGTCAGTACTCAGGCGAGGGCTCCCTGTGCTAGCGTGGCCTTACACTTATGTTCTATTTTTATTATTCTTCTTTATGTAAAGCACTTTGAATTACCATTATGTATGAAATGTGCTATACAAATAAAATTGCCTTGCCTTGCCTTGATATTGTCTTTCCTTCAGGACTTAATGGATAGAGGCCGTACTCCCTCTACCCTTAAAGTCTATGCTGCAGCTATAGCGGCCTCCTATGTTCCCGTAGCAGGGCAGTCGATAGGGAGAAACAACCTTGTTGTTCGTTTCCTAAAAGCACGGTTTCCACATCTTTGGTTCTCAGAGGCCTTAAAGGCCCTCCCTTTGAACCACTCCAGACTGTCGACTTATGTTCTCTAATGCTAAAAACTGCCTTATTGCAGGCCTTAGCATCGGTAAAGCGAGTGGGAGATTTACAGGCGCTCTCCGTGAGCCCCTCCTGTCTTGAGTTCGGGCCTAATGACTCTAAAGTTGTCCTGAAACCAAGACATGGATATGTCCCGAAGGTCCTATCCACATCCTTTAGGGCACAGATGGTTATTCTCTCTGCACTTCCTCCTTCCCAGGATGATCAGGAGTTGAACCTACTCTGTCCAGTCAGGGCCCTGAGGACTTACATCAATCATTCTGCCTCTTTTCGTAAGTCGGAACAACCTTTGTCTGCTTCGGTGGCCATATGAAAGGTCTTCCGGTCACGAAGCCCAGATTATCCAGATGGATAGTCGATGCTATAGCACTCGCTTACTCCTCCTTGGGCCTAGAATGCCCCATAAGTGTTAGAGCACACTCCATGAGGTGCACGGCATCTTCTTCGGCATGGTCCACTGGCGTGTCCATCACGGAAATTTGTGAGGCGGCCGGCTGGGCCTCGCCGTCCACCTTTGCTCGAGCCCATTTTGCCATTTCGCCATTAGCTTGTGCGGCTCTGCCACGCCGTCATTGGTTCGTTTACTTAAACTCCATGAACCAATAGCTGTGCAGTTTCACTGTGTGGTTAAAAAAGGCTTCAGAATCTGTAAAAAAAGGAGTTTCCCTGTTGCGTCTTGCCTAAACGGCAGACAACGCAGTACTCCATTCCGTATCTAAGGGAACCGAGGTTACGTTAGAAGTTTTCTGAACTTCTTAAAGTTAGTTCACCCCTAGGGTTTGGAACGACATGAGGGTGAGTAATTAATGACAGAATTTTCATTTTGGGGGGGAACTAACCCTTTAAAGACCTATTAACGTACCTGCATACTTACCTCACATATTCCTCACCTGTTTGACCTCCATTTGTTTCAATAAACTCCCACTCCTGCATTCTTCTCCCTACTCTGTGTTGGTGTGTTGTTACACTTATGATGAAACTGACATCAAGCATGACATCATACATGACATCATTGGCTTGTTTACTAACCATCAAACCAAGTGCTATCTGCGGAGCTGTAGAGAGCTGCAGTGATGACATATTTTTGTAACCATCCCAGAGATTATCATCACCCTGGTTTATTTGACAAAACACTCAATAGGATTTTTCCTTTGGCTTTTGGATTATTGCAGAAAATAAGATATGCACTCTTAAACATAAAGGTTGCAAAAATAAAGGTTGCCAATTCATGACATTAGATCACTGTTGTGATTCTTTCTTAGTGAATTACCCCTAAATTTAAAATGAAATTCCACCAACATGAATAATGAGGTTATCCCATCCCCCATCCAGATAGAGCTGTAAAGGTTTTTCAGCCAGCATGTCTATCAGCTCCCACTCTCCTTTAGTTGTCATTGCTTCAAGAGACTGCTTGAATATCTGCTCCACTGGCTGAAAGAAGAATAATTGAACATCATCACCTGTAGAAAAAAGACCAACAGGTAAAATGTAATCACATGTAGCCAAACAAGGAATATACAGTTTTCAGTTTTGCTCACTCACGAGAGTGTTTGTAAGAGTTGAAAGTATATGAGCAGTTTTGAAAATCAAATGGAAAGGTGTAGATGTCAAGTTTGCATGAGCTGATCACGTGAAACGGCCGTCCGTCGAGCACTTCACCAGTGGAGGTCACATAGACGTAATATGTTTCTGGTGCTCTGTTTTCATCCATGCTGCAAAATGACAGTGGGTAGTAGGTTAAAGACAGAAAAGCAAATTTTCATAAAAATCACATCATACAAATTTATATGAAATCACCACCACATAAATTATTTACATTTTTTTATGAGATCAGGTTGGTAATCCTGAGCTTGCAAAAATTCTTTTTGATGAAATGTTGTGTTTGACAAGCATTTTTAAGTTTGACTTAAAGGAAACATATTATGCAAAATTCACTTTTACATGGTGTTTGAACATAAATGTGTGTTGGCCGTGTGTGTACTTGTACGGAAGAGGATTAGGGCCAAGTAATAATAAAAAAATAAAACCATCTCGAGATTAAAGTTGTTAAATTTTGAGAAAAAGGTTGAGATAAAATGTTGAGAATAAATTCATTAAATTATGAGAAAAAACTTGAGAATAAACTCGTTAAATTTCGAGAAAAAAGTCGAGATAAAATGTTGAGAATAAAGTCATTAAATTGCGAGAAAAAAGTTGTTAAATTACGAGAACAAATTTGTTAAAAATATGAGAAAAATGTTAAATTTCGAGAAAAAAGTCAAGATAAAATGTTGAGAATAAAGTCATTAAATTATGAGAAAAAAGTCGTTAAATTACGAGAACAAATTCATTAATTGTTCTCATAATTTAACAACTTTTTTTTCGTAATTTAATGTCTTTAGTTTTTTAGTAATTATTTTTTTCTCGTAATTTAACAAGTTTATTCTCAACATTTTATCTTGACTTTTTTCTTTAAATTTAACGAGTTTTTCCTCGTAATTTAACGAGTTTATTCTCAACATTTTATTTCGACTTTTTTCTCGAAATTTAACGAGTTTTTCTCAAAATTTAATAAGTTTTTTCTCAAAATTTAACAACTTTAATCTCGAGATGGTTTTATTTTTTTATTATTGCTTGGCCCTAATCCTCTTCTGTATAATCTTCTGGACAATTAATCGAAAAGTAATCGAAACCAAAATTCGGACCCTTTAAACGAAGTAATTTTCCCATGTCGGTTATTTATTTATTTTTTTAATCCTGTTAATACTTAAAAACATACTACCGCATGTGTAGTCACACCCCATCCAATCAGCAGCATGGAAGCAACAAGGAAGCTAACTCAAACGGCAAGTTAACACACACAGACGAGTGGCGAGCCCCAATGTGAGATCACTTTCACTTGCGTCTTCACTAAACTTTGTCAAATCTATGTTTTAAAGCTTGCCAGTTTGGACATTCAAGCAATTTTAGACCACCGGATGTGTATTATTATACTGAGCTACTTGCACTAATGCAACTCTAACCCTCACACTCATACAGACAGTAGCTTCACGTGAAGATTGCGCACACAGAGAGGAGTGCAGAAACACTGTCCTGTTATGTATCACTGTAGCTATGAAACTCAAATGTTATAGCATCTTTTTTTCTACTTTTTAAAGTAACTACTTACAACCCACAGCTTCACAATTAATAGAGAGATGATATGACTTGGCTAATTCACACATGCATTCGTTCTCATTAATGAATTCAAATAAATTTACTGGTACTGTGCTAATTTGCAGAAATCTGTAAAAACCTAAGAAAACTAAAAAAATTTCCCATTTTTAATAGTCAAGCATATTTACAGTACAAACCTTGTCCCTGAACTATGAGGGTCAAAAAAAAAACAAAACAAAAAAAAAAACAAAACAAAATAATAGTTCATTAATTGTAATTGAGGTAAAATGTTCAATTAATCACGATTTTGATTTTAGGTCTTATTGTCCAGCCCTAGTGTGTACACAACCACCCTACAATGGTAAAAATCCACACACTCCTCTTTTTTAATCCCCATAAATCATAAGCATTGTCTCAGAACAAGCTGTTTGCAGATTGTAGCTTTTGTGATGTCACAAATGCTTAGGCCCCACCCATGACTGCTGAGGGACTCTGCTCTATTAACATAGATCCCACCCCAAGTGAGCCGCACATGGTCCACCATGTTTATATACTCGCTAGAGCAGCTAGTGATAAAATATTTCAGCTACGTAAACAAATGTTCTGTTGTTGGCAGTAATAATTAACATAATCATCTCAATAAACTCCAGTGCCCGGTTGCATAAAGCACCTTAAGTTTTTCCCTTAAGTATGACACTTAAGGCGTGATTTCCCCTTAACTAAGGGAATGACTTAAGGGTGTTGCATATAATCTCTTAAACTGTTCTCTTAGGTAAGGGAAACCGTTAAGTGTTTAACGACAGCATCCCAGGTTTTGCCGTTAAAAAATTCTACTGTTGCCATGGACACGTTATTTGTTAATACGTATCGTGGTAAGTTTTCACAGAAAACAACATAATATGGATAAGGAAAACAAAAAAGAAAACCAAATATGAAAGAGACGAGAAACTCAAATTGATTGTTTACTCAAAATTGAGATTTCTGCCGTCATTCACTCACCCTGACGCCCTCATGTCGTTCCAAACCCATAAGACTTTCATTCATCTTTGGACAACAAATAAAGATATTTTTAATATTCTCTCATCATTTATGTCCATTTATTGAAAGACATCCATATGATTACGGCTGTGTCGGAAGCTCAAATGTGCGCGCAAGAACCAATGAGGGTTGTTTTTGCGTGTGATGCACGCACGTTTGCGCTTCCGTTTACCATATAAGATATGTTATAAGATGTTATATTTCATCAATGTTTATGTGAATAAACCGCTAAAGTACAATTTGTCTATCATATAAAGCGGCCGATCGTGGCACGTTATACGACTTGGATTGAACCTGCTCACTCTGTGTAACACTTAAGGTGAAGTTTTACGAACCTTACGATATACTTAGGGAAATGAAGGTTAAGGGGCTTTATGCAACACTTACGCATTACTTAAGTGAAAAATATATACTTAAGGGAAATTCTTAAGGGTTTATGACGTTTCGCCTAAAGAAACCCTTAAGTAACACTTAACGGTTATTTTCTGCAACACCCTTAAGTTTAAGGGAAACATAAGGGCGATCTTAAGGGAAAATTACACTTAAGGTGCTTTATGCAACCGGGCACAGGCATCTGAGCAGTGGATTCATTTCATTTATAAAGTGTCCAAGAATGTGTCCAAGAAAATAGCTAAATTTGTATATATGTTTGTGTAAATCATTTCACCACAGGAATGCTTTGCAAACGAGGGTCAGTAAAACGCATGGTTTGCAAAAAAAGTTGATGCTCAAAAGATGGATCTACCAACTGTTCATGATCAAACTTCATACCCAGAACACATAAGAACTAATGACATAGCTCTGGTCTCTATGAATACAGTCAGAGACAGTGGTAACTTTAGCCACATTAGCTGTACAGTGTGCTGACAAGCACATTCACAAAGGTGGTTGCAAATATTCACAAAATAAAGTGTGGCACTTACGTGTTCCTGGGCCAGTTGCACCAGCTGTGCGTAATTTACAACTTAGCCAAGTTATGACATAAAGGGGCACTAAGTTACAACTTACACACTACTAAATATTTCTAAACAGCGCACTGCTGTGTGCATTGGTCCATGTTGTGCTTGTCAAATTAATTTCCATCAGTATTTATGTATTAATCCTTATTAATTTAATTTCAAATAATGTTTTTTAATCTTATTTACATATAAAAACACTTTTATAACATCCATTGAAGATTGTCGTAGTTAATGGAAATGTATTTTTACTGTTACCTGAGGCAAAATAAGTTAGAATGAAGGAAAAACTGAAATTGACAGCAACAACTTCTGCTCAAGTATTTGAAGGCTGCTTAGATAATTGAGGGTAAACGTCATATTATGCGACTGTGCATTACTTTACGGAAAGCTTACGACCTACTAGCTATTTCTAGTTACTTCTGCCTTTTGAACAAATGGTGTAACCGAATAAAGTACACACTTAGTTACAAAAAAGCTAGTAGTTACTAAGCCTCTAGTGTGGACTTTACATTCCAATTTAGGAAAGAACTTATGAACGGGGTAACACTTTAGAATACTGATCCTTCATTAATGAATAACTAGATGAGTAACGTTCGATGTTTACAAAAACATCAAAACTTTACAAAGACTTCAGTAGTTACTAGAGAGTTATCATGTTTTTCACTTTAGAATACTGATCCAAATAAATAATTAATTCTTTCTGAAGGATTTGGTAATACTTCAGTCATTACTAATGGGTTACTATCACCTTCACTTTATAATTAATTATACATTATGCATTATTCTCATTAATTACGAACATGTATATAGTAGTTCTTAGTAGTTCTCTGGGAGGTGTAAAAAGAACAGTAGTTACTGATTAGTTAATAGTGAACTACCACCTTCAACTGAGCACTATTACTTATTAATTAATTCATCAGAGTTTATTGTTAGTTAATAGTAGTTACTAGAGTGTTAATAATGCATTACTCATTTGTTCTTGTGTAGTTATTCATTAACGAAGGATCAGTATTCTAAAGTGTTACCATGAACGGCTGGTGCAACCCTACCCAGGATATGAAGTTTAAACATGTACAGTTAGTAATGATCCATCTTTGGGAATTCTATTAAATGTGTGGGGTTCTCCAGTTCTGCTGTTGCTGTAGTATTCGAAGCAAGAGCTGGAAAGGCTCTTCTGGAAAGGGGACAGAGAGCAGCAGCTCATTTGCATTTAAAGACACACACAGACAAAAACAGTGTGTTTCTCCCACCCAAATAAATTATCTAGGGGGGGCGGGGTATTTTGACCTGAAACTTCACAGACACATTCTGGGGACAACTGAGTTTTATATTACAAGTCTTATTTACATATAAAGAAGGCATGATACACTAGAAAGAATTACTTAAATATGAATGGCACAGTGGAAAACCAGCATTCATAATCATGATCAACAATTTCATAAACAATTTGCAGGGTTTTTGCACTGAAATAATAGTAATATAATAATTATTTATAATATAAAATTATAGTGGTGTAATATAGTGCAAAAGGTAACAAAAATCACAGCAGATATTGACTTAGAGTTCAAATACAAAATATTGGGTATATATTACCCTATTAATGTCCACTGCAAATGTACAATTATGAACTTTTTGCTGTTTTGCTAGTCACTAGTCAAAGCTGTTACATTTTACTAGTGCAACTTACAATTCGTTAATGACAATGTCTGGAACCCATATCTTCTCTCTTGGTAGTGAAATCTTTTTTGTTCCACACTCATCAGGATCCCAGCTTAAACCTTCAATCTGCCACCTCTACAAAAGAGAAGTAATTCTGCTCTTTAAATAGTGTTCTTGCAATACAGTAGTTAGAACAGGCCTGGATGTATTAAGCATTGTTACATGTGTTTGGATCACACAAACCGGCTGTTAATACCAGGTCTAAACAGTGTCTTTGTTGACTCTTACCATCCTCACCCACAGATATGTTTCCAACACCTGTGATTTTTCATTCTGAAAGAGAATTTATATGGATTCTGTAAACATTTAGTGGTATTAGTACTATAATAATGTCATAATTTTGTAAATTTTAAGTAAAAGTTGCAGACTTCCATAAGGTAGCTTACCACTCCTAAAATGCCATAAAGAGTCAAGTCCACACTGACGTTGGTGGAAGTTTTCAGACTTATAACCGGCCTTGCCTCACTGTAGCTGATGACTTCCACTTTCATGGCATTAAGGAGCGACTTTGTTGTTGGTTCTGAACAGTTTAATGGCTCTACAGATCCTAGCAATAGAGCTGAAAGAACAAAACTTGAATACAGGATGTGAAATTTTATATAATTTAATCAGACTATAGATAGACGTTAAAGGTCTGGTTATGCAGTGGACAGTGCGGTTTGTTTGTTAATTAATGCATCTTTTTGGATAAACTTTATTTCAATGTTCCACTTTAGACATTCTGCTAACTATAAGTAACGTTGCAACTACATGCTAACTAACTCTCATTAGAGTATTAGTAGGCTGTAGTAGACTGTTAGAGTAGGTTTTACGATTTAGGTGTTACGATTAGTAGAATAAGTTGACATGTAGTTGCAAAATAACTTATAGTTACAAGATATTAAGCAGACAGTCTACTAATACTCCAATGACTGCTAGTTGACGTAGCTGCAAAGTTACTTATAGTTCGTAGAAAGTCTAAAATTGACCATCAAAATAAAGTGTTACAATTTTTTTATTTTTATAAATCTACTATCAAATCACCACAAATGTTCTTGCTGTAAAATCAGTCATTTAATTGGATTAAGGAAACAATTGATTTGTATGGAAATGTATCTTACATTGTATAATCAAGCAGTTGGTGATCCACTGGAACCAAGTGTGAGTGGTATACCATATTGTAGCCTGTTGCATGAAACATGAATACATGAAAATACAATATATGTCACTGAGTAATTAAAACAAATGTACGGAGCCTCTAAAGGGCATGGTGATGGGAAAAAAAAAAACATGAGTTGGGAGGAAAAAATATATTTAAAAACTTTTGTGTCCACTTGCAAAACATTTCCCTTCCCCTGAGAAACTTTGCATTCGCTTGCAAAACTTTTATGTTTCCTCAGAAAAAATATTGCCTTCCCTCAAGAGACTTTGCGCTCACTTGCAAACAACTCAAAAGATTTACTAGCAAATGCAAAGTTTCTCAGGGAAGCACAAATGTTTTGCCAGAGAATGCAAAAGTTTTAAAATATATTTTCCCTCCTAGCTCATACTTTTTTTCACCACAATGTCCCTTTAGGGGCTCTGTACAAAAGCTCTCAACTCTCATTACCAAGATTCTTTAACATTACCAATATATTAAACTGTACAAAATTAGAATTTCCCTGAACACTTTTTAGTGATATATGGGGAAATTAAATGCTCTGGGTCAAGACAAGCCAAAAAGTAAAAAAAAAATTAAAAAAAAAAAAATAAAAAAATTATTAATTTCCCTTGGCAATACACACAAATTTAAATAAAATGAAATCTTATAACACAGAAATTGTATTACATTTATTAGTCTTACCTCTTTTCTTGGAAGATGGTTAAAAGCCATCAGGTCCTCAATAAATTGGACTGCAACTAAATGTTTAGCAGATTTTACTTTACCAGTTTGCATGTGTGGAGGTTTGTATGGCACAGTGGCTAGTGAACATAACCTAAATACTTGCTTTTTATATGACTTATTTGCTTACACAAATTAGAATAACCAGAATGGGGGACAATGCCTTTTTCCACATCCATTTTTATAAATTCTCTCAATATTTTATAGCCATTTGACAATATCAAATATCCCAATATTCATGTGTTTGATCAAAACTTTATTTATTTATTTATTATTATTATTTTTAAATCCGAAGAACCATAATTTCCAATAAACATTGTTTTGCCAGCTTGTCACGATGAGAGCAGACTGGGGCCTGAACCACAATTTGAGCTGCTTTTCTGGTATGAAAAGACCAAATGTGTCACACACTGTTTGTGTTTTGCACCGTTTCCTGCTCCTTGTTAGTCGTCATGGTTATTCATTTGATTCCATCATTATGTTCAGGTGTGTGTGTCTTGTTATGTCCTCTATTTAAGTTTAGTTCGGTTTTTGTCTTTGTCGGGTCTTGTCTCTGTGTAGTGTTATTGGATGTATACCATTAGTATTTCCCTGTGGATTATTAAAGCCTGCTTAACTACATATTCTTCGTGCATTTTGTCTCTTACCTCACAACCCAAGACAGAAGACCCAACCCAAAAGTGCAACTAAAAAAAAAATTGTTTGTTTGTTTTTTTCCCCTCTTTCATCTCCAGTCTTTTGTTTAGATTCTTTTTGTTTATTATGGACTACCCTACTGTAAAGCTGCTATGCCTTGAGCAGGGAGAACGCTCCCTCGAGCAACACCTGGAGGAATTCTTGGATCTGGCTCATCATGCCACCTTACTAGATGACTGCCTCTTTACATTTCTTTGCAATGAACTCAACACCGCTACATGAGCGCAGTTGTCCGGGGAGGCTCCTCGAGGGAGCTTTGCTGCCTTTGTGGAGTGGGTGCTGGCATCCTGTGGATCTTCCTTCACCTTTGACGACATCACCAGCCCCACTCCAAACCCAGTGCCCAGCCAGAACCCATTGTTCGGGATAAAGCTGTTTGAGTTCACCGCAGACGTCAAGGCCTTTTCTGACGCAAGCCCACACCATTGTGGGTGTGTGAGCCCAACATTACCACTGAGGCTGATATGCATGAGTCTGACAAGGTGCACATGCCGGCTGCGGCATCCATCGCTGAGGGAGCTATTGAGGAATCGGAGGAGAAAGGAGAGCCCCGCCCACCCTCCTTCCACTGAGAATGAGACTCTGGCACCAAGTTCAGACCTTCAGTTAAGAGACTCTTCGGGTTCTTCTCAATATCCCTCCTCGCTTTTCCTCGCTCCTCCGTCCTTCATCCTATGACCTGGAAAACGATCGAGCTCAGCCATCTTGAAGGACATCTCAATTCTCTAATTGCACCGCGAGGAGGCGAGGAACGAGGAGTGAGGAGGCTTTCCTGAGGAGTCATGAGCGAGGATACACAGGTGCATCCTTTGTGGAAGTCTTTCTCCTCGAGTAACTTGACGCACGCATAAATTCTCCTCCCCCTTCTTATCGGTCACAATAATTTAAATATATTCTTTACTTTTACAAATGAAATAAACTTTATATCTCATATATTTCAACTAGGCATCTTGCTTTATAAATATTTATTATATTTTTTTAAATAACCAAATTTTAACAACATGTGGGTATATCCCTCGAGTGTAGCTGGTGACGCTTTGAAGTGACGCTAAAGGGAGCGAGGATTTATCATTTCACTTGATTCAATTCCTCCGTCCTCTCGTCTATTCCTTGCGTCCTTCCCTCGCATCCTGGAGGGGTGGAGCTAAGACGTGAGGAAAGGAAGCAAGGAAAGGAAACGAGGATGCACAAATAAGAATTGAGAAGCACCCATTATCTGTCCCACCCAGCCTCCCTCTCCCATCACCTCACCTAACCACCATAGAGGACTTAACCTTTATCAATTGGACTATTTTCCAGTCTCATTCTCAGCCCTCAGCCATTCCTGTCACCCACTCGTCACCATCTCCCACCAGTCCCACTGTATCCACTCCTCTCAGTGGCACCGATCCACCTCTCGCCAGCTGGGAAGTGGGAACTGTCTCTTCCTGGGCAAGAGGAGCCCACAACTCAGCCTACAGCCCTCAGGCTCCGCCACTGCCCTTGGTCGCTCCAGCTCTGACCTCCAGACCCACACCATCATCGCAGGATGTCATTGCTGCAGTTCAGTTGCGGCCGCCTGGGTATTTGACGTCGTTTGGCTACGCCGTAGGCTCCTAGTCCAGCTTCATCACCTCTGGCCGTCCCCATGGGGAGCACAGTTCTGGCTGTGGCCTGGGCAATGTCCATCATGCCTCTGCTCAATGCTCCACCCTGGCTCCTCCAGTTTCCTCTGTCAGCATGTATACCCTTCACCATCTCCTGGCTCCTTGCTTATGGCATTGCCTCGACCACCTCTAAAGCCCCCTCCGTCCCTCCCTGATTTCTTCTGTTACAGCGCGAGGACATGCCTTCTGGTAGGGGGCGTTCTCACACCGCATGGACTCTGTTTGTGTTTGTTTTCCTGCTCGTTAGTAGTTATGGTTATTCATTTGATTTCACCATTATGTTCAGGTGTGTGTGTCTCATTATCTCCTCTAATTTCAGTTTGGTTTGTTTGTCTTTGTCGGCTCTTGTCTCTGTGTAGTTGTGTTGGATGTACCGTTGGTATTACCCTGTGGATTATTAAAGCCTGTTTACCTTTATCATCTTTGTGCATTTTGTCTCTCACGTCACAACCCGTGACAAAATGACAGATGTCTAGTGTTGTATCAAGGTTCTTGTCTTTCTGTATGGGTGAGATGGTTGTGCCGACAAGGTCTTGGCAAGGGTGGTTCTTGGCTGGAATTTGCACCAGTTTGGGTTTTGATGGGCATTTATGCAGGTTATGCTAGAATGCAGTAAAAACTCTGTAGTAAATCAGCCATGCTTTCTACACTGTTTTTCACTATAGGAACATGAGGAAGTATGATATTTAAGCCTTATTAAGATTCATAACATTCGTTGCAAAATCATTGCAACCTCTAAGTCATATTATTGCTGTACATTTTAGGTTTATGAAATAGCATAATAAATGCTCCCAAGCTCCCATATATGAACTTGCATACAGATGCAAATTTTAAATATACTATTAAAAAATGTGACTTTGAAAAACCTTTGTAACCACTTAGCAAAAATAATACAACTGTACCAACAAGCCACTACTTACAGTTTACTGTACACACTTAAAAATGGTGTTCTTTACTGACATTGATGGATCCATGAAGAACAGTTAACATCCAAGGAAACTTTCCATTCCACAAAATGTTCTTTATAGTAGATAAGAAAGGTTATTTGGATTATTAAAATGTTCTTCACATAAAAAATGGTTTGTTTGCAGAAAGGTTCTTTGGGAAACCAAAACGTGTTTGTGGAGTGTAAAAATGGAAAATGGAATGTAAATATATTTTTCTCTCCAGTTTTTATTTTTTAGTAGATTATTTTTAGTAGAATATTTATTTGATCATAATTTCTAGATAATCTTGATGGCAGAATTTAATAATGAAAAATCTTTAAAATGAATTCCGAAAGGGGTTATTTATTTAGAAAATTAACATCAATGGGTAAAGTCTGAGGTGTCATTTATGCAGTGATGTTGCTAACATCAGTTGTCGGTTTCATTACCATCTTGCCTCTTGAAAATAAAATGATAAATAAATCTGTGGCATAAACCATGAACAACTCAAGAACAACTCCAGAAAATACTTTATACTTTTAACTCCAGAAAATACTATCCTTCATACTTTTAAGTTGGACAATTAGTATTAGCTTAGCTTGCTAAAACAAGCACAGTTGATGATATGCTGCATTCACATGCTATTGGAAATTTCCTGCTTCCTACTTCTGAAGTCATGATTATGAGCTTGTCGCATTCAAATGCTTTGTTGTCAGAAAGAACAGGAATTATTGACACCAGGTTTATTGACTATTTCTTGAGGAAACCTTATTAAAGCCAAAATGAAAAATATTTTAGTGTCCCATTCGTTGACACCCATAAAAACATTCACCATGCTATGTAGATGTTAGTTTGATGAAGCAGTGAGTGTTCTGTAAAATATGTGCACAGGAGCATAGTCTTTCTTTACAATAATACATAATACAGGATTTTTAGTTGTTTTCACAGATCCGCGTTGTCATCTATACAAAGAAAATAATATACTTTTTTTTTGTCTTTTTTTTTTTTTTTACATTGTTGTCGTGTAAATGTACCCTATTTGGCTTCTCTTGTTACGTTCTGTGTATTTATACCCATGGTCCTGTTTAGATCTGTCGGTTCTCATTAATGTATTGTTTGGTTTGCATTTTTTACAGTGCTCTCCTGAGAATTTTGTATAGTTAATAAAGTCGGTTGAATCTCTTTTGACTTTGTGAGTACTGACCAGTAACCATGACATAAATGATTATTCATATGTGTAAATATGCACTACTTTAACGACAAGGCAATGTAGCTGTTGTGGAAAAAAACTAATAATAAAGAATAGCAGTCAGAGCAACAATCATTCTGCTCTTTGCCATGTTTAAAGTTTATGGCCCGTCCAACTCAGAACTTTGGATATCAAAATGAATCCTGTGGATCCCGGTAGTAAATACGATTTGAGAGGGCATTCGTGTCCAATTTTCAACTAGGAAACTTGTATTTATTGTCATTCCAATAGCATGTGAAGGTGGCATAAAATTTTACAAAAAAACAATAGCAAACAATTCTCAAAACTGAGTCATAAGAGGAACAACAACCTCACATGAGCTCCTGTACTCAGGCAGTGACCACAAGGGTTTAATGGATCATACAAACCAAGCAAACCAAAGTGGAAAATTGGATTATAGCACTTAGACTATGTAAATGATGGACATTTGTAAAACCTGAATATTTGATTAAAATCAAACAACCAAATTGTCTTTGATCTCTTTGCTTTCTTCTTCTTTTTCATTATCTTTTTCGCAGTTTTGGCTTTTCGTCCACACTGAGACAGCAGTGTTTTTTGTCCATTGAAAATAGAGCTTTTTGAATACGCTATCCCAAATGGATGAATTTTAAATGTTTTTATGTTGTAGTGTGGACTGTGAAAAAAGAGGTATTCAAAAATGATGGCATGTTTAACCATGTGTCACATATTGTACCCATATAGTATATATCTATTGTTGTTCCTGCAATGTTGTGCCTGTTATATACTTTCATAATAGTGTTAAAAACAAATATTAAATAGTACAATCTTCAAATTACATTCATGCAAAAATTTACTTACGTGGACTGGCATTTGAGTACGACCTGGACACATCGAGTGGTGAGATATTTTGCTAATAAAATGATCGTGGCAGAAGAATTGCATGAGGATTATGTCTGGTGTCTCAATATCATCTAAGCAAGCTTTTATTATGCATTATGCTGTGAGATGATATAAGAGTTTACAGATATTTCAGTGTGGATGAACAACTTTTAGAAAATGCTAGGGTGAATAGAGAGTGATTTGAAAATGAAAACTGTTTGCAGATATATCTAGATTAATATAGATGTAGACTAACAGCCCATTCACACTAATAGTGATAACTATAATAATTACTAAATTAGCACCCACACCAACTAAAGATAATGCTCTGTTTATTCATGATTTCAGTTTTTTAACTTTGGTTAGTGTGTAATGTTGCTCTTAGAGCATAAACATCATCTGCAAAGTTACAAGGCTCAAAGTTCAATGCAAAGGGAGTTTTCTTTTTTAAAGAATTAACTGTTTCAAGGCCCCAATATATTTCAAGCAAAGTTCTTTTTCATTCTTTGTTTAGGGGTAAAACAAAGTTTGAAATACGCGAGCAGTGATATACTGTAATCGAACATCTGACGATATCTAAAAATGTTTCACACTTTCCTCTCAGTAACAAAAGAAACACAACAAAATTGAGAAATATTTTTAGGATATTTTTTAAAAAAGCATAAGAAAAGCATCTTATTATGGCAACGTGGATATGTTTGTTTGCACAAGCTCTGTAATTCTTTTTAAAATAGATTGCTTAAAATTAAGAAGCTTTACTGTATTAAACACGAAAAACAGTGTCAGTCTCATTTCATCAGAAGTTCAACTTTGTTTTCTACTATTAAGCAGCTTTCCAGTGTTCATGTTTTTACGCGCGGACGTCTGACTTCTACGGACTCTAGAAGAGAAATGAACTGGAAAAGATTTTCTAAGTGAAAGAAGGCAGAGCCTCAGTGCACACCTACCTTACATAATGGTCATGGACCAATGGTAGTACGAAAGGTGTTTACTAGCCGAAGCAAATTTTTTAAGAAAGTTCGCTTTGGCAAGCTGTTTCGAACTTCCAAAACAAACTCCAAACGAACTTAGTTTCGGCCTGATTTTGTTCGAAATGTCGTCACGTCAGTTCATTCTTCGATTTTGTTTAAAGTATATCGGGGCCTTAAGGACTACAACAAACAGCTAGTAGAAACTACAGTGAGCTTCTTTCCGGGTTAGTGACGACATCTTAGTGCTGCATTTGACACTATTGATCACAATATTCTTTTAAATAGACTCAAAAGCTATGTTGGCATTAATGGAATCACATTGTCATGGTTCAAATCATACTTATCTGACCATTATCAGTTCGTAGTAGTAAACAAAGAGAGGTCATGTTGATCACAAGTTCAATATGGAGTACTGCGAGGCTCAGTACTAGGACCTTTGCTTTTCACTCTGTGCATGCTACCCTTGGGAGATATCATTAGGAAGCATGGCGTTAGTTTTCATTGTTACGCTGATGATACTCAGCTCTATATTTCTTCACGCCCTGACGAAACTTACCAATTTACAAAATTAACGGAATGTATAGCTGATATAAAAAAATTGGATGACCAGTAACTTCCTACTACTAAATTCTGAAAAAACATACTTTTGAAAAAAATCAAATATGTGTAACGGAGGGAAGTCCACTGGAGGCGAGCGTAGTTTAGAACCCAAGTGCAGTTATTGACAAAAATCCAAAAGACAAACATAAACAGGAACAAAAACAAAGACGTAACTTGGCATGGCTTGGCTTGGCTTGGCTTGGCTTGGCTTGGCGTGACTTGACTTGACGTGAACAGAAGACAGATACTAACACTCACCAAGAGCAGGTTACATTAAACAATACATGACAAAGGAACATGGGGAAGACAATGGCTATAAATACAAGAACTGATGGAACACATGACTAGGACAACCAATGGGGAAGTGACACAAGGAACAAGAGAACCAATAACAGAACAGAACTGAAAACCACATGAGTATAACCAACCAATCAGAACATGACACATGGGCCGTTTCTCAAAACCAAGTTCACAAACTTCGGACTCGCATCCTTGGTAGTTAGGACTTAGCAAGTTCGACTCAGGAGAACGAACTCCCGTGGACCGGAGACCACAAGTCCGGTGATTCTGCAAATGGAACGGCAGCGTTCTTGATAACGTCACTCAGCTCTCTCTGGCTTCTCTTTATGTATATTTTAGCCAAGAATAAAACGAAATTTGTTATAAAACACCACTCTGCCTCTTTTCGTTTTATTTAAAAAACAAACAAAAACATATTAGCCTAATAGTCTCGGGCAACGAGTGATCTGCAGTGTGCATATATTTATAACAAAACGAAATATTAAACAACCCTGCCTCTTTTCATATATATTTCAAAAATATTAAATGTAATACTATTTGTGCATACTCTGATTAACTTCACTGTAATAAAATGAAATAGGCTATAACATAAAACAATGTCTCTATTTGTTTTATGTCAGTTTTAATGATCAATAATAGCCATTATAAAAGGTAAGAATATACAATAAGAAATAAAGCAAACAATTCAGTCAAGCGTACAAAATCAGTGCTTTAATAGGATACAAAAGTTAAATAACCATATAAAGTTATGAAACGTCACGTTGCCCTCAGCCAAAATGGAGCCAGCGGCAAACGTCAGAAGGATTAGCCGAGGTAAGGCTGCTCTCGGCTGGGTACATGAGCGCTGAGAGTCCGGTGATCGCCTGGATCTCACAACTCCGACAATGTCAGATCAAATTGTCAGAAAGGCGCAATCTTTATCAAGAAACCACAAATTTGAGCTTTAAACCAGCACATTCTCGCCTGAAAAACTCTTAAAACTACATATCATGACATAAAAACAGTAATATGTTTAAATTATGCAGGGGTTTCTCCTTTACTATTGACGCTTGCTGGTTAGTGCGAGATGCATTCTGGGATACCTGGCTGTCTCAAGTCTGCACAAATCACCTCTCGATGCATCCTCGATAAAAGGGGCGGATCAAGAACACATCCGGGAATTTGAACTGAACTCGGCTAGATGCGAACTTTGAATTGGAACAGTACTTGGACAGCGACTGATGACATTTCACAAGTCCACAAGAACACAAGTACAGACAAGTACGCATATTGAGAAACGGCCATGGACTAAGGGAGAACATGTGGAGCAAGGGAAGCATGACACAAACAAGAATCATAAATCAACCACAAAATAAAAGACATGAAATCATAAATGTGAACACAAAACCAAAATACCCGTGACAATATGTCAAATAACTTGGATGCCCCCAATATTAAATATAAGTCTAAAAATAAATAATTCTTGATCCAACTCATGATCCGCTCTTGCTCACAACATGAAATTTCTCTGTACTGTACAGAGAACTGTACAGTTACTGGTAGCCATTAAAGAAAACATAGTTTCATATTTATGTTTAAATAGGCCTTATGTATCTATTTGATTATGAATAGTGAACAGCATGAGTAAGATAACCCACATTCTGAAGACAGAAAAATGTATCCATCCATAAAAAAGTAATCCATATGGCACCAGGGGCTTAATAAAGGCCTTTTGAAGCGAAGGGATGTGTTTTTGTAAGAAAAATATACATATATAAAACTTTATAAATTTGAATAATGAGCTTCCGGTAGACGACCACACGCAGAATGCGCAAGTTGACTAGCTCTAATTGAGTAATCCTCTGACGCGATGTATGACGCAGGATGTAGGAGTATTATAAGGTTAGACGCCTCTCACCGTTCAAACAAATTCAAGCTTTTCTTATATCAAAATCCTCCTCCCCCTTCTAATTTGTGACCAGTGTTTTGTTTTGCTCTCTCTTCTTCGCCTCCATGTTCATCATTGCGTTTGGGTCAAAGGTTGCTCTTCTGCCCAAATTGACGTGCGCAACATGTGTACTGTCGTCTGCCGGAAGCTCATATATTTGAATTAATAAAGTTTTATATATGGATATTTATCTTACAAACACACATCCCTTTGCTTCAAAAGGCCTTTATTAACCCCCTGGAGCCGTATGGACTACTTTTTTTAAGGATGGATGCATTTTTTCTGTCTTCAGAATGTGGGTTACCATTCACAACCATTATAAACCTTGGAGGACTAAGGATACTTTTAAATATATCTCAGATTGTGTTGGTCTGAAAGAAGATTGTCATATTAACCTAGGATGGCTTGAGGTGGGATCATTTTCATTTTTGGGTGAACTATCCCTTTAAGTTTTGTTTTGTAGAAATTGTATCTTAATTTTAATCAATATTTCAATAACCAATTGCCTGGATTTAATAAATAAGAAGCATATATAGCAGAAAATATAATAATGGCATGGAGGCGCGGGCGCGATCACTTGCACGTGAACTGGAGTGTGACTTGAACAAACTGGGCTAAATGAACAAACTCAGCCGCTGCTTGCCTCACAGTCACAAACATGAGAAACATATCCATAGAAAGCTTGAAATGTCTACTTTTAAATGAAATAATTCAAAACAAAAAGAAATAGGCTACTCTCTGATTATGTGATCTGAAAGAAATGTGCATTCTCTCTCTAAGCGCGTCCAGTATGCAGAGATGATGAGAGTCAGCAATTCTACGCTGCTGTTTCTCTTCTCCTAAAAATGCTCTGTTGAGTTCCTGATTCTATAAAGCCCCTCCCTTAGAAATACGCAATGGATACAACTTGGTTAAAATTAAGTAAACCTAACATAAAATTGTACGTATTTGTGAGCTGCGTGATATGCAAATATTCTATCCAGCCAATGAGTGAAACTGGAGCCATTTTGAAGTGTGATGTGGTGAAGACAGCAAGAAACTCTGTCAGGTAAGCTGCCTTTAAAGACAAACTAAGTAAAATATTACAGATTTCAAACAGTCATAAACACTCGTTTATTGTGTTAGTGTTAGTCTCTGTGCACATTTAGTCCACAAATGCCTCCTAATGAAGAACAGGCATAACATGTGACATTCCAGGAAGATAATAAATGCACGATTGCGACGATGTATACATGTATTGCCTCAGAATTTGCGTCTGAATAGCGCTCGCTCTGTGGGCGTGGCTGCATTAGCGGATAATGAGCTGAATCATGGACGTCTGACATGGCTCTTTTTTCATACAGATTACATAAACAGAATACAGTATTTGTTTTTGATTTGACTTACATGATTTAAAACCTGACATTTCAACATTTCTTTAGACATAAGTCTCATTTTTGTGTCATTAGTATTCACTAAGTTACACTTCATTTTCTGAGAACTATCAGATTGGACTTTCTATCAGAGGAGACATTCTATAGTTTCAATTGATTTCACAATTTGGCGAGGGTTGGCAAATCTAGGATGTGCTTTCGGAACATGAGTTGGAATGCGCACAGGCATCGGGAGTGTGAGCTACATGTCTAGAATCAGTGTATGCTTTCATTTTCTTTTTTTTCAAAGACACTCGCTGAAGAAGCGCAGGAGCATCCTGACGAGTGGTGGGAGGAGGAAGAACATTAAGACGCGTTTGCATCTTTCTTGGTTGTGTTATTTTGAGCTCCAGGCAGGTAAATAACATCACAATTGAAGCACAGTAACTGCGCTGCCCAGCGCGCAATGCGGATTCCGGCGCGATCCGTTCCTTTGGATAAAAGGAGCACCGTTAAGGCCTGGTGATCTGTGCGCAGGAGGAATTTACGACCCCACTAGTAAGTTCGCTACTTTTCAATGGCCAACATCCTGATCTTCTCCCAGAACCATTGCCACCACGTGATGCAGGTCCTACAACAGCTCAGGAAATACCATCTGTACCTCAAGCTCGAGAAATGTGAGTTTCATCACCCCGTGGTCCAGTTCCTCGGTACACATTCTGAGCGCCGATGGCATCCAGATGGACCAGGGGAAGGTCCAAGCCATCCAGAGTTGGCCTCAACCTCAGATGGTAAAGGAGCTCCAATGATTTCTTGGCTTCACAAACTTCTATCACCGAATCATCCAGAGTTTCAGCATCCTTGCTACTCCACTTACCTGCATGCTCCGGTTGAAACCCAAGTCCCTGTCCTGGACTCCAGAAGCTCGAGCCTCATTCGACAAACTCAAACAAGCCTTTTGCACTGCTCCTATCCTCACACATTCCGATCCTGAGCTCCCCTTCATCGTTGAGGTGGATGCCTCCACCACTGGCGTGGGAGCAGTGCTCTCACAATATCACGGAGAGCCTACTCTACTGCACCCTTGCGCTTACTATTCCCAGAAGCTATCCCCAGTGAAGCGGTATTATGACATTGGAAACTGGGAGTTACTCGCCATCAAGCTGGCATTAGAGAAATGGAGGCACTGGCTGGAGAGCGCTCAACAACCCTTTACAGTTATTACCGATCATAAAAACCTGGAGTATCTCCATAATGCCAAAAGACGTAATCCTCAACAAGCTCGCTGGGCCCTCTTCTTCACACGCTTTCAGTTTACCATGAGGAGAGAAGAACATCAAGGCAGTCTGACCAATCAGAGCAGTGTAGGCTCACGTAAAGGAGGGGTTTAGAGAGACTGATTCTTTGAACTGCTTCTAACGAATTGTTCACAAACAGGTGAAATTAAATGCATTTTATGAGAAAATGAAAGTGTTTTTTGACCTTGCATGCATGTAGTTTTTTGACCTTGCTATTGTAGGAGACTCCCAAAACAATATTAGGAACCTAAAAAAAGGCAAAATAGGGGCACTTTATTAAAACTTGTGCACAAATACAATGTTGGTTCTGACTCCCTGCCTGCAAATAACTGTCACTTAAATGACCTCGATCTTGTTACACACTCTAAGCCAGGGGTACTCAACAGGCGGCCCGCGGGCCACATCCGGCCCGTCAGCATTACATTTGTGGCCCGCATCATGCTACATATAAATGTATTTTTATTATAATTTGCGTTCAAAATTAGCGTGAATATTACTTCGTTGTTTTACACGTACACAAGGGTAGGCGTACAGTGCACGTGACGCTGTAATCACCACCAGAGAACGCGTATAGTGTACGCGCGCAGCACAGTTTTTCTAACCGCAAAGAACAATATAAACTGAAGGCACTTTGAACGCGCGCATTGAATAGTTTTTGCACTAATTTAGTTTGTCCACAAGGTGTCAGCACTGAAACGGGCTGTTGTTTCAGTCTGAAAAGAAACTGAGAAGACAGAACAAGAGTAACAACAAACACCTACCGTGTTGAAGAGCGCTCGTTTGAGGGGATTAAAAGATGTCAGCAACTCTAATTTTAAACAAGTACAAAGAGATTTTATTGTAACTATTTGAGCGAAAAAGACTAGACAAGCATGAATCTCTCTAGTGCGCATGTGTCGAGCACTTGTGTTCGTGAACGCCACTAAAGGCTCAAGACTGTGCGCGCAAGTAAAAAACAAAGTAACCTTATTTTTCCATGATGAAATGCAGTTGACATTCCTCAAACTTTGCAGTGTGTAAGTTGCCGAGCAGCATGAAAAACACACCTTTTATTCTTAATGTCAATGTGTTACAAACAGAAAGCAAGCAGCGCTCCCATTACAGATCTGTCATCACATCATTGAGCTCACGGAGAATATCGGATTTATCATGTTTACAACGTTGGTTATAGTTAGATAATTCATAAAATTGAGATTGAACATTAAAAAAAATATATATTTTTGGATTCTGACCAAATTAAAAGGTAGGTAGTAATAATAATACAAATAATAAAACATTTATTCTCTGAGTATAAATAGGTGCTATAAAAAGTGTTAAAAAGGTGCAATGGAGTATAAAAAGACTATAAAAAAGTGCAATGTTTTCGTCTTATGGACAAACTCTCATCAGCCAGTGAACAACAGCCAGGCCTTAAAAACTGCACTTTTAGTAAATAAACAGTAAAACTACAAATATTGTCTTAAGTAGGCCTAAATAAAAGTCTTACGATCCAAGTTATAATTTGTGGCCCTTCGCGTCTCATTTGGTTAAAATGCGGCCCTCTTGGCCTCTGAACTTGAGTACCCCTGCTCTAAGCGTTGAAAATGCTATGAAAGAATTATTTTTTTTATAAAAAATACAATTTTCTTAGAACTAATTAATCAATACTGAGTGTTCACAGGATGAACTGATTAATTTATTGTAATGTTAATGTAGCTACATCAAGTTAATCTGATTAACTTATTCATTTTGCTATAACACATACGTGTACCACTTTGGAAGAAAATTATCGTACACGACTTTTTAGTATAGGTAAATGAATAACTAATGATTATCACAATGTAAAAAAAATCAATACTGAACTAATTTAAGCTGGACAATCACGCTGTACAGCCAAAAATTATGTTCCCTCTATCTCTGTAAAGCTATACTTTGACACAATCTGCATTGTAAAAAGCACTGTATAAATTAAGGTGACATGACGAGTCAAACGTACAGAAAACAGCTATTTATCTAAAGACCAACAACTTTTTGACATGAACTGCAAATGACCACAATGCATAAATAATTAGGCGTACGCGTAAGTGGGAAACAAACATCTGAACAAGAGCCGTTAAATATGGTCGCAGGAGATCAGAGATCGTTCAGTGACTTGATACTCACAGCTCATGGGTTAGATTTAGAAACAGTGGTTTAAGTCCTAATCAACGGCTCTGATCTGACCTAAGCGCCGCGG
Source organism: Chanodichthys erythropterus (assembly GCF_024489055.1). Lineage (NCBI taxonomy): Eukaryota > Metazoa > Chordata > Actinopteri > Cypriniformes > Xenocyprididae > Chanodichthys > Chanodichthys erythropterus. Next base: position 2,015,968 of record NC_090230.1, read on the forward strand.
CGGGAACGTTAACTTGTGCTCGTGAGAGAGAGAGAGAGAGAGAGAGAGAGAGAGAGAGAGTCATTCTCTACGATGATAGGCCGAGAAGACACAACATGAGATGAGATGGAAGACGTGCAAGTTCACGTTCTCCTTACAATCATGACATCAGGATCCACACAGCTAGATCAATGAGCCGATTTATAACAACCATCATTAAGTGTCACAAAATACTGAAATTATCGTACATTATAGGATTTTTTTCATTATTGATCGTACATCGTACAGAGGTCAAAATTATCGTACAAATACGATAATTATCATACGTCTGGCAACTATGGGGTCAGATTCCCGCCAATTGTTTTGCAGTCACGGATCAAAAAATAATAAACGTGAATCACAAATTTAAAAACACATGTAAAAATATATAGCACAAACTTAAAAAAATAATGCAAAATGATCGGAATGGCAAAGAACATGGTCACGGATCAAAATATAATAAGCGTAAATCGAAAAATCAAAAGCACATTTAAAAAAATAACAAGCATGAATCAAAACTTTAAACACATTAAAAATGATATTGCACAAATCTTAAACTTGTGCTTATGCGTTCTTAAAAGTTGTTTTCCTTGCTTTTATTACTCTTTTCTTTCTGCTCTCTACATTTTCTGCTTATATTTTGCTCTTTTGTGCGCTTGTGCAGTTTTTCTCTTTGCTCTTCTTTCTACGTTCTGCTCTTGCTTTTCCAAATGTTGCAGTTCGAGTTTCATGTAAATTAGGCTGGGCTTAAGCGCCACCATTGGTCCACTAGTTCTAGATTGACAGCTCCTCCTCTAGCCAATCAATCGAAGGGAGGGAGATGACATCACTTCAATGCGACTCATGGCTACTGATGCTCACACTCATACAGGAGAAGATAACCATCACAGCTGGCAATTTCCGAGCTGTGGTGAACTCTTTCTGTTGCAGGACACTGTTATAATGTATATATATATACATTATAACATGTACATATGTACCTTCATACATGTACCTGCAACTCGACCTGTCACCAGTATATAGGCTACTTCTACCTGGACAATCTTTTATTGTTAAATTTACCATCCTAACGACAACCTGTCACAGTTGTGCCTGTCTGACGATCTATCATTGTTATATTAATCTTTAATGCACCTATCACTGGACTTGGCACCGTGAAACGCAGCGTCCACCATGCAGCAGCCTCACAACATCACTCTTATGTGTGCCTGGCTCGTCTATACCTGTTATGTTACTGTTAGATATTTTTAGTATTCATACAATAATATTAATAATAATATGCTTGCTTCTTGTCTCTTTTATTCCTGTCTTTTGCACAAGAGAATATAACATATGAAACCTACCTTACTAGGCTAATATATTTGCTCGTGAATTACATTTAAAGTAAGATATGCCATGGCAATTGTTTAGATCAGTAGTTCCCAAACGGGTACGTGAGGTGACAGAGGGGGTAACGTTACGCGAACAAAATGCAGAATTTTGCCATTCATTTAATTCTTCTCTACATTAAAATAACATTAAAACTGATCATGTATTTTCTAACAGGTACAATATGCCATATGACATCCAATCAAAATACCACATCTTTTGCGGTCAAATCTGACAGAGTCCATTTCCACATGCAGCGCACATATGGGTGCATATAGCCTACAGTATAGGTTGCGTGCGGAGTCTGCAGCCTGAGCAAAACGCGCAACATACTGCCATTCTGTACCTGCAGATTTAGCACTTACTAGCACGAAGAACAATAGCCTGGCACAAAACGGGCTTAAATATCAATACAAAACATAGCCTACCTTTTGTGAGTTCTTGTTTTTAATGTTGATAATATTATATGAGCAAGAATGCAAATCCAAATATCCACACAACAGTTCAACAAACAAAGGGGTAATATTAAGTGTTATTCTTCACAGTATTGTCAGTATTTGCTCTATTTTGCAACGAAAACAACAGCAGGATTACAACACAGCAGTGCTTCGAGAACGAATCTGCAACTTTGAATGAATTGTTCGTGAAAGTCATGATTCATTCATAAATACAGCCACTTGCTTCTTTGAATGAATGACTCGATGACTCAGGCATTAAGACAGTGACTTACCGCCATCTACTGGCGGTTTTAGTGTTTAAAATAATCACTTTTCACGTTTTTAGCATTGCATATTTCTCAATTGAACATTTTTTAATTTAAAACATTATTATTGTTGTAAAGGTATTCATAAAGATCAAAAACTGCACTAGAAAGTCAATTTAGGGGGCAAATATTGTCCCTTAATGGAAAATTTACAATCTAAGTGGAAGAGAGGGGGTACGCAGAAGGATGGTAAGTGTCTCAGGGGGTACTCCACTCTGAAAAGTTTGGGAACCACTGGTTTAGATCATTGTATGTTGTTCGTAATAGTAAACTGTGCATATTTTGTCATGTATTGTTTTCCTGTAAACAGATTTATAGATTTTGTCTTCCATGTACAGTATGTCATTGACACGGGTGTTGGTTTATGAATTTGATCACATTTTAACACTGAGATTATAAAATTATAAAGTTAAGCAATGGCCTTCACATCAGTGTTTTCCCCAATATTAGAGCAATTGCAAATGTTTATTGAGCTGTTGTATAAATCAATATAGCTATAAGTTAATTTTGAATGTGTTTTTGCACTATTTTAATGAAAGGAGTATCAAACAAAGTCACAGCAGAACAGCTTCGCTAGTCTCTGAGCAACACAGCAGTGTTTCATTAATGAATTCCTGATTTGAACGAGAAGTTTGAATGAACTTTTCGCCACCTACATATCTGTATCTGTAATTTTGTTTTTATTTAAAACATTAATCTTATAGTATTGTGCAATTATGTAGTTATGTAATTAAACACAATAAATGTGTGAATAAATCACTGCATATCAAATCCACCTGGTTTCTGTAACTATCTTCTCTGTAACACTATCGTAGTCAATGCAGAGATGATACATTCAGTCTTAGAATTAATTTACCTATGATCGTTTAACAACAATTAAGAAATATATTAGCTACAGTAGCCTTAGCATATTAGCACCATGAGCCAAGTAATATTTTAACACCAAATACCATATATTATGAACATAAAGATTAACAATCATAAGTAGACTGCACAATAAAAAGAGTATCTCAAAAAGAGGAATTATTTGTCCATAGTTCAGATAACTTTACAGATTGAAAGTCCTTGTAAAGTTTCAGATTAAACTGTTATCTTCTCCTGTATGAGTGTGAGCATCAGTAGCCATGAGTCGCATTGAAGTGATGTCATCTCCCTCCCTTCGATTGATTGGCTAGAGGAGGAGCTGTCAATCTAGAACTAGTGGACCAATGGTGGCGCTTAAGCCCAGCCTAATTTACATGAAACTCGAACTGCAACATTTGGAAAAGCAAGAGCAGAACGTAGAAAGAAGAGCAAAGAGAAAAACTGCACAAGCGCACAAAAGAGTAAAATATAAGCAGAAAATGTAAAGAGAGCAGAAAGAAAAAAGTAATAAAAGCAAGGAAAACAACTTTTAAGAACGCATAAACACAAGTTTAAGATTTGTGCAATATCATTTTTAATGTGTTTAAAGTTTTGATTCATGCTTGTTATGTTTTTTAAATGTGCTTTTAATTTTTCGATTTACGCTTATTATATTTTGATCCGTGACCATGTTCTTTGCCATTCCGATCATTTTGCATTATTTTTTTTAAGTTTGTGCTATATATTTTTACATGTGTTATACATGTGGTATTATTTTTTGATCCGTGACCGCAATACTATTGGCGGGAATCTGATCCCATAGGCAACACCATCTGCTGTTAAAACTAAGCTTAGAGATAGAAAATATCAGAATCGAACCAGAATCATTGTATCCAGAATCGAGAATCAATGTATTGTCCCAGCCCTAATTAGTAGATGTGCTATACTTTTATTATTTAGAAAGTGAACAATAATACAGTGTGTGCAGAATTATTAGGTACATTGATTTTCTGATCATATTTTTTTATAGGCATCAGGAACCCTTTAGTCTCCAGCGCCACCATTTTCCAGAACTAAAACCTACCTGGAGTCTCCAGAAGTGCAAGGTGTCAGGATCTCAGAGATACATTTCATTATATATGATAGGCTCAACTAGTTGGCTTAGTGTTGCATTGACACTAACATGTACGTTTCCGTGCATTAAGAAAGTTCATGCAAGTTCTCTGCGGCATGCTGTTTAGTGGTATAGAAAATAATTTTGTCTTGTTCCTCAGTTTGTAAAAACAAGGTTTTACATATGCTTGCAATGGAAGTTTAATGAGAAAATAAAAGAAAAAAAGAGTCAGATCTAGCTTGCTACTTAAAGAACCACCACTATATGCTTTTTTTGTGTTTACACAGCATTGCTTTATTGATGCAAAATGAAATAATTATGAGATTGAACTTTTTTAAAACAGAACAAAAACATTAAAGGATTCTTCTAATTTACAATTAGAGTAATATGCTCTAAGTCTTACTTCAGGACTATAGTGATTCATATATGCAGATGCGATTTATCATAAGACCAGAATAATCATCATTGACCAAGTTTTCTCTTATGTCTTGTCTTTTCCTAACTATATTTGTAGCATACTTCTGTTTCCTTAGCATACTTCTGTTGCCTAAATTAATTTTAAGTACAAAGGCTGGATTGTAAAGAACATCACCTAATGTGGGCTAAATTTCTTATTTGGTAAACCATGGTCCATGGTAAGAGCGTACAATGTTATAATTCACCTGCGTGCTCAACTATCGAATGCTGTGCATAATCAAAATGAAAAGCTACTGTATGACAAAAGACATAGTATGAGGAGTATGCAGTTGAGCAGTCTTTTAAGAGATCAACCAGTTAATCTGCATTTACACATGTATAGTTTTGGCTGGGCCATTATGCTGTTTTGTCAAAACTGTACCAGTACAACCAGAATATTAGTATGGTGAAAAAGCTGACTGTGAGGAAAACAACATACAAAGCGAACAGAAATCGATCAATAACCTCCCCCAGGTGTATCCACTCCTTTTTGTTCTGATCACTAGAGAAATGCTTATCAACATGCTGGCGAATGGTGAGTACATCTTCATGTAGCATCCTTAGTTCCTTCAGTTCTTGCTCATCAAAATTTAATGGTGTTTTAATGCCCTTTTCATGGTATCTAATTAGATTTCTTTCTTTCTCAGGTGAACAGGAAATTATGTCATTGGTGTTTTCTGTTGGCAGAAATAGTTTGATTTATGTGATCTATAGGTAAGTAAACAATATTCATCATCAGTATTTTGTAAAATAGACATGCTGCACAATTTTTTAAGCTTATGACTTTAATGTATTTGAAATATGGAGTATTTTATTTTAATATATAGATTTTTTTTTTTCTTGTAGAGGCACACATTATATATACTGTCAGTTGTCCAACTGGGTTAATATTATTTTCTCCTTTTTTTTTTTTTTTTTGCAGAAAATGTTTGACTGGTTGTTCAGCTGGAATGAGACTCACTTTGAGGGGCAGAATTCTGGTCAAAGATTTTCTGGCCCAAACAAACCATTCGTGCCAGGTAATGCAGGAACAACACTTTAACCCAGTGTGGTAGAGGAGGATAGTCACTCGAGCCACAAAGAATATTAGTAACGACAATCGTCTCCAATAAACTGGCCACCATCAGTGCTAAACACATAGAGAAAAACACATCTGTGGGGAGAGAGATAGACAATAACATAAGTAACCAACCTTCAAATAAAGTTATTATAAGTATATATATATCAGTGGGTCTTAAACTGTTGTACAAAAGGTACACAACATGACACTAGAAATTATTTAGTCTCCCTGTGGTGAAAATCAAGTTTTTAATGTTGTTTATATGTGTATTGGTGTTTTTAATATGCTTTAAAGGGATAGTTCACCCAAAAATTAAAATTTGATGTTTATCTGCTTACCCTCAGCGCATCCAAGATGTAGGTGACTTTGTTTCTTCAGTAGAACACAAGTGATGATTTTTAACTCCAACTGTTGCCGTCTGTCAGTCTTATAATGCGAGTGAATGGGAACACAATCAATAAGAGTTGAAAAAACGTACATAGACAAATCCAAATTAAACCCTGCGGCTCGTGACGACACATTGATGTCCTAAGACACGAAACGATCGGTTTGTGCGAGAAACCGAACAGTATTTATATATTTTTTTTTTTACCTCTAATACACCACTATGTCCAACTGCGTTCAGCACTCGGTTAGTGAGGTTTGATCGCGCTCTGACAACCGCAGTGATGTCTCGCGCTTAATGAGTGTCGTCACAAGCCGCAGGGTTTAATTTGGATTTGTCTATGCAAGTTTTTTCCGACTCTTATTATGTTCCCATTCACTAGCATTATAAGTGTAATGAAGGCGGGACTCAGAGTAAGATCCACATGCAAAGCTTTATTAAATGTTGAGCGTGGTCGTACAGGCATGGTCAAACGGGGCGAACAGGAACATCAGAGACAGGCAGAATCGTAGTCAGAGAACAGGCAGAGGTCAAAAGGCAGGCAGCTAACAATCACAGAACTGTAGAACCAGACAGGGATCAGCAACAGGAACCGGAACAGACAGGGAAACAGAATAACAACGCTTGGAAATGTCACACAGGGAAAACAAGACCTAGCAGTGAGGTGATGTGTGTAAGAGTCTTTTATAGTCCTGGTAATGAGCTGCAGCTGGGTGTGGTGATTAGTGATTAGTGTTAATTGTGTGCAGGTGAGTGGCAGAGAGGATGATGGGAGATGTAGTTCAGGAACTGACAGGAACAGACGGTGATCATGACAATAAGACTGACAGACGGCAACAGTTGGAGTTAAAAATCATCATTTGTGTTTTACTGAAGAAACAAAGTCACCTATATCTTGGATGCGCTGGGGGTAAGCAGATAAACATCAAATTTTCATTTTTGGGTGAACTATCCTTTTAAGACAAACCTTGTGCAAATTCATAAGTCAACACCATTGCTGAGTATTTTCTGTTTAGAACTGCAGTGATCTAAAGATTTTGAAATTGCTGGTAACCAATCACATCAACGTACCAGCGGGCGTTAAATATGTCACTTTGGTGATCAAAAAGTAGTTTTAAGGGATAAAATTATTGACTACAGGGGGACTTTAAAATATTAAGCCTCCCTTATGTTTAGTTTGATGACCTCAATACTATTTTAATAGACTGGAAAGCATCAGGTGGATACTTCATGACTTTTACTAATCTTGTGATACGTGATAAGCTTCAAATGACCACCATGAAAATGCAAAGTGCATGATTACTTTATGGTAAAATCAGCCAAAGCTTCAATATTTACCTTTTTAAAGGTAAATATTGAATTTTTTAAAGGTAGAATTTAGAATTAAATAAATTTTAATAGGAAAATAAGAGGTTAATTTTAAAATTGATATTATCTTTACACATAACCTACATTGTTGCTGTCTGTAGGGTCTCTAATAAAAAGGGCAATCTTAACACAACATGAGGGTTAAAAAGTAAATAAATAATAATAATAATTAAAAAAAATTAGATGGAACATGGTGGCTGGTAACTGTTACTTGAATGTTTTGATTTGATTAAAGGTGCCCGAATAGTTTGAAAACCAATGATATATATATATGATGTACATTTTTTATTTTCATATATTTAATAAAAAAAAGTGCAATGGGGTCCAAAAGTCTGTGATTCAAAATTTAATTTAAGTAAAGTTTTAAGATTTCAAAAAAAAAAAAAAAAAAAAAAAAAAAAAAGGGGGAGTAAAATCTGAAACGTTACATAACACTGTTATGGTTATCAGTGTTGGTTTCTGTTTATGGGTTTTGTCTATGTTTAGTTCTGTTTTCTTTGTTTCTAGTCGTTTTGGAGTTCTTTGCTTTGATTTGTTCATTGTTTGCTCATCAGTTACACCTGTTAATTTTCGTTAATTAGATTGGTTTGGTGTTTAAACTCTGCATTCAGTTCATGCAGAACAATTCTTTTTCCGATCTCATCACATTTTAGTTGGTTGTCCTGTTCGTGTCTGGAAGAAAGTTATCTTGGGAGTGTTTTGTTCCCTTTCATGGGAACTCCCGCTGCGTCAAAACGCGTTGGGAATGCCTCTACGTGATTGCGTCGTGAAGCACATGTGTAAACTGTCCAATAGTGTGACGGAACGTCATAGGCGGGTGACGTCACAGACCAGGAAACTATAAAGCATACCCAGAGCAAAGAAAGCTAGCTTCTGTGTCTTCAGCAAGCTCTCTGTGTATCTGTCTCTGTCATATTTATTGTTGTCTGTCAAGTTGCAATATATATATATATATATATATATATATATATATATATATATATATATATATATATATATATATATATTATGACTGAAATGGCGAGCAAACAATTCAAACCGTGTACTTCTCCCTACCCTCGCTACATTAGGTGTGGGGATACACACGAGCTTTGCGTTGTATGTTTGGGAGTGGAGCATGCCCAGGCAGCCCTCGAGGGGGTTGCTTGGAAGCATTGCGATAAGTTCAACATTAGAACTCTCCGCTTCCATCGGGAGCTCTTCGAGTAGGGCGCTTTGGCTCGCATTCCTCATGGTTCAGGTCCCGCTGCTGCCGAGGCAGAGCGATGGCTCAGATCATGGGGTTCGCAAATGGATCTGGTGGAGGAGTTTGAGACAGGTGCTGCCCTTTCTCTGCCCTCACCTGCCAGGTCCAATGCCTTTTCTCAGGTGGAAGCACGCTCTGCGGTTTCTTCCCCCCGGGTTGAGGCACCAGTACTTCAGATGTCTAGCTCCGAGAAGGTAGACATTCTGAGTATCGATTCTGAGGACTCGCCACCTCAGACACCTGCTTATGAGGGGCTTATGGAGGTTGTGACTCGTATTGTCACCAAATTAAACATCTGATGGCCAGCCAAGAAACAAGAAGATAGATCAAAGAGCCTTTTAGATGAAAGGTTTCTTCCTTCCAGATCACAACCTCCACGTTGGGGATTGCCATTTTTTCCCGACCATATCATGTTTTCAGCCCCCATATGTCCAACTGTAGTAACATTTTGGGGCTGAAACACCATGGCTATGCAGTGATGCCCAAGGCTGTAGAGAAGCTCATGAGCTATCTCTCTCCTGAGGCTGCATCGTCGCTAAAATCCCCGACATTGCCCACCAAGCCATTAAAGACAACTTCAGCGCTGGTGGGCAAAGCATACTTGGCGGCAGGTCAAGCCGTGGCATGCTTGCACACTATGTAAATCATGCAAGCATACCAAGCTGACCTGCTAAAAGAGATTGATGAGGGTGGGGTATTTTCTACTGATGCACTCAGAGAACTGCGTCGAGCCACATATCTGTCTCTCATGGCCACTAAGGAGATGGCCAAGTCAGTCGGCCATTCTATGGCAGCCCTGGTGGCAGGTGAGAGGAATTTATGGCTTAATTTGTCAGGAATTAAGGAAAAAGATAAGAGTTTCTTCCTTAATGCCCCTCTTTCGCCTTCTGGCCTGTTCAGTGATGCTGTCACCACTGTCACCGACAGGTTTCAGGAGGCAAAGAAACAAGTGGCGGCATTTCAGAAAATTCTTCCCTGCCGCTCTCAAGTCTCTGAGGCTGCTGGGCAGGAGCAACCTTAGCCGAGTACCAGCTCCTCACCCAGAGCACAACAAAAGATCAGCGTCACTACTCTGGCTCCCCCACAAAAGCTGGGTGGTTGGGGGTCTGGGTGGCGGTCGTAGCCGAAGGCTCCAGAGAAGAAGGCAGATCTGAGGGCTGTCATCATCTCTAGGAAGTCTTCGGCGAAGAAGTCCTGATGCCAGTGGTGTCGGGCTTCTGAGGGTGGTCCCCTCTGGGGAGAAACGAAGTTCACCTCATCATACGGTGCCCGTTTCTCTTCAGCGCCCTCAGGAGGTCGCTCTGCCAACCCTGCCACCTCATGTGCTTCAGAGCGCAGACGCCTCCAGCGATCCTCCGAGGAGGATCATGGAGCGATCAGTTCAGTTGCTTCCTGCCGGTTCGCCATTTCAGGGCACTGGTCTGATCACACAAACAACACCAGAGGCCAGTCTTGAGAGACTGGTTTCCTTAGTAGATTTTCTGGCAGAATGGAAATGTCTGCCCAATGGGTGCTGTGTATGGTAGAAGTGGTTTACAGAATTCAGTTCGGGCTGAGGGCGCCCAGCTTCAACGGGGTGCTATCTACGGTAGTCAACCCAGAGCGGTCTCTGGATATGGAACAATAAGTTCTGACTCTCTTGAGAAAAGGGGCTATAGAACGGGTGTCCCCACCCAACAAGCAGTCAGGGTTTTACAGCGTTACTTCATAGTTCCAAAGAAGGATGGAGGGCTGCATCCCATCTTGGATCTGCATGTTCTGAATCGCACAGTGCAGAAATTAAAATTCATGATGCTTACACTCAAACAGATTGTTTCGCAAATCCAGTCCGAGGATTGGTTTGTGACAATTGATCTGAAGGACACTTACTTCCATGTGTCTATCCATCCATAACACAGGAAGTTCCTGAGGTTTGCTTTCAGGAGTGAAGCTTACCAATATCGGGTTCTTCCATTCGGCCAAGGATTATCTCCCCACACCCTCACGAAGTGTGTGGATGCAGCACTGGCTCCTCTGAGACTCCAGGGCATTTGCATACAAAATTATATCGATGATTGGTTAATTCTAGCTCGATCAGAGAGCATGGCGGTTCTACATCGAGATGTAGTTCTCGCCCATATGAGAAGGTTGGGATTCAGGCTCAACGCCAAAAAGAGTGTGCTCGTTCCATCTCAGACGACCACTTTTCTAGGCGTTGTGTGGGAATCGAAGAACATGCAGGCTCAGCTTTCGCCTGCCCGTATTGCTTCAGTTCTCTCAGCTGTGAATGCAATAAAACTAGACCAGTCACTCACTGTGAAACAGCTTCAGAGAATGTTAGGTCTTACGGCAGCAGCATCCAAGATGATACCTTTTGGCCTACTGTAGTGGCCTAACCTTTGCAGTGGTGGCTCAGGACCAAGGGGTTCTCCCCGAGGGGAAATCCTTTTTGCATGATCAAGGTCACGCAGCGATGCCTTTGTGCCTTAGTCATGTGGAAAAAGCCTTGGTTCCTGTCCCAATGGCCAGTGTTTTTCGAGCTCCTTGTCGTCACATAATGCTAACGACGGATGCTTCCCTCACGGGTTGGGGAGCAATCATGAGTGGTCGCTCAGCCCGGGGTCTGTGGGAGGACCATCTACTTTCCTGGCACATAAATTGACTGGAAATGATGGCGGTGTTTCAAGCTCTCAAACACTTCCTCCCAGACCTGAGGGGCCATCACGTGTTGGTCCTTACGGACAACAAGTCGGTGGTCTCTTATATCAACCATCAGGGGGGTCTGAGGTCACGTCATTTATGCAAGCTGACCCATCGGATCCTCCTGTGGGCCCAGGGGAAGTTGCTCTCTCTCAGGGCAGCTTACATTCCTGGGTCCTAGAATCAGGGAGCAGACATCCTGTCGAGGCAGGGGCCGAGGCCTAGGGAGTGGAGACTTCACCCTGAGGTGGTGGAGCTCTTTTGGCAAAACTTTGGTCATGCAGAAGTAGACCTACTTGCATCTCAGTAGACGACTCATTGTCAGTTGTGGTTCTCCCTCACTCATCCAGCTCCACTGGGGCTGGATGCTATGGTACAGACGTGTTCTATTTTGCTCCCGCGCAAAGCGCGCTTTTCCCTCCACAGAAGCACGTCGCTAAACTAGTGAATGAACTTGCGCTCCCTGGGCGGTTCAGCGCAAAAAAGGAGGCGTGTTCCGGCGCAAACAATCCCTGGTGCTATTTTGCTGTTCCATTAAACAATTGCGCCACTGACCAGAAAAAAACTAGTCTAAAGTCAGTGGCGCGTTGCGCGTTGTTCATTATGCTATTTTATGTGCGCATGCTTGACCATAATGTATAGCGTGCACAACGCGCATACACTTTGCTCATGTAATCTACACAGATGCAACAGTTATTTTTGCAAATCATAAATTGTTACACTAAAAAAATATTAACAGCTGCCAGCTGATTGTGGCTATTTCCTCCCACGCCTGTTTAACCGACGCTATTTTGGGTGGGTTTCTCCCATCCCCATACAACACAACTTCTCTGTCTTTCACTGCTCTTACAAGAACATCAGTCTCCTCGGCTGTGAACCGCTCCTGGCGTGCGCCTGGTAAATACGCCATAATAATAGCAATCCATAATGGAACTTGTGCACCTGCTTTTAAAGGGAATGTTGGATGACGCTCTGATTGGTTTATTTCACGTTACGCCCAAACCACACCTATGAATAATGAAGCTACTTCAGACCAACCCATTTTAGATTTGCGCCGGGCGCAAGAGCCATTTATCCCGCCGGGAAAATAGCAACAGCGCCGAGACCCGCCCACAAAGTTACTTGCGCTTCGCGCTTTGACACTTGCGTTTCAGATCGTTAAAATAGGGCCCCTTGTGTCCCTTCTAGACGGTCCCCATATGGAGATTCCAGTCAGACAAGACCTCCTGTCACATGCTCTGCCCAGTTCGGGCTTTAGATGCTTATGTCCACAGAGCTGCCCTGTGGTGTAAAACGGATCAACTGTTTGTTTGTTACGGGTCACCAAGAAGAGGGTGTCCCGCATCTAAGCAGAGAATGAGCAAGTGGGTGGTTGAGGCCATCTCACTTGCTTATGAGTCTTCCGGACAGCCTTCTCCTTTGGCGTTCCCTGCACTGAGCTCATTCTATCAGGTGTATGGCTGCTTCTAAAGCTTTGGTTTCTGAAGTCTCCCTGCAGGATATTTGCAATGCAGCAGAGTGGTCTTCACCTCACACCTTTATTAGGATTTATAACCTAAATCTTGGCTCCACTCCGGGGTCTTCTGTACTCTTGTCTTGATACACTCAGGCATTTAAGACTATGGCGTAGTGGGTATTGCATTCCCACCGCGTTCCGACGCAGTTGGAGTTCCCATGAAAGGGAACGTCTCAGGTTACGTATGTAACCCTGGTTCCCTGAATAGGGAACGAGATGCTGTGTCACCCTGCCATACTCCCAGCATGCCTGAGAGCGCTTTGCTTCATCCAATCAGAAGCTAGCGTTCCCTTTCATGGGAACATCGACGCTGCGTAAGCGCTTTGGGAACGCCTCTGCGTGTTACGTCTTGAAGCACTCGTGAAATCGAACCAATAGTGTGACGGGACATCAGAGCGGGTGACGTCACGGACCAGGAAACTATAAAGCACCCTTGAGAACAAAGAACGCCAGCTTCTGAAGTCTTCAGCAGCGCTCTGTGTTATCGTGTGTCTTATTTGGTGTTGTCTGTCCCTTTATATTTACACAGCAAACAAAATATCTCTTTGTCCGAGGACAAGAGAATTTTAGTTCACCAAAGCACATATATACATACATATATATATATTAAGACACAAATGGCGAGTTCAAGCAAGCAACAGTTTGTTAAGTGTGTTCATCCCTGCCCTCGCTTCATCTCGGGCGGGGATACACACGAGATGTGCGTTGCTTGTTTGGGAGTGGAGCATGCACAGGCAGCTCTCGAGGGAGCTGTCTGTGTACATTGTGAAAAGCTAACGCTCCGTGTACTCCGATCACGCCGCGCGTTCTTTGATAAAAAAGAGGACGCCACGGCGAGTGTTCCCCAGGGCTCGGGTCCCGCTGCTGCCGAGGCACAGCGGCGGCTTCAGTCCTGGGGTTCACAGATGGATCTGGCGTAGGGGCTAGAGACGGGTCCTGCCCTATCTCAGCCTTCACCCGCCAGACCCAGTGTCTCTCCCCTGGCTGTGGAAGCACGCGCTGCGGTTTCTTCCTCCAGGGTAGAGGCACCTGCACCGGCGCTTCTCTTATCCAGCTCCGAGGAGGTGGATGTAGCGAGCGTCGGGGCTGGAGATGAGGACCCGCCATCCTCATCTCCAGCTCATGAGGAGCTTTTAGATGTTGTGACTCGGGCGGTGGCAAAGTTAAAAATAGAATGGCCAGAAGAAAGATCAGAAGCGCAAACAAAAAGCAAACTGGATGAGCGCTTTCTCCCCGCCCGATCACAGCCTCAGCCCCGGGGATTGCCGTTTTTCCACGATCTCCACACTGAGGTGTCGAGATCGTGGCATAAGCCAGCACAATTTCGTGTTTACAATCCACAAACCACTCTATATAGTAATATAGTAGGAGGTACAGAGCACGGTTATGGGGCGATGCCTCAGGTCGAGGAGACGCTCGCGAGCTATCTCTCGCCTGAGACGGCATCGTCCCTAAAATACCCGACTTTGCCCACCAGACCCCTGCGTACAACATCAGCGCTGGTGGGCAGGGCTTATGCCTCAGCAGGTCAGGCGGCCGCATGTCTCCACACTATGGCCATCCTCCAGGCATATCAAGCCGACCTGCTGGGGGAGATAGACGAGAGTGGCGAGGCGTCTTTTGATGCGATCCAAGAGCTCAGGAAGGCTACCGACTTATCTCTCCGGGCCACCAAGGAGACGGCGAAATCAATAGGCCGCTCTATGGCAGCCCTGGTGGCCACGGAGAGACATTTATGGCTCAATCTGTCAGACATAAAAGAGCGAAAAAAAGATAAGTCTGTGCTTCTAGATGCACCTGTGTCTCCCCTGGGCCTCTTCGGCGACTCGGTTACATCTGTCGTCGAGAGGTTCCAGGAGGCAAAAAGACAGTCGGCGGCCTTCCAAAAGTTCCTCCCTCGCCGCTCTGCCGAGATTGCTGAGCGGGAGCAGCCTCGGCCGTCTACAAGCTCCTCGACTGCGCATAGAGTGCAACAAAAACAAAGTGTTGCCACCCGTGCTCCCCTGCAAAGATCTTGGGGACCGGGGAGAGCAACGCAAGCGAAGCCTTCCAGGGGTAAGACAGATCTGCGGACTGTCATTATCGCTAGGAAGGCTTCGAAGAAGTCCTGACGCCAGGGGTTCAGGACTTCTGAGGGCAGCCCCCTCCGGAGAGGGTCTTGTAAAATTAAAATCTATAATACTAACCCCTCTTCGGCGCCCTCAGGGGGCCGTTCTGCCAACCCCGCCGTCTCGTGCGTTACGGGGCGCAGCGGTCCCCACCGACCCTCTGAGGAGGCCGGTAAGCGCTTGATTCGACTTCTTCCTGCCGGCGCGCCGCTCCAGAGCGTCGAGCCAAGTGCTCAAAAAACACCAGAGACCAGCCTCGAGAGGTTGGTTCCCTTAGTAGAATTTTTGGAAGAATGGAAACGTCTTCCCAATATTTCTCATTGGGTACTGCAGATGATAGAAAAGGGTTACAAAATACAATTCGGGTCTCGCCCGCCCCAGTTCAACGGGGTCCTCCCTACAGTGGTGGGCCCCCAGCAGTCTCTGGTCATGGAACAAGAAGTTATGACACTTTTGCAAAAAGGAGCTATAGAGAGGGTTCCTCCTCCCGGCAAACAGTCAGGGTTTTACAGCCGCTACTTCATAGTTCCGAAGAAGGATGGAGGGTTGCGTCCTATTCTAGATTTACGCATGTTAAATCGCTCAGTACAAAAGCTCAAGTTCAAGATGCTTACACTCAGACAGATCACTACACAGATCAGGTCCGAGGACTGGTTCGTGACAATAGATCTGAAAGACGCGTACTTTCATGTGTCAATCCATCCTTCACATTGGAAGTTCCTCAGGTTCGCTTTCGGGGGCGAAGCTTACCAATACAAGGTTCTTCCGTTTGGCCTATCTCTTTCACCCCGCACCTTCACAAAGTGCGTGGATGCGGCTTTGGCTCCGCTGAGACTCCAGGGCATCCGCGTGCTGAATTATATCGACGATTGGTTGATTCTGGCTCAATCAGAGCAAAAGGCAGCTCAACATCGAGATGTAGTTCTGTCACACATGAGAAGGTTAGGGTTGAGACTCAATACCAAGAAGAGTGTGCTTCTTCCAGCTCAAACTACCAGCTATCTAGGGGTGGTTTGGAATTCCACGACGATGCAGGCACATCTGTCTCCTGCCCGGGTGAATTCTATTCTCTCAACCGTGAAAGGGGTGAAATTAGGCCAGTCACTCACTGTAAAACAGTTTCAGAAACTGTTAGGTCTGATGGCAGCCGCCTCCAACGTGATACCTGTTGGTCGGCTGCACATGAGACCGTTACAGTGGTGGCTCAGAACCAGGGGTTTTCTCCGAGGGGAAATCCTTTTCGCACAATCAAGGTCACGCGGCGGTGCCTTCGTGCCTTGGCAGTGTGGAAGAAACCCTGGTTTCTGTCCCAAGGTCCTGTGCTGGGGGCTCCTTGTCGTCGCAAAATGCTAACGACGGATGCGTCTCTCACAGGCTGGGGAGCGATCATGAGTGGTCGCCCAGCTCAGGGTCTTTGGGGGGACCATCATCGTTCCTGGCATATAAATCGGCTGGAGATGATGGCGGTATTTCGAGCACTCAAATACTTCCTCCCAGACCTAAGGGGCCATCATGTGTTAGTTCGTACAGACAACATGTCAGTGGTCTCCTATATCAACCATCAGGGGGGTCTGAGGTCTCGCCAGCTGTGCAAATTATCACATCAGATCCTCCTATGGTCCCAGGAAAAATTTCTCTCTCTGAGAGCAGCTCATATCCCGGGACATCAAAATGTGGGGGCAGACATCCTGTCGAGGCAGGGGCCGAGGCCCGGGGAATGGAGGCTCCACCCCGAGGTGGTGGAGCTGATATGGAAGAATTTCGGTCGCGCAGAAGTCGACTTGTTTGCCTCGAAAGAGACGTCTCATTGCCTGTTGTGGTATTCTTTGACTCATCCACCCCCTCATAGAATCCGGTCTCTCAACTGAGGTTGTAGAGACCATTCTCCACTCCAGAGCTCCATCCACGAGAAAACTTTATGCGTATAAGTGGAAGCTGTTTGCTACTTGGTGTAGCCGATTACAGGTGGATCCGTTCCACTCTTCCATCAGTCATGTACTGCAATTTCTCCAAGAAAAATTCTCTGATGGTTTAACCCCTTCTACATTGAAGGTATATATTGCAGCGATTTCTGCTTATCACGCTAAAATAGAAGGCGTTTCTGTGGGTAGAAACCCTTTAGTCATACGTTTTCTCCGTGGTACTCAGAGGCTGAGGCCTGTGGTACGCACAAAAACTCCGTCCTGGGACCTAGCCATTGTGTTGGAAGGGTTGGCTGCGGCTCCCTTTGAACCTTTGGAAGAAGTGTCTGAGAAGTTTCTCACTTTGAAAACCATATTTCTTCTGGCCATAACATCTCTCAAAAGAATTGGAGATTTACAAGCACTTTCCGTTGCTCCGTCATGTCTAGACTTTGCGCCTGAAGGGTCAAGGCTTTTCTGCATCCTAGACCTGGGTATATTCCCAAGGTCCCTACAAGTGTCCCGGGGCCGATTGTGCTGCAGGCCTTTTGTCCTCCACCTTTTGCAAATGCGGATCAGGAAAAACTAAATCTGCTCTGCCCAGTGAGGGCTTTAGACGCTTATGTCCACAGAGCTGCCCTGTGGCGAAAATCTGAACAATTATTTGTATGTTACGAATCTCCTAACAAAGGAGGTCCGGCGTCCAAGCAGAGAATGAGTAAGTGGGTGATCGAGGCCATCTCGCTTGCCTATGAGTCCTCTGGGCAGCCTTCTCCGTTGGCTGTCCGGGCACATTCCACCAGGGGTATGGCTGCCTCAAAGGCTTTGATGTTGGGGGTCCCCCTCAATGACATATGTGAGGCTGCTGGGTGGTCGTCTCAGCATACCTTTATTAGGTTCTATAACCTTGACTTGGGCTCCACTCCAGGGTCCTCAGTACTGTCGTCCTGAAAGATAACAGACATGCATTTGGTCTTATGGCCTAGTTGGGATAGCGTTCCCAAAGCGCTTACGCAGCGTCGATGTTCCCATGAAACGGAACGTCTCGGGTTACGTCTGTAACCCTGGTTCCCTGAATAAGGGAACGAGATGCTGCGTAGCTTAGCTATACTCCCAGCACGCCTGTGAGCGTCTGCTTCATCCCTATTTCAGAAGCTGGCGTTCTTTGTTCTCAAGGGTGCTTTATAGTTTCCTGGTCCGTGACGTCACACGCTCTGACGTCCCGTCACACTATTGGTTCGATTTCACGAGTGCTTCAAGACGTAACACGCAGAGGCGTTCCCAAAGCGCTTACGCAGCGTCTCGTTCCCTTATTCAGGGAACCAGGGTTACAGACGTAACCCGAGACGTTCTTTGTTCTGGGTATGCTTTATAGTTTCCTGGTCTTTGACGTCACCTGCCTATGACGTTCCATCACGCTATTGGACAGTTTAAACAGGTGCTTCAAGACGCAATCCGACGCAGTGTCTCGTTCCCTATTCAGGGAACCAGGATTACATACATAACCCGAGACATTTTCCTTTAAGTTTCTGTTAAATAAAGACTGCTGCACTCAAATCCCTTTTATTTTAATCTGCTGCAACCATACGTGTGTTACGGATGCTGGTGTAGAGATGAGGCTGATACGGATTTCCACAATCAAACAATACTTTAATGAACACAAAGGCAGAGTACATCCAACATACGGTAACATAAACAGAGAACGGACGAGGAGTGAAGGGAGTGAGTGCAATATATGGGGAGTGCTGACAATAGAGTCCAGGTGCAGGTGATGAGTGACGATGAGGAGCTGACGAGGGAAGTGAGTGCAGGTGTGGAGAACAGGAGGATACTGGGAAATGGAGTCCAGGGAAACAAGGGATCTGTAACAGTACCTCCCCCTCCCGGTAGGCGCGTCCTCGCGCCGTAGATGTAACAACCGGGAGGGGGGCGGGCGCCCTGGAGACCTCAAACCGGAGCAGGGGGAGGAGTAAACTGGAGTGGAGGTCTCCAGGGCAGGTCCAAAAACCATGGCGGGTCAGGAGCCGTGGGCAGCCATGGCGGGTCAGGGGCTGAAGGCAGCCATGGCGGGTCAGGTGTAGCGGGCAGCCATGGCGGGTCAGGTGCAGCGGGCAGACATGCAGCGGGAAGACATGGCGGGTCAGGTGCAGCGGGCAGACATGGCGGGTCAGGTGCAGCAGGCCGCCATGGCGGGTCAGGGACCGAAGGCTTCATGCCGTAGTGCCCAGGCGGCGCTGAAGGACCGGCGGGAGATGGCGGAACCAGCGGTTCCGCCGACCGAAGCGCAGCCGGTGCTCCAGAAGGCCGCAGTGTAAGACAGACGACATACAACAAAGTGAACACTGGGGAGAGTGAGGAGGCCAACTGGAGCTGAGGGACGGAGTGACGGAGGGAAGACGGAGGAGTGCAGTCCAGAAGTGAGGGCAGGCCGACGAAGGAACAAGGTGTGAACGGGGGCAGGATGGAGACTGGTGACACTGGTGGACTGCTGGACAACGGTGGAGCAGAGGGAGGTTGGAGCCGGGGTGAAGGTAATCGCCCAGAGGTCCGAGGTGGAGATCTGGGCGAGGGGGCTTGAGGTGAAGGTTCAGTGCTGAGACATATGGAGGGAGGCGGGAGAGGGAGGCAGGGAGGGGAAACAGTCTTTGGGCTGGAGGTTTCAAAAACACAGTTCATAGGAGCAGTTGGCTCGGCGGCGGCGGCGGCTGGAGCGGCTGGAGCGGCTGGCTCGGCGGCGGCGGCTGGAGCGGCTGGCTCGGCGGCGGCGGCTGGCTCGGCGGCGACGGCTGGAGCGGCTGGCTCGGCGGCGGCGGCTGGAGCGGCGGCGGCGGCTGGAGCTGAGGGCTCGTAGGCGGCGGCTGGAGCTGAGGGCTCGTAGGCGTCGGAGACTGGAGAACTTTGCTCGGCGGCGGAGACTGGAGAACTTTGCTCGGCGGCGGAGACTGGAGAACTTTGCTCGGCGGCGGAGACTGGAGAACTTTGCTCGGCGGCGGAGACTGGAGAACTTTGCTCGGCGGCGGAGACTGGAGAACTTTGCTCGGCGGCGGAGACTGGAGAACTTTGCTCGGCGGCGGAGACTGGAGAACTTTGCTCGGCGGCGGAGACTGGAGAACTTTGCTCGGCGGAGACTGGCGCTGCTTGCTCGGCGGAGACTGGCGCTGCTTGCTCGGCGGAGACTGGCGCTGCTTGCTCGGAGGAGACTGGAGAACTTGGCTCGGAGGAGACTGGAGAACTTGGCTCGGAGGAGACTGGAGAACTTGGCTCGGAGGAGACTGGAGAACTTGGCTCGGAGGAGACTGGAGAACTTGGCTCGGAGGAGACTGGAGAACTTGGCTCGGAGGAGACTGGAGAACTTGGCTCAGAGGAGACTGGGGTTGAGGGCCATTTCATCCCCTCAAATACAATTAAAATCCCCACAGGCACTGGAGCTGGCTCTGTGGGGACTGGAGCTGGCTCTGGAGATACTGGAGCTGGCTCTGGAGATACTGGAGCTGGCTCTGGAGATACTGGAGCTGGCTCTGGAGATACTGGAGCGGGCTCTGGAGATACTGGAGCGGGCTCTGGAGATACTGGAGCGGGCTCTGGAGATACTGGAGCGGGCTCTGGAGATACTAGAGCGGGCTCTGGAGATACTGGAGCGGGCTCTGGAGACACTGGAGCTGGTTCTGGAGACACTGGAGCGGGCTCTGGAGATACTGGAGCCGCTTTCTTCCTCCTCCTCCGCTTACTGGGCCCAGTAGCAGAATATGGGTCCAGCATGGGGCAGGCAGGGAGTTTACTGGAGGGGTATGCGGAGGAAGCCGGAGGTTGACTAGCTGGCCCGGCCAACCGTGTTTCTGGATGGACCGGACGACAACACTGATCCTGAACCTCTTCTACCAAGAATTTGGAGCCATTCAACCACAAAATTAAATTGATAGTATCGCTTAAGGAGAAACAAAAAACAGGTTCATCAAAACGGATAGTGTCGTCATCCAATCCATCCAAAAACAGGGAGATCAACTGAGCGTCGGGCCAGTTAGACAAGTAAGCAAGCTCAACGAACTCCTCCACATACCTCTCCAGCGAACGTCCTACCTGCAGGAGCCCGATAATGCGTTCGCTGGCTGTTAGGGTGAGAGGCGATGGAGGAGCTGGATCCAGGGAGCTGGGGAAAGTCTCCATTTTTTTTTCTCTGTGGAAATCCCAAGTTTAGGTCCGTTCTTCTGTTACGGATGCTGGTGTAGAGATGAGGCTGATACGGATTTCCACAATCAAACAATACTTTAATGAACACAAAGGCAGAGTACATCCAACATACGGTAACATAAACAGAGAACGGACGAGGAGTGAAGGGAGTGAGTGCAATATATGGGGAGTGCTGACAATAGAGTCCAGGTGCAGGTGATGAGTGACGATGAGGAGCTGACGAGGGAAGTGAGTGCAGGTGTGGAGAACAGGAGGATACTGGGAAATGGAATCCAGGGAAACAAGGGATCTGTAACAACGTGACAGAAGCGTAAAATTATAATAAAAATATAATTTGTAAAAAAAAGTTTCTATTAGAATTAAATGCAATACTGAAACATATCACAAGTGGACTCAAGACTTTTGGACCCTGCTGTTTATATACAGTGATAACAGACTTATTAGAGGGATGGTGTCTCCTGTAACAGGAAGCAGATCATTCATGAGGAGAAGGAAGACGGTGTAGCCCAGGATAAGAGTCATTTTGAAGGCAGAACGATCCATATTTTGAGGAGGCAGGAGGAAACTGAACAGATCTACAGTAATCAGGCAGTAGCTGGGGATCAGGAGGTTCACCACATATAGAGTTGGTCTGCGCTTTAGGACAATCTAATATGTGAAAACCAATAGAACAATAAACAAAACAAAAATCAAAGAAAATACTTCATTCAAATAAAAAATTCTGAACTAACCATGAACTTACCATCACTTAATCTTACTACAAAAAAAGCATTTTCTTGCTATAACAATGCTTATCAACTACAATATTTAGGAATGGAAGGTAACACAAACATTGTAAACAAGTTCATCCCAGCTGTCCAATCCGTTCAAACTAAAGAATGATGTGTTGGCTGATTTTCTGCCGATTATGTCAGTCAGTTGCCACTCCCCTTTAGTCTGCATGTATTGTAGAGATTTTTGAAACGTGGCCTCTGCTGGTTCTGAAAATAATATCTGAACATCTCTACCTGTAGAGAGAGAAATTAATTTGCATCAATTACAGTGGATGCAACATTTTGAGAAATCATTTCTTTTGTGAGCGAGATGCCAAGAGCACTTTTTATAGAGTTTAATATTCTGTTGACTGTCATCCACACAAATTTCATATATTTGGTTTTCTTTTCTTAATTCAGAACCAAATGTTAGCATGTTATTAATCATAATTAGATAAGTTAATTGACAGCCTAAAAAAGTTATTACTTACTTGTGTGTGTGTATGAGGAAAATGTGTAGGTGCAGTTTTGAATGTCAAATGGAAAGGTGTAGATGTCTAGGTTGCAGGAGCTGACCACATGGACTGGCAGCCGATCTTCTACTTTGCCGTTGTTGTAAAGATAAACATAATAGGTGTCTGGGGATTGGTTATCACTTATGCTGTAATTAAAAAGAGCAGTATGACACAGACAGACACAACAGTTGTATTATTACAGTATTATTGACAAGATGTATATTTGTATAGTATATATATATATATATATATATATATATATATATATATATATATATATATATATATATATAATATATTTGATAAGTAATATAGTAGTGTAGTTGATTTCTTTAGTGTTTTAAGTCGATTACATTTAGCCATTGTGTTTATTTTGAAAATATGTTGTTTTGCACATACTAGGGATGTGCAACACTATTTACATTGACCAAGCATTCCCTTCCATTCCATTCCATTCCATTATTTGGAACTATCCATTTTATCTTTATATACTGTCTTGGCAGTAATGTTCACAGTTTGTACTTCATGTCCAGCCAGTTTAAGCTATTACTAAGTTATTTTTTTGGTTATTAACTTGTTAATTAAATTATTAAGTTGTTATCATATTATAGTTCAAGCTTATATAATAACCTTTTTTAACCTGATTTTTAAAGAGACCATATTATGTCCAAAGTTTGGATTTTGTTTTTCATGCTTGAATGTGTTAATTTTTTTTTTTTTTATTTTTTATTTTTTTTTACATATTTTATGTTGTTGCTGCACATCTCTTCTCAGTCTGTCAGTAACACTCTGTTTAGTTCCTGTCTCTATGAAGCCCCTGCTTCCAAAAAGCACAATGTGCTCTGATTGGTTGGCTGAATAAGTGTATTGTGATTGGTCAGCCCCTTTCAGCGTGTTTCAGAAATGTCACATCCCTTACCATAACCACAAGTTTCAGCACACTACTAACACAACTCAATCAGGCATCGTCCATTTATTTTGTGTATGGCAGGGGTGCAAAACTCAGTTTGTGGAGGGCCACAGCCCTCTGCATACCTATAGTTTTTCAAGCCTGAAGGACTTGATTAGGTGCATTTAATTAGTGTTGAAGCTAAACTCTGCAGGGCTGTGAAGTTTTGCATCCATGGTGTATGTCTTAGGCTGGAATTATTTAAACGAGGGACACTGTAAAATGACTGTAATCAAGGCGTTTCAAGGAGTTCAGAAACTGTGCTCACTGATAGAGAGAATAACTCCCTTTGGAATGACTTTGTGTCGCTTTGCAGACCTTTTTCATGTTCAAACAGCAACATTATACACTAAAGAAAGTAAAAAAATTTAAAAAAGCATAATAGGCTCTCTTTAATGTTATATTTTGGAACTCACAATTCATTGATAACAATATCAGGCCTCCAGAGTTTTTTTCTTGGCAGTGTGATTCTGTCTGTTCCACATTCAACAGGATCCCAACTCAAACCTTCAATATTCCAGTCCTTCATCAAAATATCAAAAAAATACATTTAATATATTTAAGATTTTAGGAATTTAAGATAAAGAATAAACTGCAAGGTGACAGTTCATAATAGATACGTAGAGCTCTTACAAACCACAGCCAGATAAATGTATCCAAGATTTGAGCTTTTTCATCCTAAAAGGGAAAACATCCACAATTTCTATTTAGCTATTTGTAAATTATTAATGTAATGTGACTGCATACTGTGATTGGTATTTTTGGTAATTCACTCACCACATCTAAAATGGCAAACAAAATGAAACCCAAACTGATCTTTGTAGGTGTTCTTGGATTAATAACTGGCCGTACTTTGGTTTTGTTGAAGACACTCTCTCTGAGCTCTTGTAGTAGAGACACTGCGGTTGGCTGTGAGCAGTTTAATGCATCTGCAGATCTCATGAGTGCAGCTGCCAGAAGGGTTCGGAACCAAAGAGAGAACACAGTACAAAGATAGTAATGAAGGAAACAAGCTATATGCATACTAAACCAAAAAGATGTATTACAGTCCTAGAGTCCATGAATGCCAGGCTCTTTTTATGATTTGCACATGTTTTGGACTTGATTATTTAACTGATTATCTTACATTGCATAATGAAGTAGGTGAAGATGAAATGAGTTGTAGAAGTTTGGCAGTTCATTGTCTAGCCTGCAATAAAAATTATAAACACTTGTTTCTGTTTTCATGAAACAACCAAATATGTAATAAATCAATAAGAAGGTTTCTTGAGAACAGCTGGACCTCTTGGGTTTGGAAAATATTTTGATGATCTAACAATAATTTTACCAGACCAGTCCTACATACATTTCTTTCACAGTTATTTTACATCTACAAAAGGCCATTCAAATTTGGACCTTGATTAGTTCTCTTATGATAGGCAGCATATGTCTGCAGCACAATAGGGTCCAGTTTATGTATTAAGACTGAGGCTACAAACCCTTTGTGAGTGAAACAAAAAAATGTTGGTCACACTTTACTACTATTGATGTGGGATATGGGTATGGTTAGGTTTAAAGGTGGGGTAAGGGGTAAGAGAAGGGTCAACAGTGTAATTATAAAGTAGATGTAAAAACAGATGTAATTATGCAGGATTTTTTTTTTTAAGTACAATGTATGTACACAGTAAATGCATTGTATCAAATTATTAATTTAAATGTTAATACATAGTAATTAATGACACTTAATATTTAGTGGGGCAAATGATAAGACTACATTTATTGGAAGGTTACAAAGCAAAAAGTTTATTTCCAGGTTTAAATTTGATTTTGAATCCCAGATTTTTAGCATTCTGAGACATTTGGTCTCCACTTTGTATACATGCAGTCAAACCAAAATTTATTCAGACACATTGAACATTTCATTCATTAATACAGTTTAGTCACTATAGTTAAAAAAAAAAAAAAAAAAGGTAATAAAATATGACGATTTCAGAGTTAATCTTAATTATGTCAGATAACACTTGAGCAAAACATGGTTAGGTCAAAGTGTGTGAATACATTTTTAATCAATTTTACTAGTAGTCCACTGCATGAAGAATTTTTGGGTATAATATGTTGCAGTTTACTTTATTTTGCTATCCTTACTTACATAAATTAACTATAGTGTCCTGCACCCACTAGTAAAAATATATCAAAAATATCAAAAATGTCTGAATAATTTTTGGTTTGATTGTATATATCTTATAGAAGACAGCTGTAAAGTGCATTAGCTTGTAGTTTTTGGTAAATAATGTAACTAGTGGAACAAGGTATTGTTTTCCATGTCTTGTTTTATTCATTACTATACATTATGTTTTAACTCGTCATCTTTTTTATTGCATTTTTATTTCTGAAAACAAAAATTCAACATAGCTGATGAAAGTATTATAGAGCCAATCACCAAGTTTAGGATTTTTTTTTTCAAAGTATATAGAAACTTTAAGATATTTTTTCTTTTTTAAAATGTAAAATTTTACAATTTGCATTACTACCAGTCCTTCTCTGCTTAGGTGTAAATTCAAAGTTTTCAAGCAAAACCATATCCTAATTATTGTCATGTGAAACCCAGCCTATTGGTAATTGTTGAATCTTACCTAGAATATTGACAGAAGATCTATATCCATTAAGTTCTTGGTCAGTGTTGTGACTATCAGTGACACATAGATTTTAATTTCAGAATCATTTCTCAGTTTGACAGGTAAAGTGTTAGAATGGTGGGTATGTATCATAAATACAAATAACTGATTTGCTTAGGCAAATATGAATTAGTCATCCAGCAGGCAATGTCATGCAACAATGATCACTTTTGTAAAACTCCACATTTTACTTCTAAACCTTCTGGAAATATCAGACATTGGAGACACAAGCCCAACATGCAAAATATCTAGTGTGTGTCAAAAAAAATAAAAATTAATTGTGGTGGTAACTGGGGTCTCTCTGGTGGAACATACTTTTGCATACTTAAAGCTAAGGGTAAGAAACGTGGCATTGTCTAAAATTGTAGCATGGATATGATAATAATTTTGGATGGTGTGACACCAATGTGAAAGTCTCCCTTTCTCATGTCACATTTCATATTAGAGAAATATATTTTCAATCTGAACATGAATAAAAACAAATAAGTGAAACCCATCAGCCACTGATCTGTGCGGAGTCTAATCAAGACGATTATGGAGTGGATCAGACACCAATGGCTAGTCATCCTGGCATACCAGATTTGTCTGCCTCAAATGTAGAGATGTTGACTGTTTTGTCCAATGATAGCTCATCCCAGTCTTTCTCTTATGATTCAGACATGTCTTCTCTCTGTGAACCAGCACTTAGTCCTGTGACTGACATGACCCTACCTGATGACTTAACACTCTCTCTTCACTCAGATGTTGCAGACACAGTGAATTAAGGAATCACTCAATATCCTGGTGCTGCCGATGAATTGTCTAAAGATGAAGGACATGCACAACATTCAGATGAAATTGCACAAAACTACCTCCCTCACCAAACTTACTTTAAACTGATTCATCACTGCAAGCTGATGCACACACTGATGCTGAGATTGTTAAACCTGTTAAAACAAGAGTGAGGAGAATAGTTAAATCTGTAAACAGACTAATTAAATCTATGGTACAGATACCAGTTTTGAGGGTTCAAGATGTTTGAAGTGTGATTAGATTTTTTTTTTTTTTTGAGAGTACTGACAATGTTTGTGACTAATGTAAAGTTTAATAGGGCCAAGTGCTGTGTGGCGTACTAGGCATCACAAATTTTTTTTGAGGGGGGCATATACCCATGGTTGGAGTGGCCAAGGCCACGGAGACCTCACCACCATGGCTCCCCGAGGCTCCTGACCCGTTTTATGATAATTGATTTAATAATGGTGTATTTTTGGTGGAGCAGTTGTTTAAAGAGCATGGTCTTTTGTTCAGGTACAGTTATGGGAGCTATCCCCTCTGTTTTATGTATGCTTTTTTAAAAATCTAATAATTCCTCAGTATTTTCTGCTAAACCTTGTGATACTCCTGTTGGTCAAATTTGTTTCTCTGAGTTGAAAGCCAAAGATTATAAAATAAGATCTTTATTTCTTAAGAATTTGATTTCTGTTCCTCCTGTAATCTCCTTTTGGAATAATTTGTTTGTTAACCTTAATTGGAAAAAAATCTGGTCTCTACAGCAAAAATTCTTTCCTTTAAACTCATACACAGGTTTTACCCTGTAAAGAAGTTGTCAGGAAATAAACACGGAGAGAGGATCCAAGTGCAAGTAAAACAATATTTATTGACAGAATACGCTGTACAATAACTTCACTCCAAATGGGCAGTCGTTGCAGTGACAGAGATGTGCTGAAGAGATGGCGTGCAGAGGCAGATGAACAGGTTGGCGCAGGGCTGCAACGGGTATCAGAAACCAAGGAATAATCCAACCCAGACGCGGGCACAAGACGAAAGTCCAGAACTCCAGGAAATCAGGAAGTGAACACAGAAACACGACACCGGGACAGCCTGCAATGAACTGACAAAGACTCCATGTAGACACGCACGAGATATAGCAAACACAGAACAAGACACGGCTGGCAGCACATCACAATCAAACACGACGGACCAAATAAGTAGGCTCCCCATCTACGAGTCGCGGCGGGGGAGGAACCAGAACCGGCGGATTAATGTTAGAATGAAAAACAGGTTTAATTTTAGACACGTGAAAGATTGGATTAATTCTGCGGTACGCTGGTGGCAATTTAAGGTGGACAGTCGCCGGGCTAAAAATTTTGGTGACCGTAAACGGGCCAATGAATTTGGGTGCTAACTTGTTATTCACGGAGCGGAGCGGAATGTTCTTGGATGAAAGCCACACTTTTTGACCAACGACTTATACGGGAGGCTTCAGCCAGTGGCGATCGACCTGGGCCTTGGTGCGCGCTCCCACCTGAAGAAGAGTCTCTCGGGCTCTTCTCCACGTGTGACGACACCCCTGGACGAAGGCGTGAGCGGAGGGGACCGCGACTTCGGATTCCAGACTGGGAAAGGCAGGTGGCTGGTAACCTAGACTACACTGAAAAGGCGACAGGCCCGTAGCCGACACTGGTAACGAGTTGTGCGCGTACTCCACCCAAGGAAGCTGCTGACTCCAAGAGGAAGGATTCTGAGCAACCCGACATCACAACATTCTTTCCAAATCCTGGTTGGCTCTCTCAGCTTGCCCGACAGACAGAGCAAGCCAAAACAAAATTGTGAATGCCGCGAGCCATGCAGGGCCACCAGAATCATTGTTTAACCAAAAAATTGGTACGACTAACCCCTGGATGACAAGCCAGATTGGAATCGTGGCCCCATCGGATAACGTCTGAACGTAAACCCTCTGGCACAAATAACCGACTCGGTGGCTTTACCCCTTCTAAGGCCGTGCGGACCTTCGACTCAACCTCCCATGTGAGTAAAGAGACAATGAGTCTCTCAGGTAGAATACACTCGAGAGTGGACGGGCACTCGGAACGATCAAAAACACGAGACAATGCATCGGGCTTGATGTTTTTGGACCCAGGATGGTAAGATAGAGAAAAATCTAAACGACCGAAAAACAGAGCCCACCGAGCCTGCCTAGAGTTAAGTCGTTTAGCGGATCTGATATATTCAAGGTTCTTATGATCAGTCCAGACGATGAAAGGTACCCCCGAACCCTCCAACCAGTGACGCCACTCTTCCAAAGCTAATTTGACCGCCAGCAGCTCCCTGTTACCAATGTCATAATTGCGTTCGGCAGTGGTCAAACGATGTGAAAAAAACACGCCGGGATAGAACTGCACCTACCCCCACCTCTGACGGATCAACCTCCACCACAAACTGACGTGAAGGGGAAGCGACAAGAATGGGAGCCGAAATGAAGCGGCTTTTGAGGTTGGAGAATGCAGCCTCAGCTGCATCCGACCACCTGAACGCCATTGTGGGGAGGTCAAGGCAGTCAGAGGAGCGGCTATTTGGCTGAAATTGCAAATAAAACGCCGGTAAAAATTGGCGAATCCCAAAAACCTCTGCAGGGCCTTGCGGGAATCTGGAATTGGCCAATCCACCACAGCCTTAACCTTGTCAGGATCCATGTGCACCCCCTCGGACGATACAATGTACCCCAAAAATGGAACTAACTGCATGAAAAACGTCTCGGGTTACGAGTGTAACCCCTGTTCCCTGAGTAAGGGAACGAGACGCTACGTCGAATGACGTGATGGGAACCCTCTGTATTTTGTGTTCGTGAAGCACCTCTGTATCCAACCAATGAAGAGACGTGACGTCAGAGGCGGGTGACGTCACGGATCAGGAAGCTATAAAGCACACCTGAACACAAAGCACGCCAGCTTCTGTAAAATGTCTGAAGCAAGCGCACCAGGTATGCAGGAGATACGGCCACGTGACGTAGCGTCTCGTTCCCTTACTCAGGGAACAGGGGTTACACTCGTAACCCGAGACGTTCCCTTTCGTGGGAACTATCGACGCTACGTCGAATGACGTGATGGGAACGCAATCCCAACTACGCCGTGTCTCCAAGTGCCTGGCTGCTATCTTGTAGGACCCTGGCCCCCGAAGTGATATTAAGATTAAGATTATAAAATCTGATGAAGGTGTGCTGGGATGACCATCCAGCCGCACCACAAATGTCGTCCATGGAGACTCCAGATAAGAGAGCTCTGGACGCGGCCATACCTCTCGTGGAATGAGCGCGCACCACTAAGGGACACGGACATCCCACTGTCTCATATGCAAGTGAGATGGCCTCGACCACCCACTTGCTTATCCACTTTCTTTCCTGATCCGAACTCGTAAAAGGAGGCGGGCAGAAAGCCTCGAGTACAATGGGACCTGGGACCCTCGTCGGAACCTTCGGAACATAGCCCGGCCTGGTATGCAGAAAGGCTTTCACCATACCAGGCGCAAACTCAAGACAAGATGGAGCGACTGACAGCGCTTGTAAATCACCAATTCTCTTCAAAGAAGAGACGGCAAGAGAAAGATAGTTTTAAGTGTCAAGAACTTGTCTGACACCTCCTCTATTGGCTCGAAGGGAGCCTCAGCCAGCCCTTGGAGCACAATAGTGAGGTCCCAGGTCGGGGTCTTTGTGCGCACCACAGGTCTCAACCTGAGTGCACCACGGAGGAAGCGTACTACTAGGGGGTCTCGACCCAGCGAGGAGCCCCCTACAGGGATATGATGAGCCGAAATAGCGGCCACATATGCTTTCAGCGTGGAAGGGGTTAAACCTTCCGAAAACTTTTCCTGAAGGAACTGAAGCATGTCAAAGACAGAAGAATGGACCGGGTCCAAATTATGCTGTTCACACCACACAGAGAACAATTTCCATTTACATAAGTACAACTTCCTCGTGGAGGGAGCTCTGGAGTGAAGGATGGTCTCTACAACCTCGGTTGAGAGACCAGTTCCTATGAGCCTTGCCCCCTCAGGGGCCAGGCCCACAGTTTCCACATTTCTGGGCGGGGATAGAGAATCGTGCCGCCCGCTTGAGACAGGAGATCCTGCCTGAGAGGAAGCTCTAAGGGAGAGCCTTGAAGTAGAGACATTATGTCCGAAAAACCATATTCTGGTCGGCCAGTACGGGGCCACCAATATTAGGTCGACCTTCTCCTGGCGAACCTTCTCCAGAACTCCCAGGAGCATTGAGTCTGGGGGGAACACATACAGACGTAGCCTCGGCCACGTCTGTAGCATGGCATCCAGCCCTAGAGGTGCTGGGTGCTGAAGTGAGTACCACAGAGGGCACTGAGCTGACTCCTCTGTGGCAAATAGATCGACTTGAGCTCGACCGAAAGTTTTCCATATCAACTCCACCACCTCAGTGTGGAGTTTCCATTCCCCCGGTCTCGCGCCCTGCCTCGACAGGGCGTCCGCTCCCACATTCAACCGCCTGGGGATGTAAGCTGCTCTCAGCGAGAGGAGCTTTCCCTGGGACCAGAGGAGGATGCGACTGGCCAGCCTGAATAACAGGCGAGACCGCAAGCCCCCCTGATGGTTGATGTATGAGACCACCGCAGTGTTGTCCGTGCGGCCCAACCCATGGTGATCTCTCAGGTCTGGGAGGAAGTGTTTTAATGCAAGAAACACCGCCATCATCTCCAGCCGATTTATGTGCCAGGAGCACTGATGGTCCTCCCAGAGACCCTGAGCCGAGCGACCACTCATGATCGCCCCCCAGCCAGTGAGGGAAGCATCCGTCGTAAGCATTACGCGACGACGAGAAGTCCCCAACATGGGTTCTGGGACAGGAACCAAGGCTTTTTCCACATGACCAGAGCACGAAGGCATCGCCGCGTGACTTTGATCATGCGAAAAAGGATTTCCCCTCGGGGAAAACCCCTTGGTCCTGAGCCACCACTGTAGGGGTCTCATGTGCAGAAGGCCAAAAGTAATAACGTTGGACGCAGCTGCCATAAGACCCAACAGTCTCTGAAACTGTTTTACAGTGAGTGACTGGTCATAAGAGACCACCGTCATGTTGTCCGTATGGACCAACATGTGGTGGCCCCTCAGGTCTGGGAGGAAGTGTTTCAGTGCTAGAGACACCGCCATCATCTCCAGCCGATTTATGTGCCAGGAGCGCTGATGGTCCTCCCACAGACCCTGAGCTGAGCGGCCACTCATGACCGCTCCCCAGCCCGTGAGGAAAGCATCTGTCGTAAGCATTACACGACGACCAGAAGTCCCCAGCACGGGTCCCTGGGTTATTAACCAAGGCTCTTTCCACATGACCAGAGCACGAAGGCATCGCCGCATGACTTTGATCATGCGAAAAGGATTTCCCCTCGGGGAAAACCCCTTGGTCCTGAGCCACCACTGTAGGGGTCTCATGTGCAGAAGGCCAAAAGTAATAACGTTGGACGCAGCTGCCATCAGACCCACCAGTCTCTGAAACTGTTTTACAGTGAGTGACTGGCCTAACTTCACCCCTTTCACGGCCCCGAGAATGGAACTCAAACGAGCAGGGGACAACTGCGCCTGCATCGTGGTGGAATCCCAGATTACACCTAAGTAGTTTGCAACCTGACTCGGGACCAGCACACTCTTTTTGGCATTGAGCCTCAGCCCAAGCCACTTCATGTGCGACAGGACAACATCTCGATGTTGAACTGCCAGTTGTTCTGTTTGAGCTAATATCAACCAATCGTCGATATAGTTCAGCACGCGGATGCCCTGGAGTCTCAGTGGAGCCAGCGCTGCATCCACGCGCTTCGTGAACGTGCGGGGTGAGAGGGATAGGCCGAACGGAAGAACCCTGTGTTGGTAAGCTTCGCCCCCGAAAGCAAACCTGAGGAACTTCCTGTGTGAAGGATGGATGGATACATGAAAGTATGCGTCTTTCAGATCTGTCGCTACAAACCAGTCCTCAGACCTGATCTGAGGGATGATCTGTCTGAGTGTAAGCATTTTGAGCTTCAGCTTCTTTATGGATCGATTTAGCACACGTAAATCTATGATCGGACGCAACCCTCCATCCTTCTTCGGAACAATGAAGTAGCGGCTGTAAAAGCCCGACATTTTGCTGGGAGGGGAAACCCTTTCTATAGCCCCTTTTTGCAAAAGCGTCGTTACTTCTTGCTCCATCATCAGAGACTGCTCTGGGGTTACCACCGTAGGAAGCACCCCATTGAACTTGGGCGGTCGTGAACCAAACTGAATTCTGTAGCCCTGTTCTATCATGAGCAGCACCCACTTCGAAACATTCGGGATTTTTCCACTCTTCCAAATATTCTACTAAGGGAACCAGTCTCTCGAGACTGGTCTCTGGTGTTTTTTGAGCACTTGGCTCGTCTATCTGACGCGGCGCACCGGCAGACAGACGAATCACGTGCTGGCCGACTCTCCTCGGAGGATCGGTGGAAACTGCTGTGCCCTGACTCACGCTTGGTGGCAGGGTTGACAGAACGGGCCCCTGAGGGCACCGAGGAGGACCCGATATCCGAACCCCCCCGGAGGGGGCTGCCCTCGAGAGATCCTGCACTATGTCAGGACCTCTTCTTTGAAGCCTTCCGAGAGATAATGACGGTCCTCAGATCCATCCTAGTCCGGAGGCTTTTAAATTCCTCAGAATTTAATGTATTCAATATTTCATTTAATCCTCAAATTAAATGCAGCCAGTTCTTATATTTTTGAACAGACTGAATATATTTAGAAGACAAAAAAAAGAATTATAGCTCGTAATAATTCGCAAGGTATTTTAGGGAAATAGAGAAAGGGAACTCCCGTCTACTCAGATCCCTTAATATATACATACACATACACACACATGCATAATTACGGACACGTGATATATGCGCAGCCTCGGCAAACGCAAGACCCGAGCCGTATTTTCATTCTTGCAGACTTAATCTACGCGCTGCCTCGGCAACGCGAGATCCGAGCCATATATTCTTTAATGAAAACTCAGTCTACGCGCTGCCTCGGCAAGCGCGAGATCTGAGCTATATTCTTTAATGAAAACTCAATCCACGCGCTGCCTCGGCAAGCGCGAGATTCGAGCTTTGCAATAGACTTTTATTCCCTCGAGAATAAAGCCAACAGGAGTGGAGCTACAAAACTCCCGCTAGTGCATACTTTTCTGCGGGACATTTTTATGAATGAACACGGTCACTGTCAGTTGTGAGCTGACGTGCACGCTCCACTCCCAGCAAACAACACATAAATCGTGTGTATCCCAACTCGCTTTGTAGTGTAGCACAGGGGGAAAAATCAAACTGCTGTTCACGATTGATTTGTTATAAACGTGTGATTTTGAAACACGATATGTGTGTGTGACTGTGAGGTGGCGATCCTCAGATTGATATCACAATATCCACCTCCTCAGAGCTGGACATGTGAGTATCGGTGCCTCAACCCGGGGGAAGAAACCGCAGAGCGTGCTTCCACCTGGGAGACGGCGCTGAACCTGGCTGGTGAGGGCAGAGAAAAGGCGCGCCCGTCTCTATTCCCTCTGTCAGATCCATTTGTGAACCCCATGAACGGAGCCTCCGCCCTGCCTCAGCAGAAGCGGGACCCGATCCGCGGGGAACACTGCAGCAGTGTCCTGAGAGCGAGTTTTTACAGTGCACACAGACGCTCCCTCGAGAGCTGCCTGGGCTCACTCCCATTTCACTGCTGTTTCTCGCCATAATACGTGTCTTTTTTATATATAAATATATGGATTGGTGTGAGATACTCTTGTCCTCAGACAAAGAGATCTTGACTTGTTTATATGTAATAAGACAAACAACACCAAATAAGACACACAAGATACAGAGAGCGCTTGCTGAAGACAACAGAAGCTGGCGTGCTTTGTGTTCAGGTGTGCTTTATAGCTTCCTGATCCGTGACGTCACCCGCCTCTGACGTCACGTCTCTTCATTGGTTGGATACAGAGGTGCTTCACGAACACAAAATACAGAGGGTTCCCATCACGTCATTCGACGTAGCGTCGATAGTTCCCACGAAAGGGAACGCACTTCTCTGCCTTGACAAAAAGCCCATTCTTTAACAGCCTCTGGAGCACTCGTCTGACGTGTTGCACATGTTCCTGGAGAGAAGAAGAAAATATCAGTATGTCGTCCAGGTAGACATATATGAACTGATCGACCATGTCTCTCAACACGTCATTGACGAGTGCTTGGAAGCGTCTTCCACTCATCCCTCTCCCTTATGCGGACCAAATGATAAGCGTTGCACAGGTCCAAAGGCAGCCGTTCAAAGACAGAAGACATCAACGGCAAAGGATAAGTATTTTTTACCGTGATGTTGTTCAGTCCTCTGTAATCAATGCACGGCCGCAGGGACCCATCCTTCTTACCCACGAAAAAAAAAACCTGCCCCCGCGGGAGACGAGGAAGGCCGGATGATCCCAGCGGCCAGAGAATCAGAAATATATTTCTCCATGACCTCCCTTTCTGAACTAGAAAGTGAATATAACTTGCCTTTTGGCGGAGAAGACCCTGGAACTAAGTCTATGGCACAGTCATAGGGACGATGCGGAGGAAGAGAAGCAGCCCGGGACTTACAGAACACTTCCTTCAGGTCGTGGTATTCCTGGGGCACGTTTGACAGGTTCACCGACTCCTCCTGCAACACAGAACGAGACACAGAAGAACATGTGCAGTCGTGTTACCAGATCCCAGTCCATAATGCTTCCCTCAGCGCCTGAGTCGACCAGAGCCTGGCATATGTGATGTCCCAATACCCACTGCAGTCTCACCGGGAGGAGCGTCGCAGACGAGGGTTTATCCAAGGCTAGACCGCCCGACAGTTACCTCGGCCCTATTGCCGGACTTTGTCTTTTACTGGGCAGTCTTTAAGAAAATGTCCAGCTCCACCAAGGTAAAAACAAAGTCCTTTCTCCCTCCGGTGTGTCCTCTCCTTCCAGGAGAGCCGAGCTCTCCCTACCTGCATGGGCTCAAAGGGGGACCGACCGTATTCTCTCCGCTTATCCCCACAGCAACCAGTTCCTCGAGACGCGCTACAGGCTTCCTGCGTTCAGTGCGTTCGTGCAAACGCCCATCCACTCGCAGCGCGAGCTCAATCAGTCTGTTAAGAGTGGTGGGTAGATCCAGTGAATAAATTTCTTGTTGAACACGGTCGGCCAGCCCATGCAGGAACACATCCCACTGCGCCTCCTCGTTCCATTTACACTCCGCTGCCAGGGTGCGGAACTCAATGGTGTAGTCGGAAACAGGTCGAACTCCCTGCCGCAGGTCCACGAGCTTGCGAGCGGCCTCCTGTCCCGCCACCGAACGGTCGAACACTTGCCTCATCTCCTGCGACAGGGACTGGAACGAGGAGCAGCATGGATGGTTGTTTTCTCACACCGCCGTTCCCCATAACACCACTCGTCCAGTCAATAACGTCATAACCAACACTACTTTAGACTCCTCAGAAGAGAACGTGTTAGGTTGCAGAGAGAAATAAATAGAGCATTTAGACAAAAAAGCTCTACAAGCATCAGGTTCTCCACCATACCTCTCAGGAATATGAGGTTCTTGTTGCGTGCTGGCAGATGAGTGTGGAACGGACAGTGGGGCTGGCAAAGTGGGAGATGAAAGATGTAATACCTGGGTCGAGAGCTCGGCCACCTGTGCCACCAACGCTTGCACGGCACGAGCAGTGGCCATCACCTGCTCGTCCTGCTGATCCATCCGTTGAGCGATCTTGCTCAAATAATCCTGAAGATCCGACGACCTTGCTGGATCCATTCTTGGTCAGTTCAGTTTAATTAAACACACTTGAAAGTGAAAGTTATGTTACACTTTCAAGATATAACCAATATACAAACAATTGTATATTAACAGACTATTTTTTTTAAACCAAATCAGTTTGTCTTTAAACATTTATTTCATGCCTAATACAACTGCAAAAAAAAAAAAAAAAATTAAATAAAAAAATAAAAAAATCTAGTACTACATTTTATTTATCATCTCTAAATTACTTTATCTACAGCATTACTTTAGAACAAATTGTGTTTGTGATCTATTTATTTTCATTATTATTGCTTAATAATAATGTTTTCTTTTTTTACTTTTCTCAGTTCCCCTTCGAAGTGGAACTTCGATGTTGTGTCATGGTGTTGATGCTATGGGAGCGCTCCCATGTCTGAAGCATGTGTCTAATGATTCAGCATGTGTAAGCTCCTATCCTGCTTGGCTCTTTCGTAGGGATGAGATGATCTGGCATCTCAGGTCATGGGTATCGCAGGTCGAGTTGGTGGAGGCAGAGTTTGAGACAGGTGAAAACACCCTATTTCTCATACTCTCTATTGACTCGGAGGACCCATTTTGGATCTCAAAGCTCACTCTGTGAATTCTTCAGACCAAAACGAGGAACTCATGCTGTCTGCATCTGACTCACAGGGGCTGGATGTAGGCGGGTGCTTCGACAGAGCAGCTTCCTCATTCTGCTGCATTGGAGGAGCTGCTCGAGGTTGTTACTCAAGTGGTGGCCAAGTTAAGGATTGATTGGCCAAATGAGAAGCAAGCATTCATTCGTTGATGATTGCTTCCTTACCTCAGCTACAGTGCAACCTCCCTGCTGCCAGCTCTTGCTTTTCCCTGACCTACACACTGAGGTGTTGAGGGTTTGAAAGAACCCATCTGCATACATACTAAGGCCACCTCAACATATTCTGTGATGGTCGGCATGAATGGGTATGGGGCGATGCTTAAGGTGGAAGTGATGCTTGCAGGCTATCTCAGTTGTGTGATTGAACGGTTTAAAGTCATATTAAAATGCACACAAAGGAATTGATGAGGAATCAAAAATTAAATTTTATAACAAGTATTTGATTCCTGAACTTAAGTATTCGACTCCAGAATTGTAATTGAATTTTGATTCCCAACCCTACATATGCGGCAGCGGGTCAGGCTGCACACCTTGGCAGTTCGGCAGGTGCACCAGTCTGACCTGCTAAAAGAGCAAGATTATGGTGAGGGGTTGAATCCTGAGGCAGTTCAAGAGCTCCGACAGGCCACAGATCTTGCCCTCTGTGCGATCAAGCAGATGGCCCATGCCATTGGCCAGTCAATGGCTGCTTTGGTCACCACGGAGCAGTATCTGTGGCTTAATCTAACAGGGATAAAAGAAAAAGACAAGCTTTTCTCTTTGACATACTGATTTCACCTTCTGGCCTGCTCGGTGATGCAGTCAACATTTTTACTGACCCCAAACTTTTGAATGGTAGTGTATAATGTTACAAAAGCTTTCTATTTCAGATAAATGCTGATCTTTTGAACTTTCTATTCATCAAAGGATCCTGAAAAAAATATACACAACTGTATTATAAGATTGATAATAATAATAATTGTTTCTTGAGCAGCAAATCATCATATTTGAATGATTTCTGAAGGATGATGTGACACTAAAGACTGGAGTAATGATGCTGAAAATTCAGGAATAAATTACATTTTAAAATATATTTAAATAGAAAAAAGTTATTTTATTAACATTTATTATTTTATTTAATTACATTTTATTTAATTAAGTAATTAAATAAATGCAGTCTTGGTGAACAGAGAAAAACTTAAAAAATCTTACAGATCACAAATTTTTGAACAGCATTGTGTGTGTGTACTTCGAAACAAGCCAATACACATTGGCATGCGATTTTGCATTTCGTGCTACGCCTGCAACGTGGGTATAAATATGGAAGACGAGCAGGTGACCCAGCCACTCAGAGGTGGTACTGCAACTGTGGCGACAGGTCTCCGTTCCCTCCTTCAGGGAATGAGGGTTACAAACGCAACCGAGACATTCCCTTTCAGTTGGTCACGTTCAACGTCACGTCGGAACTGAACCGATGAATTGGGATCCCTAATAAAATGCCAATGTTGCTGGCCCGTCCTAGCCAATTAGGGCAGTACAACATATGGAATGTCTCTGGGGTGGCTCTGACCAATTAGGGAGGAGACTACACTGGCAGAGACGGCAGAGCGGACTCTGCCAAGGGAAAGACATAGGCTCGCCGATAAGGGAGACGTACCATGGAAGAATACACAGAATATGGGATCGCCGCAGGGAACACAACATATGGATACCCAGCCTAGCACATGGTCCACCAATGCATATGAGTGTTAGGCCTGGCGTTGGATGCCAGGGTGATGGAGGAACTCAACAGGGTTTGCCAGATGGGGAACTCTACTGGAGCAAATAAGCACATATATTTGGTCCATAGGAGGGGAATGATGCAGCAAGGTGACACTGAGCAGGTTCCTAGCACTACTGGCTACTTGGGTCGAGTACACGGGAGGATATCAGCTCTACACAAAGGCTATAGAATTGAGCAAATGTGTTGGGTGTCATCCCAGCCTTCAGCTCTACATATATTTGCCAGTGAGGCACCATGCGCCAGCACACAGTAAGAAGTGATGGTGTCTATCACCGCTTGGGGTAGATCACCTAAGTCCACAGGGTGCCACGTCTCTGGGAAAGCAGATCCTTCCTCAGAGGAATCTGTCAGGGATGGGCTGTCAAAAGGAGCATAAATTCTCAGAACCAAGTCCGATTGGGCCAATAGGGTGCAACTATCAAGATCTGCTTCTCGTCCTCCGTGACTTTGCACAGTGTCTGTGCAAGAAGGTTCACTGGGGGAAACATATACTTGCATAGGCCTCGGGGTCAGCTGTGTGCCAGTGCATATGTGCTGAGGGTCCCCTCGGTTAGGGAGTAAAACAACTAGCAATGCGACGTGTCCAGAGAGGCAAACAGCTGGACCGCCTGGGGACGGAGTCTCCATTCTCCAGAAGCTCAGGGTATTGTAAGAGCTTGTCGGCTGCATGTTTGAGCAAGCCCGGAATGTGAATGGCACAAAGCAACTTCAGATGCTTCCAACTGCAAAGAAGGAGATGGCGGGCGAGTTGCCACATGTGGTGGTAGCGTAGACCACCCTGATGGTTGATGCTCACTGTAACACTCCAGTTAATATGCCATGAGGATACACTAAATAAGTGGAACATTTGTGTCACTTAAACAGCACAAAACAAAAAAAAGAATAAATGGGAGACAGATCATCAATAAACCCAAGTGTATTTACAATTCAATCCGTGTAGACAAAAAAAAAAACAAAAAAAAACACTATAAACATACAAGGTAAAAAATGTATATAAATGTATATGTGTGCGTGTGTGTCTGAAAAGTCTCTAGAGTCCAGCGCATAAAAAAGTCTATATAGGAGGAGTCTCACCGGGGAAATAGCCAGTCCGAGAGCAGGATCCTACAGGTACAGTCCAACTGTTTAAAGTCCTCTGGGGCGAGTAATCCGTGGAAAAAAAAAAAACAATATACTCCACAAGAGTCGGTGAAAAATCAGCACAGCTAAAAACAGTCAGGAAATGAAGCAGGGAAAAAGGAATTAGATATGAATGAAAAAGACGTGCTGTGAAACACCAACGTGCTGGTTCCTTATATGGGAAAAAAACATTGTAAAAATCCCGCTGAGATGACGTGATGTCACATGACGAAGGTGCACGAGGAGAATCTCGCGGGACCGGAATCTCGTGGAATCTCGTGGGAATATAAATAAGGTTCACACACAGACAATACATAAGGGAGAAAACAGTACACAGAGGAAAGTATATATAATATTTACATATAATACTCAATGTATTATTATTGGAAATTGATACTATAATTGGCTTCCCCTTATGTGGCAACACTACAACGCAATGGTCGCAGTGTTGTCCGTCTGGACCAGAATGTGCTTGGCACTTGGAAGCGGCCCAGTGCAAGATGTACCGCTAGCAACTTGATGTGCCAGTGCAGTTGGGGACCCATCCAAATACCCAAAACTGCATGCCTGTTGTATGTGGCCCCCCAACTGGTGGCATAGGCATCTGTGTAAACCACAGCATGCCTGGACACTTGTTCTCGGGGAACTGCTGCCCATAGAAATGAAGGGTCCAACCACGGGCTGAAGGTTTGGCGACAGTATGGGTTAAGGGAAACCTGGTGCTTGCCATGCTGCCATGTCCGTCTCAGGACTTGACCGTGAAGCAAATGCTGAAGTGGCCTCATATGAAGCAATCCGAGCAGCATTACTGCAGCTGAGGATGCCATATACCCTAGGAGCCTCTGAAAAAGTTTCAGTGCCTGTCCTGCCTTTGAACAAATTCAATTCCTCTCTGAAGCATGCTGTCTGGTTGACAGAAATCAGTTCCATACCGAGAAAAAAGATCATCTGCACAGGGGAGAGTTTGCTCTTTTCCCTGTTGACCTGAAGTCCAAACTGGCTGAGGTGACTTGGCCAGTATGAGCCAGTCATTGAGAAAGTTGAGAATATGAATGTCACGTTCTCTCATGGGAACAATGGCTGCCTCTGTGACCTTTGTGAAGATGCGAAGTGACAGGGACAGCCCGAAGGGAATGACTTTGTACTGATATGTCTGACCCTTGAATGCAAAGTGTAGGAACGGTCTGAGTGGAGAGAGTTGAGACATGAAAGTATGCATCCTTCAGGTCAATCACTGAAAAACCAACCTTGGGGATGGATGCATTTGAAAATGCATTTCTGTGCATTAGCATTTTGAACGGGAGCTTGAAAAGGGCCCGATTCAATACCCACAGGTCCAAGATTGGCCATAACCCACTGCCTCTCTTGGGTACAATGAAGAGGGACTGTAAAACCCTGTCTTCATATCTCAAGCATATCCACCAGGTTCAGCCAGACATGTTGTTCCTGGACCATCATAGTGGACATTGCCCGACCCAGGGAGTGTGCAGTGACTTTCGGCACTTGTAAGGTGAGGTCCGTCGCTGAGCACAGTTCAAGCATAACATGTGGGTTTATCTATGCATAGACCATCTGTTCTTCTTGTTTTCCTTTTTTTTTTTTTGCTTTTTTTATGCAGCATTGCGTTACCGCCCACGCCACGCAAATCGGCATGCAAGTTCACTGCAGTTATCTAGAAAGCCAACCTGGGGTGACTACTGTATTTCCTGTGACACAATATGGTGTACACTGCAGAGGAATGGCATGCATGGGTGCTGTCCACAAAAGAAGCCTTTCCTTAAAGCCCAGGCACAAAAAAGCCCACCTAGAGTTTGAAAGAGGCCATGCTGACAAAGATGAAAACTACTGGGACTCTATACTCTGGAGTGATGAGACCAAGATAAATGTTTTTGGAATTGATGGCTTCAAAACTGTATGACATCGCAAAGGTGAGGAATACAAAGAAAAATGCATGATGCCTACAGTGAAACATGGTGGTGGCAGTGTCCTTATGTGGGGCTGCATGAGTGCTGCTGGTGTCGGGGAGCTGCATTTCATTGATGGCATCATGAATTCACAAATGTACTGCTCTATACTGAAAGAGAAGATGCTACCATCACTCCGTGCCCTTGGTCGTTGTGCACTTTTCCAACATGACAATGATCCTAAACACACATCTAAGGCCACTGATGGATTTCTGAAGAAGAACAGGGTGAAAGTGATCCATTGGCTCCTGAACTTCCCGAACACCTATGGGAATTCTGAAGAGACAAGTTGAGCATCACTCTCCATCCAGCATCCAGTCTCTAAAAGAGGTCATTCTTGAAGAATGGAAAAAGACAGATGTTGCAAATTGTCGCCATTTTGTTCATTCCATGCCTAGAAGACTTGGTGCTGTCATTAAAAATCATGGAGGCCATACAAAATACTAGATGTAGATGTTGTGGGGTGTACTCATTTTTGCATCACCCAAATTTGAGTAAAACTGAAAAATGTGTAATCAAAGTTATATTATTAACCTTACTTTCATATTATAAGTTAAACAGATGTTATATTAAACTTAGTTGTGTCAACATTTTGGAAATTGTTTTTGTGTTCATTGAGATATTGATTAAAATGTTACTTTTCAAAGGGTGTACTCATACATATAAGCGTTCCATCAGCATAATTCACATTCTACTTTGGGGGTGACCATATGTAATATCCTGATGTTTTTATAAAGTCCTAAATGTAAATATGTAAAGGATGTACTTGTACTGAACTGTAACGAGAAGGTAAACATCCATGGTGCAACAATTCATGTTTTGTATAAACCCACATAGCATCCTTGAATCTCATTAAAAAGGTCATGGTCAGTCTTGTTTGGCCTTTTTTATTATAGTATTTTATGGTTAAAGCAGATCCTTCAAAAATGAAAAAGTGGCACTTTTCAGAAATCATGCATGTTTATTGATTGATTTATTCATTTTTTCATTCGTTTCAAACAACAGCAAGAAGGAATTTTTTTTTGTTAATATAAAAAAAATTCTCCAACCAACCAGTGATTTCTCAAAAGTTTCTTGAAGCAGTTCTTCTACCATAACTTACTAAACTTTATACCTAATAAACATCTTACAACATGCATTTATGCTGATTAATCAATTGGATTACAAAATCTTCATTATAGACTATTTAATTTAATAAATGGCAACTTGTTTTTATAGGTTCAGTGATCATATACACTTAACAGCATTTATTTTCATGTTGTTCATTTATGTCAATTATGCATTTTTGTTGTACCAGGACAGCCAAATGATAAAAATAGTAATGAAACTCACTGAGAGAAAGATAACATACAGCCCAAAAAGCAAGCGGTCAATGACTTGACCCAAATGTACCCACTCATCTGCGCTCCCCTCAGTTTTAAAATGTTTATTGACCTGCTGACGGATGGATAGTAACTCGTGGCTTATCTTCCTCAGTTCCTGAAGAGTAGGAGATGTCTTATAGACCGCTTCGCTCTGAGGAGCGTCAACTATGGGATCACAGCGTTTGGTCTCAGTTCTGTGCTCTACAGGTACAAGAGAAGTTTTTGAAATAAATAATTTTTTTTATACATGAATAGAATACTCTTAAATGACATATGAAAACAGGCATTGTGCAGAGGGGGGTGGGGGGTGCTTTGGGGGCTCGAGCCCCTGCCCTTTTTCGAAATTAATCGAAAGTGTCCCTCTGAGACAAATAGCAATGATAATATTGTGGTCAATAAAACAAAATGCATTTAAATTACAACTAACATTAATGTATACAATAGTAACGAATCACTCAAAAAGCCAGAAAATTCCCGTTTTTATTTTTACATATCCATCAGTCTGATGCATTGCCATAACACTATGGGTTTGCTATGGGTTGCTTGCATTTTAATTGGCTGATTGGTTTTCTACAGTCTGTTCAAAACCCAGGCTCTTGAGCCAAATATGGTGAGTGCCTATATGGCTCTATGGAAGAAAAAAATATACCAAACAATTTTTTTTTTTTTTTTTTTACTAAAAGTCTTTTTTTCCCATCAAAAATCAAAGCTAGTGTGTCGATTTTATAAAAAATCTTTATATTGCATATTTTAAAATATTACATTATTCATCAATGCCCGTTTGTCATGTATAATACACCATCCAATTGTGATATGGCACAAGAAGTTAAAATTTCATTGGGCAATGTAAAGTAAAACTGAAAACTGTTTCCAACACTGATAATAAGTCAGCATATTAGAATGATTTCTGAAGGATCAGCTGACACTGAAGATTAGAGTTATGATGCTAAAAAAATTCAGTTTTGCTTTACAGAAATAAATTATATTTTGAAGTATATTAAAATAGAAAATCATTATTTTAACTAATAATATTTCTCAATATTACTGTTTTTTCTGTATTTTTGATAAAATAAATGCAGGCTTCTTGCAAAACCATAAAATAGTAATGTATACAAACTTTTGACAGACATACATATTATACATATCACGTATTACACACACACACACACACACACACATATATATATATATATATATATATATGTTACAGATCCCGTGTGCCCCTGGACTCCATTTCCCAAGATCCTCCTGTTCTCCACACCTGCACTCACTTCCCTCGTCAGCTCCTCATCGTCACTCATCACCTGCACCTGGACTCTATTGTCAGCACTCCCCATATATTGCACTCACTCCCTTCACTCCTCGTCCGTTCTCTGTTGTGTTTATGTGTAGTTTGGTGATCTCTGCTTTCTGTTTAATAAATGTATAGTTCGTCTTGTGGAAATCCGTATCTGCCTCATTCCTCTACCAGCTACCGTAACAGAAGAACGGACCTAAAAACGTTGGATTTTCACAAGGAGAAAATGGAGACTTCCCCCGGCTCCCTGGCTCCAGCTCCTCCAACGCCTCTCACCCTGTCATCCGGCGATC
The DNA here is from genome assembly GCF_024489055.1 of Chanodichthys erythropterus. Taxonomy (NCBI): domain Eukaryota; kingdom Metazoa; phylum Chordata; class Actinopteri; order Cypriniformes; family Xenocyprididae; genus Chanodichthys; species Chanodichthys erythropterus. The sequence continues at coordinate 2,060,867 of NC_090230.1, forward strand.
GCCTAATCGGGCTCCTGCAGGTAGGTCGTTCGCTGGAGAGGTATGTGGAGGAGTTCGTTGAGCTCGCTTTTTTTTCTGACTGGCCTGAAGCTTGTTTGATCTCCTTGTTTTTGGATGGACTAGATGATGACACCATCCGTTTTGGTGAACCCGATTACAGATTCTCCTTAAGTGAAACTATAAATTCCATTTTATGGTTAAATGACTCCAAATTCGTAGTTGATTGGGTTCAGGATGGGTGTCTGTCTCTAGTCCATCCAGAAACATGGTTGGCCGGGCCAGTCAGTCAACCTCCGTCTTCCTCCGCATACCCCTCCAGCAAACTCCCTGCCTGCCCCATGCTGGACCCTCATTCCGCTACTGGGCCCAGTAAACGGAGGAAGAGGAAGAAGGGCGAGCGCTCCAGTGTCTCCAGAGCCCGCTCCAGTGTCTCCAGAGCCCGCTCCAGTGTCTCCAGAGCCCGCTCCAGTGTCTCCAGAGCCCGCTCCAGTATCTCCAGAGCCCGCTCCAGTATCTCCAGAGCCCGCTCCAGTATCTCCAGAGCCCGCTCCAGTATCTCCAGAGCCCGCTCCAGTATCTCCAGAGTCAGCTCCAGTATCTCCAGAGCCAGCTCCAGTCCCCACAGAGCCAGCTCCAGTGCCTGTGGGGATTTTAATTGTATTTGAGGGGATGAAATGGCCCTCAACCCCAGTCTCCGCCGCCGAGCCAAGTTCTCCAGCCTCCTCCGCCGAGCCAAGTTCTCCAGCCTCCTCCGCCGAGCCAAGTTCTCCAGCCTCCTCCGCCGAGCCAAGTTCTCCAGCCGCCGCCGCCGAGCCAAGTTCTCCAGCCGCCGCCGCCGAGCCAAGTTCTCCAGCCGCCTCCGCCGAGCCAAGTTCTCCAGCCGCCTCCGCCGAGCCAAGTTCTCCAGCCGCCTCCGCCGAGCCAAGTTCTCCAGCCGCCGCCGCCGAGCCAAGTTCTCCAGCCGCCGCCGCCGAGCCAAGTTCTCCAGCCGCCGCCGCCGAGCCAAGTTCTCCAGCCGCCGCCGCCGAGCCAAGTTCTCCAGCCGCCGCCGCCGAGCCAAGTTCTCCAGCCGCCGCCGCCGAGCCAAGTTCTCCAGCCGCCGCCGCCGAGCCAAGTTCTCCAGCCGCCGCCGCCGAGCCAAGTTCTCCAGCCGCCGCCGCCGAGCCAAGTTCTCCAGCCGCCGCCGCCGAGCCAAGTTCTCCAGCCGCCGCCGCCGAGCCAAGTTCTCCAGCCGCCGCCGCCGAGCCAAGTTCTCCAGCCGCCGCCGCCGAGCCAAGTTCTCCAGCCGCCGCCGCCGAGCCAAGTTCTCCAGCCGCCGCCGCCGAGCCAAGTTCTCCAGCCGCCGCCGCCGAGCCAAGTTCTCCAGCCGCCGCCGCCGAGCCAAGTTCTCCAGCCGCCGCCGCCGAGCCAAGTTCTCCAGCCTCCGCCGCCGAGCCAAGTTCTCCAGCCTCCGCCGCCGAGCCAGCCTCTCCAGCCGCCGCCGCCGAGCCCCCCGCTCCAGCCGCCGCCGCCGAGCCACCCTCTCCAGCCGCCGCCGCCGAGCCCGCCGCTCCAGCCGCCGCCGCCGAGCCCGCCGCTCCAGCCGCCGCCGCCGAGCCCGCCGCTCCAGCCGCCGCCGCCGAGCCCGCCGCTCCAGTGAAAATAAATCTGCATCGTTAATACTTTTGATCTTTTATTTAAAACCTTTCATTAGAGAATAATAATTTTAAATGGGGGGAAATCTCATTATGAGAGAAATGTTTTTATCTAATACACATTGCTCACAAATAATCATACCCTTTTATTCAATACTTTTTGCAACCTCCTTTTGCCAAGAGAACAATTGCCAAGAATGCCTGATGAATTTGGAGAACACCTGACAAGAGATCAGAGAGCATTCCTTCATGTAGAATCCTTCAGATTCCCAGCTTTTACCCATTTTTGTGTTGATTTTGATGTTTGTTTTGGATCATTGTCCTGATGGAAGATCCAACCACGGCCCATTAGATGACTTCTAACAGGGACAGTCAGGTTTTGATTTTTTTTATCTGTTGCTTTTTATCTAAACAAGATGTCCAGGACCTCCAGCAGAAAAATAGGCCCAACAACATTAAAGAAAGAAAAGCTAATTTTTTATTTCATCTGACCATAGAACCCAACCTGTTTGAAGTTCCAGTAGTGTCGGTAACTTTCAAATGTTCTATGGTCAGATAAAACAAAAGAGCTTTTTGAGAGCAAACACTTAAGATGGGTTTGGTGCACACAGGGGAAAAAGTACCCCATGTGTACAATGAAATATACTGCTGTATCTTTAATGTTGTGAGCCTATTTTTCTGCTGGAGGTCCTGGACATCTTGATCAGATACATAGAATAATGGATTCTATCAAATACCAACAGATAAAAAATCAAAACCTGACTGTCCCTGTTAGAAGTAATGGGTTGTGGTTGGATCTTCCAACAGGACAATGATCCAAAACAAACATCAAAATCAACACAAAAATGGGTCACTGAGCACAAAACCAAGCTTCTGCCATGTCCATCCCAGTCCCCTGACCTGAACCTTAAAGAAAATGAGTGGAGTGAACTGAAGAGAAGAAGCACCAACATGGAGCTGGGAATCTGAAGGATCTGGAAAGATTCTGCATGAAGGAATGGTCTATGATCTCTTATCAGGAATTATAGGTGAAGACTCAGAGCTGTTATCTTGGGAAAAAGAGGTTGCAAAAAGTATTGAATAAAAGGGTATGATTAATTGTGAGCAATGTGTATTAGAGAAAAACATTTATTTCATAATGAGATTTTCCTCACATGTAAAATTATTATTCTCCAATGGGAGGTTTGATTTTTGTAGATTTTAAAAATAAAAGATCAAAATGATTAACGATGCAGATTTATTTTCACAGCCTTCTTTGGTCATATTTTCTAGGAGTATGAATACTTTTTAGCACAACTGTATACATATATATATATATAATATTTTTTTTTTTTTTTTTACATTTGAGTCCCTGTCCCTGAGGAACTCTCTGCACTTCCCTGTATGGAAAAGATTAGTTAAATATAATTTATTAAAACTTTAGCTTGTGGGGTCACCACAGCAGATCATCCATAAATTTATCTATTAGGTTTTAATTTTATAAACAACACTAAACAGACTTTTAAAAAAAATATTTTTGCATATAAGACCCACCTTCAGGATCACAGTTTTGGTCATTGCATTTCTTGCTTAAAAAAACAAGTTTAGCAAGGTAGTTGAGGAAAAGCACCCTGGCCCATTGAGGTAACGGTCCATAGTAACTGGAGCCACACTGAATATTTACAATAAGAATTGTCTCCAGAAGACTGGCCACCATCAGTGCCAAACAGAGAGAAAAAAACACATCTGGAAAGAGATTGAATATAAAAGAGAGGAAATGTAATGTCATAAAAATTAGCTAAAACATTACAATATTAATTCCTGTTAGCAAGAGAGGAAAAAGACGCTTTAAAACTGTCATAACCAGCAGTGACTGAGACAAGTGACAAGAAACTTTTGGCCAGATTTACTAAACGGCAAATTTGACTACAATCCCATTAAAGCACCAAAGGGAGTAAAAGTTTTGTGGGTGATCTACAGACAATGTTCAAATTAAAGAACACAGATGCAGCCAGCTCATTTCCATAATGAATAACACAATCTACCAAGAGAAGCACAAATGAGCAGAGGGTGGCAGCAAATTAATAATAATATGGCTTAGTAAAATCTCGGATAAAATCTTCCTCTGGCTTTCCAAATTAATTAACACTAGTGGAGAAAATTCTCTCCCCCCTACCACACACTCTCATGCCTCCTCCTAGCAGCAACTATTGCAGTCATGTCAAGCACAAAATGTGCTAAGACAATGGGCATTAATTAATGGTGCCAATACCAGTAAATCATGTTGCATAATTCATTTAAATAAATGAAATTCTGCTCCCAGAAATTTTGCATCTGAAAGTGAAACTTCTACAAATGCAAATATAGCTGCAAACATCTATTACAGTGTCACATGCACTCTGGACTCTGCCCCACTTTCTCACTTACCTGCTTTCAGTCTCCTAAGTATTAACAAGACTCACCTGGTGAAAAGAACCAACTCTCACAGTCATAAGTTGTCTGGCCTTGGTAATATTCTAGGACTCAACATTTTGCTATCCTGAACTCTTTCCTGCCGGTTTCTTTTGTTATTCTTTGTCCTGTTGTTTGGAATTACCTCATTATTTGTTTGATGCTGGATTTACTTTATACTTCCCTGCTGGAGGACTCTAATCTGTACCTGTTCAGTTAAGTTCCTGTTTTTACCCATCTCTTACCTGCAATCATTATTTGGATGCTGTTAAGCCTCCCATTTATTTGTTATTTGGAAAGGACTGAAATTACCTGTTAATACTTGCCTGTTAAAGATCCTTAGTTGTAGTTCCTGACATTGTGGCTTTCTGTTTACTAAAGACTCTGTGTGAAGGGAAAGACTGTTACCTGTTGATACTTAACTGTAATGCCAAAATCCTTAGTTGTAGTTCCTGGTGCTTTGGCTATACCTTCTGTTTCCTGTAAGAAGAAAAGTGATCATTACCTGTTTTACTCATCTGTTGGTAAGTGCATCTACCTATTTTGTTAAAGCCTACTTACCTGTTTACCCACCTGCTTTAGTTTTTTGAGAATAAATGCCTACAACTGGGTCCTAACCTATTTCTGAGTTGGTGTCATTACAAAAGGCCAGACCTTCAATATGGACCCAGCAGGAGACGTTCTGTGCTCCATATGTAAAGATGGCAGTAACATAGAACCATATGTGGAGCAATCTGTCCAATATTGCCATCTAACCACCTTGGATGACTGAGATTTGATGGATTTGCTCTTGGACAATCACATTGCACCATTGATACCAGTAGGCAATCAGACCCCTCTCCCTGAAACAGTATCTGGATTGGGTGCTGTGGATATGTGGCTCTCCTTACATGGTTGGTGATGTTTATGAGGTTGAGCACAACAGTGCCACAGAACAACTATTCTTCTGTGCCCAACCCCTTCCTATGTGGCAAGTCTTGTCACCCAGCATCAAGCAGGTATCAATCACCAAAGCCAAGCCAAAGTCTTGTCATGCCAAGTCAGCCAAACACAGTTCTGAGTGAAAAGGTTCTGTGAGTAATAGTCTGGCTTCTAAATTGGAAGATCTTCCCATCATGTCCATCCAAAGGGCTAGGATAACAAGCTCTGCAGTGTATCCATTTTTAATAAAGAGCTCCTTACATGTTCCATGCCAGCCCACTAGTCTGCTCTAGCCCAAGAACCCGCTCCATCCCAGGAGTCCTCTCCTGAGTCTGCTTCCGTGTTCCATTCAGCTTCTGAGTCTGATCTGGCCCTGGAGCACAGTCATTGTCAGCTCCAGCCCATGAGCAGAGTCTAGAATCTGCTCCAGAAATCACTTTGACCCCAGGAGCTTTGCCCAAAGTCCAGACAAGTATTCCACAAATTCTCCAGTCTGAACACCACATTGACCCCTGCCAAGAAGAGGAGGCAAAATAGGAAGAAAATTCCTCCCTTGAACATCCTGAGGGGTTCTTTATTCCAGAGGTTCCTGCCTGTTCTTTTACAACCAAGGACGTCATCCCTGAATCCCTTGCCTGTTCCTTGTTGGTCATTGAGGCTTGTTCTGTTATGACCAAGGAAGTTGTCCCTGAATGCCATCCCTGTTCAATCTTGGCCAAGAATGCCATTCCTAGTTTCCTTGTCTCAGCCACAGAGGCCATTCTGGGTTCCCAAGTATCAGCCTTGATGGCCACCATTGAATTCTCTGTTTGTAGTCTTTTTGTCTAAGTAGGTCTACTGAAGCTGGCCATCCAGATGTCTTCAAGTCAGCCGGCCCCCCAGACGTCAGCAAGTCAGCTGGCCCTCCGGATGCTCTCAAGTCAGCCGGGCCTCCACACATCCTCAAGTCAGCCAGTCCCCCAGATGTCAGCAAGTCACCTGGCACTCCAGATGTTAGCATGTCAGCCGGCACTTCAGATGTCAGCAAGTCAGCCAGCCTGTTAGACGCCCATCTTTCAGCTGGCCCTCCAGGTGCCCTCTAGTCAGCCAGCACTCCAGACGTCAGCAAGTCAGCCGACCCTACACATGCCCTCTAATCGGCTGGCACCCCAGTTATCTGCTGTCAGCCTGACCAGGGGTCAGTTTCTCCACCTGCGCTCCAGATTTCAGCCAGTTAACCAGTTCTCCAGATGGTACTGTAGATAATCTCTGTTCAGCTGGCATTCCAAAAACTTTCATGTCCCAGGTGAAAAAAAGTACATTTCTATAATATACTTAAAGTGCTCCTATTTCCGTGCACTAATTTTGTATTTAATATACTAAAAATACATCTTTAGTACTTCTTTAGATCATCCTAAGAACATCTAAGTGTACTCAACTGTGCTATTTTGAGACAGCATGAACTATGAACTAAAATATGCTTTTAATGTACTATCTCTGTATTTAAAAAATATATTTAGCTACCACTTGTGGTACACTATGAGTTCAAATGTACTATAAGTGGTATCTAAATAAATTTTTTAAATACAGAGATAGTATATTATTAGTATGTTTTAGTTCATATTTCATGGTGTCTCAAAATAGCACAGTTGAGTACACTAAGATTATCTTAAGAAGTACCAAAGAAGAATTCTTAGTATATTAAGTATAAAATTAGTGCACAAAAATAGAAATGTACTTTTTTTCACCTGGGGTGACCCAATATATATAAAACTAGAGAGATGTTCTGCCTGGACCTCTCTACTTGCCCTGTCCTGGTGGTCGCCTCCACTACCTGCTCTGCCCTGCTGGCCACCTAATCCTAGTCTACCCTGGCTCCCCAAATATATCATGTGCACTCTGGACTCTGCCCACTTTCACTCACTCACTCACTCACTCACTCACTCACTCACTCACTCACTCACTCACTCACTCACTCACTCACTCACTCACTCACTCACTCACTCACTCACTCACTCACTCACTCACTCACTCACTCACTCACTCACTCACTCACTCACTTTCAGTCTGTGTTCAGTCAGTGTTCAAGACTCAACTGTGGCTCGTTATACCCAATCCTAAAATTACTAAAAAATTAAGAAATTTGTACAATGCTGAGCCAAGTCAACACTTGAATGTATCTGGCATATCATATCAGACATTGCATCATATGGTATTTGAACCCCCAACTTTCTGATAAAATTTTCATTGCTTACTACCACGCACCACTCAATTTTTTTGTATCTCTGGAACACCAGGTGGTGTTGTGTTCAAACTTCACAGGTACCTTTAGGACATGCTATCAGTGAACCCTACCAAATTTTGTGTCTATGTCAAAATGTTTTAAAAATATCACAGATGTCAAATTTCAAAATGGCGGACACAGTTTTTCAGATCCAAAATTGGTATAGAATCTGCAGACACCAAGCTCATAATTCTGATAAACATTTCAAAAGTTATGAGCAAAAACAGACATTTTATTGGATCTCATGACCCATAGGTGGAGCTGTTCCCAAATGTTGCATGTACCCTCAGATCATGGTGTTGAACAGGCATCCAGAGTTCCGTTTCGAAAGATCAAAGTTTGGCAGAGATATAGCATCTAATATGATATTGGGTCACCATTGTTAACTTCACATCATCATAACTTTTGAACATTTCTGTGCGGCTCAGTCCAGTGATCATCTGAGCCAGTGATCATCGTTTTGCCAAATTTGAAGGTGTAGCGAAAAAATGGAATACAGTTCATTTCATAATGGTGACAACTGTAATGGGTGGAGTTTTTCCATTTTCCATTCCCATTTCCATGGTGGGTCGAGGGCTGAGAACAATCTGATTAATAAAATAATATAAAAAAGTTAATTTACATTCCAATTAAAGTTAAATGTGCCACCCATTTGGGAAGAATAGTAATAATAATAAAAAATATAGCTGCAAGCAGCAATTACAGGGCCAATGCACAAAGAAGGCAAAACAAGTCATGCCAACATGGCTGGGAGCATCAGACCAACTGCAACAGTGAGCAATTAAAGACCTATTAAGGCCATTTTAGGCAAAATAGCTGAAAAAGCATAAATACAGTCAATAATAAAGATTTACTGGTTTATCACTTTAGACCAATAGGTGGCGCTGTGACCAAATTAATGTGATATGGTCAGAGTGAGGTGATAATGACATTTGCAAAATTTGGTGTCAATATGTCAAAGCATTCCAGAGATACAGCCTCAAAAGTCATTTTGGCATCAAGCCTCTAATTCATTGCTGTGGTATACGAAAATGGTTTTGTTTATCAACACAAAACTCATAACTTTTTGCCAGCATTGTCTGCAGATCTGAAATATCTGAAGGACAAACCCATCAGAAGTTATATGCAAAAAAAGCCATTTGTATCTCCGGATCAGTAGGTGGCGCTGCGCCAAAACTGCATGTTGCCTCAGGCCATGCTTGTAATGACAAGTACCAAGTTTGGTCTGAATGAGATAAAGCATTGCGGAGATACAGCCTTATGTCTGTTTTTGCAAGCACTACATAAAATTAGTTTGTGCATTTTTTCGAAAACAGTTTGAGAAATTGACTTGTATTCCATAACGTTTTGTTGGCATGGTCTGCAGATGATCTGGTTCAGTTTTTGTAAAAATTGGTTAATGTTGGGACTGACCTCTATCAGTGTGTTCTATGGACTTCCATAGACTTCCAGAGCGGGAATGGAAGAATAAAAATAAGAACGCCAACAATTACAATAGTTGCCTATGCACCTTCGGTGATTGGCCCCTAACTAACAAATACACTAGGGGCTACAGGCTTTTGTCCATGCCTTTTCATCACTAATTTATCACTGCGTGTCTTTAGTAAATCCTGACAGCAGGTTTTAATGTCACAAAAAGGGTTTGCGTTGGCACAAGCAGTTAGTAAATCTGGCCCTTTAGTCACTTCACTTGAGAATTTTTCTTTTGGTGAAGACTGAAAACTCTGGAAGCTTGTCATATGCCTGGTTAGGACAAAGTGTAATGCTACAAAAAAGCTCCTATACAAACTTATGAGAGGTAAGGTGTTTCCTGTGACGGGCAGCAGGTCGTTCATTAGCAGCAGGAACACAGTGTAACCCAAGATGAGAGTCATTTTGAAGGCAGAACGATCCACATTCTGAGGTGGTAGAAGAAAGCTGAATAGATCTACAGCAATGAGGAAACAGCTGGGAATCAGGAGGTTCACCACATACATGGTGGGTCGACGGCGGAGAACAATCTGATTAAAAAAATAATATAAAAAAAAGTTAATTTACATTCCAATTAAAGTTAATTTAATTAAAAAATGGACAAAAGATTTTTTCCCCCAATTTATCCTTATCTAAGTTATACAAATTTAACTTCTGTTTGTTCATACATAGTAAATGAGTGTGTCAAAAGAAGTGTTTAGCTCTTCAGGAAGGATGGTAGGTTTTTCAGCAAACATGGCGACTAGCTCCCACTCTCCTTTAGTTCTCATTGCAGCTAGGGAATTTTTAAGTGTGTCTTCAACTGGTTCGGCAAAAGACAATTGAACATCCGCCGCTGTAGAGAAGACCAAACCAATGAGAGATGACGGGGACACAAAGGTACAGTAGTAGTTATAACTGAAAATTTACCCTTCAGTCAAACCAACTTACCATTAAGCTTGTACGAATTAAAAGTAAATGAACAGTTCTGAATATCAAATGGAAAGGTGTAGATGTCCATGTTGCAGGAACTTATCACATGAATTGGAAGATCATCCATTACCAAACCAGTATGTTGGACATAGAGGTAATATGTGTCTGGGGCTTTATTTTCATCCATGCTTCAAATTAAAAAAAAGCAGCATTAGGAATGAGTAGTATGCAAGGCACTCCTTCTATTATCCCTTCTATTACAGGGCATTCCTTCTATTATCCATCATATTTATTTAAGCTTTTGAGTAAGCTTTTTACTCGAATGTACTAAAATGCAAACAAGTCCTGTAACATTTCATGAGATACAGGAGAAAGATTTCAGTGTGTGCAGTGATCAGCACTGACATATTGTAAATCATATAATAGCTGTACTCACAATTCATTAATAACAATATCAGGCCTCCACAGTTGTTTTCTTGGCAGTGAGATTCTGTCTGTTCCACATTCAACGGGATCCCAACTCAAACCTTCAATATTCCAAAACTACAAAACAAAATATCATTATAATAAAAGCTGCGTGAAATAATGGGGAATCACACTTGTTTTGAAGCCTAAAGACAGCTGCAATAGGTCTTACCAAATACACCCAAATGAAGGAATCAAATATTTGAGCTTTTTCATCCTGAAAGAGAAAAATTAAGAATGTACGCAAGTTTTACCCCCACAATTGCCAAAAGACCTGCTCTCTAACATTTATTTCATAATTGATATCATTCACAAACCTACTCAATATGACAGCAAGGTGGCGAGCAGGAAAATCAAGTATTCTTTAAATTAAAAACTTTAAAAAGTAAAGTTTTTTGAATCTATATATTCCTATATTTTAATAATTCCTAAATTTTAGGGATTCCTCAGGGTTCAATGCTTGGTCCTGTCCACTTCTTGAAAATACACAACCTCACTTAGCCCTGTTGTCACAAAGGCATACTGCCTTTACTTTTGCTATCACTGCTATACAGATATGGAGCTCATTTTGTTCTAGCTAGTCAACCCAAAGTCAGCTAGTCAGCAACAAAGTCTGCTTTTATTTCTGGTCGCCTTGCCTTTTCAGATGCTTGCCTCTGCTCTGATTTTTTTTTTTCTTATGTGGCTCACTCTTTTGTCCCAACTCCCACACATTTGATTGCCAGTGATATTAAATAAACTTACCACATCTAAAATTCCATACAGAGTGAAGCTTATACTGATGTTGGTGGGAGTTTTCAGGTTAATAACTGGCCTCACATCAGTTTTGCCAAAGATATTCTCCTTCAGGGCTACTAAAAGAGCATCTGTAGTTGGTTCGGAGCAGTTAATAGTCCCTGTAGGTTTCACTAATAGTGCTGTAAGAATAAATTAATATATTAAACAAAATAACAAGAGGAAGTCATGGAAATCATTTTATGCAAATATGGGTTTTCAGTTCAGTGAAATAAGTAAAATATCAATTGAACATCTTTTTGTTTGAATTTGAGACCGAAAAGTGGAGAACAGTTTATAATAACTTTTAAGAACAGCATTACACAAACATCAGTTTATTTAATGCTTAATGTTTGGCAGATCATCAACTGATCACTAAAATGTATCACTTAACATTTATTATTTATTCAATTCCAAAATAAAAAAATTCTCTAATCAAAATGAGCCGAGTGTTAGCAAATGATGACAGAATTTTCATTTTTTGGATGAACTTCCTTTAACTTCAGTAATGATTATGATTAATGTATTAAAATATACACAAGCAACAACAGTAACCATTAAGCATTACATAATTTTGTTAATTACCTTGTTAATTAAAGCTTTTTAACTAGTTTGATGTTGAAAATGATTTGATGAGAGAACAGCTTTATTATTATTAATGAAAATCTAATTTCTTCTTACACTGCATTAGAAGACAGTAGATAATGAGCTGTAATTGTGGAAGACTGGCTGTGAATTCAGCACCCTGTAATGATGACATATTTAAAAAGTAATTTTAATGAGTCAAGGAGTAGCATTTCATACTACAATGTATATATAACATATACTGTGTAACATGTTCATATATTATAACAAACACCCAAATGTGTAAACTGCTCCTGGAAATGATTACATATTAAATACATTAAAACTGCTCATTCCATATGTAATGGCACCATAATGTACAGAAGATGAACTACAGTATATTATTAATTTCAGATGTATTAATATTTTATCTTATAAACACGCTATTTACACAGTTTACATGCAGTAGACACATGAAATGTGCTTGCATTTATGAGGTAAAACACTGTTGAAAAAAACAATTCAGAAAAATATCAGAGATTTACATTAATGCTTTACTATTTTAAGAGTATGTCTTACCCATGATCTTGAGAGCAAAATTACAGCCATCACCTTCCCAAGAATGTGAAAACAGTTGGCAATGAATATGCTATAAAATAAAATGTACTATTAAACCAACAGTTTCATGATGTCTGTGATTTAAATAGAGTGTCAAACTATATACCAAAACTGATTTGCCTAGATATGTTTCTGTATCCCATAAGTCTGAGAAGCCAAAAATATGCAAAGCAAAACATATGCGGTGTAAATCCCACATTACAAATATGGTGGTTTCTGTGGTGCTTCTATATGAAGGGCAAAATAAATAACTGATATCAGGAATTAAGAATTTATTTACAAATCTTATTAAAACAATAAAGAACATAAATCAGTAATAATTAATTAATAAAATTGTCTTTTTTTTAGACTGATCAACTGATCCCAACTGATGAACTGATCCCAGCACTATCAATGACACCTTTGTGAATGGACATACAAAGTACATAATCATAAAAAAAATCCCAAAACAAACAAAACAAAACAAAACAAAAATAAATAAAATAAAATAAAAACACAAAGTCCATTATTTAAAGAAACTTATACTACATATTAAATCCCACTATCCACTAACACAAAGCTATCCATGATGATCATTAAATATTTCATAATAATGTTGACAAGGTCAGGAAGCAGGTCATAGAGACTCTTTCACCTAGATACCATCATGTAGAGACTGTGTCTGTTCCCCGAACTAAGAAATGCAAAAAATCCCAAACCCATTTAAAGGTAAAAATGTTACACTACCCCCTAAACCTACTCATAAGAGAAAACATTCTGCATTTTTACATTTTTAATAAAATAATTGTTTAGTATGTTTTTAAAGCTATTTTAAATATAAGGAAGGACTTGGGACTTCCAGTGGTGCGCGCTGCAAGATGGCTGCACAGCATTAGGCTCCTGATTAAAACCTCCTAATTGAAGGTATTTTTTTCACATTGAGGAAAGATAACGTCATTGTTTTACAACTTGACAAGTCCAATTCTAGAATGGCAACTAGTAAAAAGTCGATGTCTCCCCTAAAATCGGCTGTGGGTGGCAAACGTCTCAAAACACTCGAGGACAACGTAGCTTCAATTGTGAAGCACAAGAAGCTATGCGCGAAATGGTTTCCCGCATGTTGACAGAGGCAATAAAATCCGCTCTTAATCCCTTTAATGACTTTATTAATGAAAACAGCACTGTTCTTCATTCTTTGAAAGAAGAAATGAATTCATTGAGTAAAGGTATGGCGTCGATTACAACGAAAGTGGACGATCTCCAAGGCTGTTTACGCAAAACAAAAAAAAGATACGAACTTTTGCATGTCTCAGCTTGACCAGATGCAGCGAAAATGTAACAACCTCAAAGACCGGTCACGACGCAACAATGTCCGCCTGGTTAATCTACCAACAGGAATGAAAGGTGATGATCCTGTCGGCTTTCTACAGAAAATGCTACCTAAATCGATCCCCGACCTCACAGTGCGCTCAAGCCTGATCGAGATCGAGCTCATTGTGTTTACTCAAAAATCAACTTGCCTTAACCACGATCGTTGATATTCCGGCTCCTTCTCTATCCTGACAGGCAAGCCATCCTTCAAGGAGCACGGAAAGTGAAATCCACTCCGCCCGGAGGAGCACGCCTGGAATACTATGCTGATTACAGTCATGAGACGGCGCAAAAGAGGAAGGCATTTTCGGCTGTAAGATTCAAGCTTCACCAGAAAGGCGCTGAAACTTTCCTGATCTACCCAGCATTGCTGCAAGTCACACATAAGGGTCAGAAATACTCGTTTGAATCTCCAGAGGACGTTGAAAAATATCTCGTGGGTCTTGATGCCGCTACAGCACCTGCTGCCCGAAGATCTTTAAACTTCCCGCTTCAACAGGAGATGGAGGAGGCCAACTAAAGAGACTTACATGTCTTTGCTGAGAAACCTGTGCAATTCAAGGACCAAAGACTTTTTCAGCGTACATTTGTGTTTCAGTTCACCAAAGTGAAATGGTAACTACTCTTTTATTTCTATACAATTGCATTTTTTTTCAAAATCTCGTTTAAACAATTTTCATGTGCAGGTTGTTGACTTATTTGTAAAGAATTTTTTTTTCTCTTTTTCCCCTTAATTTAAATCTGGTTGCCGCTAAAATCCAGTTAAATTGTTGCATTTTATGCTGTTCTTCTAGAAATAGTCATTGTACAATTTTAATTTCCTCAGTTGTTTAATTCTTAGGAGGCAAATAAGGTGAATAGTGTTTAGACATTGCCTCACGACCGCCACAGACGTTTGCTATAGGAGGGATATGTGAGAGGGAGGGGGCGCTCCGGCGCATAAAGCACGCAGGACTATCCTTGTTTTTGTTTTTGCATATACTGATGGAACTTTTAATGGTACACTTATTAACCTGCACTAAACATTACATGTTATTCTGTGTGAGCACTGTGATTTCAGACTATGGTTAGAATTAACATGTTGTCATTTAATGTTAGGGGGTTAAACTCTTCTATCAAACAGACATTGGTTCTAGATTTTTTACACAGGAAAAAGATTGATGTAGCGTTTCTTCAAGAAACCCACCTTACCGCCAGAGACTCCCAAAGAATGCAAAACAGGCGTTATATTCCCATAGTATCATTTATAATAGTATAGTATAGTATAGTAAGTTGTAAATCTAAGAAGAAAGGGGTGACACTTCTTTTCAAACACAACTCTAACTTTATTATTGAGCACTCAGGGTCTGATGATGATGGCAGAGTAGCTTATTGCTGTACGCTAATAGAAAGAAAGAAGTTTGCATTTGACAATGTATATGCTCCAAACTCATATGACGCCTCCTTTTTTCTAGTGTTTTAAAAACCCTACTTCTCCAAGGCTATTCAATTATCATTGGATCCAACATGAATGCTGTGCTTGACACAGTTTTGGACCATTCCAATCCTTCAGTTTAAGTAGCGCAATCTCAGTCTTCTAGTCTTCTATGGCGCTAAGGTTGTTCACTAAAGATGTAGATGTGTGTGATGCTTGGTGAATACATAATCCAACAGCTAAGGATTACACCAATTTTTCCCCAAATTACAAATCATTCTCAAGAATTGATTATATTTTAATTTCATCTTCACTACTTCCAGGTCTTATCAATATTGAATTTCTACCACAAAGTATTTCAGATCATAATGCTGTATTAGCACATTTTCAGATAAATATATCCTGTCAACCATCCAATTTTTTTTTGATGCAAAATGAAGACTTTCTTACGCAACTGAGAGCAGGATGGATTGAATTTATCAGTTTGAACCAGGACTCTGTTTCCAATCATGAAATGTTATGGCCGTCCATCAAAGGGTTTTTAAGGAACAATTATATCTCCTTTTCCGCTAGACTTAAAAAGAACTATCAATATTAGAGAGAAGATGTGAACGTTAAAAAATTAAACATTGAAAAGGCTGCTCTTAATGATTTACTTTGAAGAAGAGCAGAATATTTAGATAATGTTCAGATAATGTTCGTCGAGTACTACACATCATTGCCAAATCTGGGAAATTAGAAACACCCAGTGGCCTGCTATTTATTGAATGCGAAAAGGCCTTTGATCAGCTGGAATGGAACTATTTTTGGTATACATTAAAAAAGTTCAAGTTCCAGCACTACGTTTCCCAGCATCTCTTCTGTTCTGCACCTGCACGTCATCTTCACCACCCGCACCTGAAGACACTCACGATCATCCCTCATCTGCACTCCCTTTATAAACAGTCACCTTCCTCACCAGTGTTGTCGGTTATCTTACATTGTAAATGTTGTGTGTGTAAACCTCTGTTCCTGTATCTTCCATTGGGTTGCCTAGTAAAGTTTGACTCTTTGATTTTTATTCCTCGTCATGTACACAGCAACTTGTAACAGAATAACCGACCACCCTAATGAATGAATGGGCCAAATTCATCAATGAGGCTCTGGAGAGCCACGATTTTTTGTTTTTCACTTCCCAGTTTTTTTAACCTTGCAATCCATAGCCAGCTGGAGGATTAAGATTTGAAGAAACTATTCTGGATCAAGGTGAACTACCACGGACCCTGCAATCTTCCAGATACCACCAGCTTGAACTGGAAGGAAGCCCTGCTGAAGTGCTTGGAGTTCAAGCGGCCCCGATCCGGAACCCCACTGAACCCAGTTCTCAACCAGAGACCCACCACAGATGGAGACGACGACCCACCGTGATGTCAGAGCCCGCGCCAGTAGGAGCGACCGAGTCTGACATCACCCCGGAGCCTGAAGTGATTCAATCAGAGGAGAGGTTAGAGTCGGTGGTCCCATCCAGCTTAGAGGGAGTAGGTGTCGGAGAAGAGCAGGTCAGTAGGCCCACCCACCCACCACCCACCTGTCACTGAGAGTTTGCTAACAACAATACTGCTCCCCAGCTTTTTGAACTCTATAGTGGACTCATTAATCCCTACCAGTCTCTCTCTCCCACATCCTCTCTTTCCTCCTTCCTTATCTCTTTCCTCTTTCCTTATCTCTCCTCCTTGACCCGTTGCCCTGACTCCTTCACCTACGCTTTTCCCTCCCTCATCGTCTGCTGGGACCTTCGAGCCATTGGCTTCGCGGAGCTGCCTCGGACCGTTGGTTTCACCAGGGTCGGACGTCACATCGCCTAAGCAATGGACCTGCAGGCCGTACGTTGCTCTCCGGCCCTCCACCCCTACTGCTCCAGCTAGCTTCGCCCTCCCTCAAGCTCTGCCGCCGTCTTCAGTCGCTCCAGTTACACCTCAGCCCTCAGGATCCCTGCATCCCCCTTGGATGGTCGTCGCTGTGGCTCTGTTGCGGTCGCCTGGGTCGTCGGCATCGAACCGCTCCATCTGCCTTCCATTCGGCTACCTTCATCTGCTCTCCCTTTATAAACAGTCACCTTCCTCACCAGTGTTGTCAGTTATCTTACGTTGTAAATGTTGTGTGTGTAAACCTCTGTTCCTGTATCTTCCATTGGATTGCCTAGTAAAGTTTGACTCTTTGATCTTTATTCCTCGTCGTGTGTATTCCTACACAGCAACTTGTAACAGTGACCAGTTTATTAGTATAATAAAAACTCTATGCAATAACCCAATGGCCAGAGTATCTACTGGTGGACTCATCTTGGACACTTTTAATAACAGAAGGTACGGAGGAAGCGGCCGATCTCCTGGACCTTCCTTTCCGTCTGCCCGTTCGACTGCGGATGGTATCCCGAAGTTAGGCTGACGGCCACACCTAGGAGGGAATGGAATGCCTTCCACACTCTAGAAATGAACTGGGGTCCTCTGTCTGATACTATGTCCTCTGGTATTCCGAAATACCTGAACACGTGGTTGAAGAGCATTTCTGTGGTTTCCATGGCAGTGGGTAATCCTCGTAGTGGAATGAGACGACAGGATTTGGAGAAACGGTCTACGATGACTAGGATGCAGGTATTTCCATCAGAAACAGGGAGGTCTGTGATGAAGTCCACTCCTAGGTGTGACCATGGTCGGTTGGGAACGGGCAGAGGAAGGAGTTTCCCAGCTGGCAGATGACGAGGACTCTTGGAGATGGCGCACTGCCGACAGCCCTGCAAGTACCTTCTGACATCTGATGCCATCCCTGGCCACCAGAAGCGTTCCTTTAGCAATGAGAGGGTTTCATTGACCCCCGGGTGACCAGTGCCTAGTGACGTGTGAGCGGAGTGGATGGTTTGAGTGCGTCGTGTCCAGGTGATGTAGAGCAAGCTGGGTGGACAGCCCGGCGGAGGATTTGTGGAGGCATTGGAGGAGGGTATGGTCTCCTCTGACCAAGTGATGGGGCTTACAATGAGTGAGCTCGGGATGATAGGCTCGGATTCTTCTATCTTTTCTTCTGGAGCATGGAGACGGGAGATAGCGTCGGCTTTTATGTTCTTTGAGCCTGGACGATAGGAGATGGTGTAGTTGAATCGGGAGAAGAACATGGCCCAACGGGCTTGTCTTGGATTTAATCTTTTTGCAGAATGAAGATACTCCAGGTTTTTGTGGTCGGTTAGCACCAGGAACGCATGTTTGGCTCCCTCCAGCCAATGCCTCCACTCTTCCAAGGCAAGCTTTACAGCTAGGAGTTCCCTATCACCGATGGAGTAGTTGACTTCTGCCGGGCTGAGCTTGCAGGAGAAGAAGGCGCATGGATGGAGTTTACTTGGCGCCCCCTGCTGCTGCGACAACACCGCTCCCACTCCGGTGGTAGAGGCGTCTACCTCTACGATGAAGGGTTGTTCAGGATCGGGATGAACGAGCAAGGAAGTGGTGGTGAAGGCTTCTTTGAGGCGGTTGAATGCGTTGGTGGCTGCTGGGTTCCAGGACAGAGACTTGGGCTTGTTACGGAGCAGGCTGGTGAGTGGATGGGTGATGGAGCTGTAGTCTTTGATGAATCGACGGTAGAAATTAGAGAATCAAAAGAAGCGTTGCAGTTCTTTGATGGTAGTGGGTTCTGGCCAGTTGGTGATGGATTCCACCTTCCTCTCATCCATCCGGATGCCACTGTGGTCTATGATGTATCTGAGGAATGAGACGGTGGGTTGATGGAAGGAACACTTTTCTGCTTTGAGGAATAGATGGAACTGGCGTAGACGGGTGAGGATTGGCTCTGGGAGTAGATGAGTATATCATCGATGTAGACTAGGACGAAGCGGTTGAGAAACTCCCGGAGCACCTCATGTATGAAATCCCAGAATACGGAGGGGGCGTTGACCAGGCCATACGGCATGACAAGGTATTCGTAGTGCCCTGTAGGGGTGATGAAGGCGGTCTTCCACTCGTCCCCCTCACGCATCCGGATGAGATTGTACGCGCTGCGGAGGTCCAGCTTCGTAAACACAGTGGCACCACGGAGAAGTTCCAGGGCTGCTGGGACGAGAGGAAGGGGATACCTGAACTTGACGGTGATTTTATTGAGTGAGCGATAGTCTATGCATGGCCGCAAGCCTCTGTCCTTTTTAGCCACAAAGAAGAAACTGGAAGCAGCAGGGGAAGTAGACGGCCTGATGTATTCTTGGGCTAGGGCTTCCTTGATGTAATCCTCCATGGCCTTCTCCTCTGGGATGGATAATGGGTAGATCTTACCCTTCGGCACTGGTTCACCCGGAAGCAGGTCGATGGCACAGTCCCGGTGTGGAGGCAGCTTGGAAGCCCTCTGCGGGCAGAAGACATCGCTGAAGGGGGCGTAACACTTGGGGATGACGATGGAGCGTTGTTCAACTGGACTCTCGATGGAAGTTGCACAGAGGGAGAGATCAGAAGATGGAGAAGATGGCACAGGAAGTTCAGTTAGACAGCGAGAGAAACAGGTGTTGCCCCACTTCAGGATTTCGCCCGTCTTCCAGGAGATGGTCAGGTTGTGCTGCTCCAACCAGGGGCGCCCTAGAACAGTGGTTTTCAAACTTTTTCAAGAGCGACCCTTTTTTTTTTTTTTTTTTTTTTTTTTTTACGTGACCCATAGGCTTATTCTTAAGCCAAGCATAAGAATAACAATAACAACTGCTTTTGATGATGCACATGCACTGGATGATCATTGACGCAATTGCAATGCAAAGTTGATTCTGCACTAATTTGATCTAGCTATGGGATACTCATTAACCTGTTAACCATTAACCATCATAAGAATTTTAACCAATTAAAAGCCTACTATCGTTTGAAGACAAGAAGACAAGGCTCATGTTCACTGAACTCTTTAATGTGTGTGTTTGTTGCTGCCGATGGAGCGAACAAGCGAACGAGTGTGTGTGTGTGTGTGTTGCTGCCGATGGAGCGAACGAGTGTGTGTGGGTTGCTTATTCTGCATAATTTGGTCCCAAGCCGGTTCGCAGGATGAGAGGGCAACACGCATGTCCGGAGAAGCATTCAGTTTGTTTCGTTGTTTCGTCTTCATTTTGGTTAAAACTGAGAATCCAGTTTCACACATATAGGTAGTGGTGAAGGGTAGTAGCAATAAAATGCTTGCTTTGCTCAGCATGGGATACTCGGTGAAGGGGCCAATCCAGAACGAAGACAATTTTTCTGTTTTGTGACGAGTTTTCAAAGTGTTGTCACTGGTTAGTTGGATCATTTCTGATTCTTCAGAAGGAGTTAAATTCAGTTCAGCAACTGAATCTGGAGTTTCAAAGTCAAAGGGATTTTTCACCCACCGCTTGTCTTTTAATTCATCGAACTTCGCCTGGGGAAAGTAGCAAGAAAATTTCCCCATCAGTGCATCCAGATGTGACTAAATGAGACGCGTCAGGCCAGCGACCGATTCGTTGGGCACATCGTTTTCTTCAATGCGTTTCATCATTGTCGGGAACATATAGTAGCTCGCGGTTTTGAGTCACAGCTGCCAGAGTTCGAGTGATTTTTGGAAAGCCTGAATTTGTTCGCAATGTCTGAAAATATTGTCTTCCCGTCCTTGTAGTTTTAGATTCCGTTCGTTTAGAACAGAAAATATGTCAGCCAGATAAGAAAGGGTTAAAAGCCATTTCTCATCACTGAATTGGCTTGCGAGAGGTGACAGTTTATCAGTAAGAAAAGCACGTATTTCATCCCTCAATTCGTATACTCAACTGAGCACCCTACCCTTCGACAGCCATCTCACGTCTGTATGAAATAGTAAATGTTTGTGCTCGGCTCCCATTTCAACACACAGGGCCTCGAAAAGTCGGCTATTAAGAGCACTGCCTTTAATGTAGTTCACAACTTTGACAGTGTCTCTCATTATTATTTCAAGCTCAGGTGGGATTCCTTCTGATGCCAACGCTTCACGATGAATAAAACAATGGTACCAAACAATGTTTTGTCCTGCTGCATCCTTAATCCTTCTGACAACTCCACTATTTTTGCCAATGAGGTTGGCCGCCCCGTCGCTGGTGATGCCTTTGCAATTGGCCCAATCCAGACCGCTTTTTGTTATGAATGCATTTAATTGTTCAAAAATATGTGCTCCTGATGTGCTAGAAGGCAAAGTTAGGCAGCACAGAAGATCTTCAAGAAATTCCCCTTGCCAAATGTACCGAACATAAACAAGTAACGTAGCGCTTGATGCAACGTCAGTGCTCTCATCCAGCTGAATAGCAAAATCCCTCGCTGACTTCAGTCTCGCTATGAGCTGTTCTTCTAAATTCTGGGCAATATCCACAATTCGACGTGACACCGTATTGTCACTAAGAGGAATTAGTTTTAGCTTTTCAGATGCCTTTTCATCCAGAACTGTATTAACTATGTCTAGTGCAGCAGGCAATATTAATCGCTCTGCAATTGTGTGTGGCGCTTTTTCTTTGGCAACACGATATGAAACTTTATAAGTGCAATTTGTCATTGTATGTCACACTTCTGCTGAGTAACTGAGCTGATGACTTAATTTCTTGACACTTCCTCTGAAAAAAAGATAATGGTTTGTCCGCAAGATCTGCATGGCGTGTACTTAAATGTCTTTCCAACTTTGCTGGTTTCAAACGTTCATTTGCCAACTTTTCACCGCATATTACGCACATTGGTATTGTAGCACGGAGTGCGTCCAAACAGTTGACAAACCCAAACTTCAAAAAAATCATCTTTATATGGCCTTACTCCGGATTTCTGCTTTTTCTTTGCTGGGCAAGTACTGCTACTCTGTTCACATGCATCGCCTTCGTTATCTTCCCTGCTGATCTCCGCTGTTTGCGGCAGGGTTTGACGACTGGCTGTGTTTTCTGCTGCTTCATTTAAAGGGGTCTCTGTCTCTTTTTCTTGTGAAAAAATCATAAATGCTTTTTGACTTTGGCTTGCTCATGTTCAGCATAAAATAAATTAAACACGGGCTACTAATGTCACGCTACCTAAGATGTTGCATCATCATCATTTTTTTATTTTTTTATTTTGCATGTATTTGAATGATTTTTCAGTGTACTTCTATTCAAAGTTATTATTATTAATATTATTATGATTAGAAAACGGAATTAATTATTTTAGTAAAAAAAAAAGAAAAATCACTGGCCATTTTTTAATTCTCGCGACCCACCCGAGGGTCACGACCCAGGGTTTGAAAACCACTGCTCTAGGGGTCAAACAACTAAAAATCAAGTCAGGAATCTTGGTGTGATTTTGGAGTCAGACCTGAGTTTCAGTAGACATATAAAGACAGTTACTAAATCAGCATATTATCATTTCAAAAATATTGCAAGAATTAGAGGCTTTATCTCCAGTCAAGATTTAGAGAAACTTGGTAATGCTTTCATCACCAGCATGGTGGATTATTGTAATGGGCTCCTCACTGGTCTTCCCAAAAAGTCCATAAGACAGCTGCAGCTCGTACAGAATGCTGCTGCCAGGATTCTGAGCAGAACCAGATAACATGAACACATCACACCAGTCCTCAGGTCCTTGCACTGGCTTCCAGTTGCATTTAGAATTGATTTTAAAGTACTGTTACTTGTTTATAAATCACCCAGTGGCCTAGGACCTCAATACATTGCAGATATGCTCATAGAATATAAACAGATCACTCAGATCATCAGGATCAAGTCATTTAGAAATACCAAGGGTTCACTCAAAGCAAGGAGAGTCTGCTTTTAGCTGTTATACCAGCCGCAGCTGGAACCAGCTTCCAGAAGAGATCAGGTGTGCTCCAACTGTAGCCACATTCAAATCCAGACTCAAAACTTTTTATCTATGCATTTGCTGATTGAGAACTGTGCTATGTCCGAACTGTTTGCATTTTATTTTATATGTAATATCTTTTTATTCTTTTAATTCATTTTCCTGTTTTTATTTCATTTTTAATGTATTTTATATATTTTATGTATCATCTTGTTATTTCTACTATACTTTTAATGCATTTGAAATATTGCTGTCTGGTTGAAAGAGCTGGGAGAATTAGGAAAAAAGCATTTGTGATTAGGTTAAAATTTGGTCAATTTGTATAAGGGGACAAACCATGGGGATATTTGAGCTGTGGTGCATGGTTAAGTTATCTCTGGATTACAGTCAGGACACTCTCCAAAGGGGAAATTTGAACCGCGTTGCATAGATATCTCCGGAAGGGGGATTAGGGCTGTGTGGTGCAGTTTGAGGTGTCTTGGCAAAAGGGGAGACTGAAACTTTGTTTATCAGTTTGAAGTGCCTTAACACAGGTAGCAGTCCTGTTGTGTGAGGCAGATCCATTTAGATCTGGTCTGATGGATAGATCCGTATAGATCCACTCTGACGGACAACAACAACAACAAAAACTCCCTGAGACTTCCTAGCTCTTCCATCCATATTTTATTAATCTTCTTTATGTAAAGCACTTTGAATTACCGTTGTGTATGAAATACGCTATACAAATAAAATTGCCTTGCCTTGCCTTTTCATCCTTACAGAAACAAAACTGAAACTAGCAGGGACACAAAGCACAAAGCACTAGCACAAATCACAGAAATGCAACTGAAAGTTATTTTTCACCCCTGCTGGACAACATGTTACAGAAGTACAGATAATGTCAACATGAAATTAAAACATAATATATTTAGGTTTGTAGTTATTGTTTCAAATCTTATTGTGCATGAATATAAAGTATAAATTAATAAATAATTAATTGTAAAATAACTAGAAATGTGTCTAAATATTTTGCTCCTCCTCTGAAGCAAGTTTCCTTTTCCTGATATAAAAAAAACCCTACATATTCACGTATATTACTCAAACTGTTCAAAATTGAGTCAACTTCTGATAGATAACATCAAATTACCAGCCCTACATTTTTTTTCTTGTTGACTGAAATAAAGATCACTTCCTCATATATGATATTAAAAGATTTTTATTTGCAAAATAAAATCTGCAAAAATATCATGACAAAAAACGCCAATTTGCAACTTATACAGTATAAAGTACTTCATAGATCTCATCTTACTGGACAGAAATTATTTAAAATGGGTTTTACTTCAGAAACATGCTCACATTGCACACAAAACACCCCAGACACCTATTTACACGCTATTTGGGACTGCACTTCGGTTAAAAAACTCTGGGAAAATGTTACTGACTCACTGTCCAAAATCATGAGATGTCACATCCCGCTGTCTCCCTCCCTCTGTATATTAGGTGATATATCCATAATCAATTTAAGCAGTACAAACAGTCAATTACTCCTAGTGGCTCTAACTATTGCCAAGAAAACTATCCTCATGAACTGGAAATCAAGGAACTCCATACACATTACAACTTTGAAAAATTTACTAATAGAATACATCTCCATGGAAAACTTGTCTACCTCCACTCAAAATAATACATCAGAATTACATCCTTCTTGGTCATCTCTCTTAAACTTCATACAGTCATGAATCCACTGACCTTCTTTGTCTGAAGCCATCCTCAATGTTACACCATAAATATTCACGCATGGGGGAGGGGGGGTCAGGAAGAGGTATGAACACTTTCTAATATCAAATATAAATGAAATACTTTTAAGATTACATTTAAATCTCTCTCTCTCTCTCTCTCTCTCTCTCTCTCTCTCTCTCTCTCTCTCTCTATCTTTCTCTATCCCTTCCTTTCTCTGCTTCTGGACCCTGGCATGCTATGGCATGCTAATCCCTGCCATGTGAGGTTCTGATTAGTTGGGGGTGGGTGGGTGTGGTGGGTTCGGGGGCCTTGGGCTTTCACTCCCCGGCTTGTACCTTCACCTGGGATTTATTGTCTCCGGCTGGTTTGGCACATGTCTCGCTATTTTAATGCACATATTAATTAAGATGCACACACTCATTCATTTGGAGCTTAAAACATGTTACAAAAAAAAACAAAAAACACATAGGGTAAGTGTGGCGTGTGCGTGGCGGCCTGGGCATTGCACTGGGCTGGCTCCATGCTGCACGCCATGCTTTTTTAATGCATTACACACTAGTTGACATGAATATATGCCTATCACAAGTATAGCAACAAAAGCAGCCATATTTATTATATATATATATATATATATATATATATATATATATATATATATATATATATCTATATATATATATATATAAAAAACAAAAAACAAAGACAGGGTAAACGTGGCATGTGCGGGACGGCCGGTGATGGGTGTGGGGACCCTGGGGCCCGGGCCTCCGTACCGCCTCACCTTGATACCCCATTGCAATATGTTGGCAGGGGTCTATCCTATGCCATGGCAATGAGGGGGTTCAGAGGCAGCTTTACAATACTTTATCATTAATAGCTCTCTTATTATTATTATTATTATTATTATTTATTATTATCATTGCTATTATAACCACTACTATTATCATTATTACTAATAACTGTATCAATATTACCATTATTATCATTATTGTTGTTATTATTATGATCATTATTACTTTTATTATTAGAGTTACTATTATCATTGCTATTCCAAGTACTATTATTTTTATTTGGTCCTCCTCCTGATCCTTTAACCTCCCCCTCACTCCTGATGAAATTAGTATATTGGTTAATATGTTTGTCATTACTGCTATTGCTATTACAATTTGAATTTATTATTATTATCATTGCTATTAATACTAATGTTTTTGTCACCCTCCTCATCTTCCATTCTCTAGTTTTCTTGTAATATTATTGTTATTATCATCATTATTGTCATTAAAATTATTATATATATTTTTTTATTATTAATATTATTAGTAGTAGTATCATTTTACTGATATTTTCCCTTTTTTTTATCTTCTCATTATAATGTTATGTCTGTTGTACTTCCCTACATGCTCCTTTATATATTTCCATTCCCTCACCCAGTTACAATTACTTATGCACACACACACACACACACACACACACACACACACACACACACACACACACACACACACACACACACACACACACACACACACACACACACACACACACACACACACATAAATCTGTCTGTTATGTATTGTTTTATTGTACATGTATTTGTATTTTGCATTTAATGTCTCAACTGTAAATATTGTAATTTTCTGTTTGCATAATAAACAAAAAATAAATAAATAAATAAATAAATAAAAATAAAAGATTTTTATTTTTCAAGAGGGGAAAAACACAATGGACAAAACGTTTAGAAGAAACATGGTAACACCCATCAATCCTTGTCCTATGTAGGTTAGTGGGTAGACAGCAACAGTAAAATTATACAATATTTTAATTTGAAAACAATTTTTTATTCAATTTAAGAACTTTTGCAAAATAAATAAATAAATAAAAATAATAATAATAATAAAAAAAATCACTATTCACATTTCATTAGATTTAATAAATGACAATGTTACAGGTTCAGTAATCATGTACACTCAACAACACTTATTCCCATATCATTTCAGTAGGTTATTTATACTATATCAAAAATGCAGTTTTGTTGTACCAGTACAGCCAAAAAACAACAATAGTGACAAAACTCACTGAGAGAAAGATCAAATACAGCCCAAAAAGCAATCTGTCAATGACTTGACCCAAATTCACCCACTGATCTGCACTCTCATCAGTATTAAAATGTTGATTGACCTGCTGACGGATGGATAGTAACTCGTGGCTTATATTTCTCAGTTCCTGGAGAGTAGGAGGTGTATTATGGACTGCTTCGCTCTGAGGGCTTTCAATTACAGAATCACAGTGTTTGGTCTCAGTTCTGTGCTCTACAGGGACAAGAGAATAATAATGTAACAATCTATTGGCAGATGCTATTTGCACTAAGTGAAAATAGCAGTATTTTCTTAGCACTAAGTGTATATAGTTGTTAGTTGATAGTTATTTATACTTAGTGCAAATAGTGTGCACAATACATATAAGTATTTGTTTCTGATTCTCTGCTTGCAGCAAAGTCAATTTAATGATTCCTGATCTTGCTACATGATCTGAGCACTGTACACAGTAATATCTTTTCTGAGAGTTGATAGACAATCAAAACTGAGTGTTCACTGGATATACAGGTTAACTGATTTTAATATTAATTTTGCTACATCAAGTTAATTCTATTAATTGATCTGAATATTTATATAATTATAACAAGTTGTGATTAATTATGAATATTTCCTCTTTTTTAGCTAATTTGCTGCAATATACATTCAGCAATTCATTATTGCAAAGTACAATAGGTGATTCAAGACAAAAGATTGCGTTATTGGATTTGCATGGTAAGACTCACCTTCAGCATCACATTTTTGGTCACTGGGTTTCTTGCTTAAAAAAACAAGTTTAGCTAGGTAGTTGAGGAAAAACACCTTGGCCCACTGAGGTAACGGTCCATAGTGATTGGAGCCACACTGAATATTTATGATAAGAATTGTCTCCAGAAGACTGGCCACCATCAGTGCCAAACAGAGAGAGAAAAATGCATCTGGAAAGAGAGAATATAAAAGATAGATAATGCAATGTCTTAAAAATTAGCTAAACTTTTACAATATTAAGTTGGCAAGAGAGAAAATGAGGTGCTTTAAAATCGTCATAACCAGCAGTTAGTGCGATAAGTGATAAGACAATTTGTCACATTAAGTTTACAGAAAGGTCCTATATAAAATAAAATAATTATTATTATTACTTCACTGGTGCATTTTGCTTTTAGCAAAGACAGAATAAGGAATTGACTCTGGAAGATTGTCACATGCCTGGTTATGACAAAGTGTAATGCTACAACAAAACTCCTATACGAACTTATGAGAGGTAAGGTGTTTCCTGTGACGGGCAGCAGGTCGTTCATTAGCAGCAGGAACACAGTGTAACCCAAGATGAGGGTCATTTTGAAGGCAGAACGATCCACATTCTGAGGTGGTAGAAGAAAGCTGAATAGATCTACAGTAATGAGGAAACAGCTGGGAATCAGGAGGTTCACCACATATAGCGTTGCCCGTCGCCTGAGGACAATCTAATGAAGGACAAAAGTAATTTAACCAACTTCAGTTAGAATGCTGATTCATTTAATCAAAATACCAACAAAGGTTAATTTGACAGCTAAAGAAAACATATTACTATCCTATTTAAGCTTATTATATTCTTTAACTTCAGGGAGCAAATGCCATGAGAGTATGTTGGTCTTGATAAGCTTAATTTTCTTGTTTAAAGCTAAGATTTAAAAAAAAAAATGTTTTAAAATTGTAATACATAGTAAGTAAGTGCGTCCCGTGAGTTATTCATTTCCTGGGAAGGTATTGTAGGTTTTTCAGCAAGCATTTCGACCAGCTCCCACTCTCCTTTAGTTGCCATCACTTCAAGAGAATATTTGAATGATTCCTCCACCGGTATACCAATGGACAACTGAACATCCAGCACTGCAGAAAAGACCAAACAAATGAGTTAATGGGGTCACACAAAGTTAATAAGTGATAATTTACTCTTCAGTCAAGCCAACTTACTGGTGTGCTGGTATGAATTAAAGGTGAATGAACAGTTCTGAATATCGAATGGAAAGGTGTAGATGTCCAGGTTACAGGAACTGATGACATGATATGGAAGATCGTCTGTTACCTTACCAGTATTTTCGACATAGACGTAATATGTGTCTGGGACTTTATTTTCATCAATGCTTCAAAGTAAAAAGGGGTATATATTAGGGACGGGAATTGTCCAAGCAAAGCTTTATTATTATTATTATTGTTGTTATTTAAAAAATTGTAATCCAAATCAGCTTTAAGCCACAAAAAGTCTAGCACCTAGAGGGCTGGCAACATTTTATGAGATTTGGGGTAATGACTGCAGCATCACATGCAATATATAAATTAAAAGTGGATAGTGGTCAGCTGATCACAGAATTTAGAAATACGGATGCTGTAGAACTCACAATTCCTTAATAACAATATCAGGCCTCCACAGTTGTTTTCTTGGCAGTGAGATTCTATCTGTCCCACATTCAACAGGATCCCAACTCAAACCTTCAATATTCCAGTACTTCAAAACACAAAGTATCAGTATTATGCACTTTGGATTTAAATAAATAAATAAATAAATAAATAATTCTGTCAAATGCAAATATTAATACATTTTAATGAATTGCCAATGTCATTTAATTCATTAATTTAATAGGCAAACTGTTAAGGTTAAACTTTATTTTGATAGCCCCCTGCATTCTGTTGAGCATAAGTAACATAGCACCTACTTTTTAACTAAGGGTGCTTTCACACTGGAAGTTTAGTTTGAAACGGGGCACGGTTTGAATGAAAAATTGCTTATATGAAAACTGTAGTACTAATGCGAACCCGGGTACCGAACAAGAGACTGCCTTAAGGAGGTGGTCTGTTTTTGTTTGCACTCAAACTGATTCAAACTGATTCAAAGCAACAAATAAAATAAATAAAAAATAATATATATATATATATATATATATATATATATATATATATATATATATATATATATATATATATATATATATATATATTGACTTCGTTCTGTTCTTTATCATGTGGCATGCACATTTATGATGATATAAGAAGAACACAGGTGCACCAGGGCAAGGCCATAACCATGGTTGCATCCAAAATCGCATATTTCTCTACTGTATAGTAGGCGAAAAGCAGTATTTGACAAAAGCAGTATGTCCGAATTCACAGTATTCACAAAAGTGTAGGCAGAAAGTACCTACATTTGCTGCCGAGATTCTGAAGTGTAGGCCATGGGAGAGGATTTGTGAATGGCAGTGAAGTGATGTAACTGACGCTGGTAGGTCACGTGATAAGGACAATGGTGAATGTAGTATGTCCAGATTACATTCATACTATACACATTCATACTATATAGAACATACTTTTTCAGCGGTTGTGAAGTAATTACTTTTTCATAACAAGTACCTACTCAAGAGAGTAGAAAAAATGTAAAAATGAAAAATGTAAAAATTGTCTCATTGCATTCAGTTATTATTGACATCATCATAAATTATAGCATATTTTAAATTCAAAATGGTGAAATTACATTACAACGTTGAGTAGTTTGCCTCACTGTATGTTACTGTGGGTCATTAAACATATCCATCGTAGTGTCAAATATTAAAGGAACACTCCACTTTTTTTGAAAATAGGCTCATTTTCCAACTCCCCTAGAGTTAAACAGTTGAGTTTTACCGTTTTCGAATCCATTCAGCTGATCTCCGGGTCTGGCGGTACCACTTTTAGCATAGCTTAGCATAGTTCATTGAATCTGATTAGACCGTTAGCATTGCACTTAAAAATGACCAAAGAGTTTTGATATTTTTCCTATTTAAAACTTGACTCTTCTGTAGTTACATCGTGTACTAAGACCGGCGAAAAATGAAAAGTTGCGATTTTCTAGGCTGATATGGCTAGGAACTATACTCTCATTCCAGCGTAATAATCACAGAAGAGTCAAGTATTAAATAGGAAAAATATCAAAACTCTTTGGTCATTTTTAAGCGCGATGCTAACGGTCTAATCAGATTCAATGAACTATGCTAAGCTATGCTAAAAGTGGTACCGCCAGAACCGGAGATCGGCTGAATGGATTCGAAAACGGTAAAACTCAACTGTTTAACTCTAGGGGAGTTGGAAAATGAGCCTATTTTCAAAAAAAGTGGATTGTTCCTTTAAATGTTTAGTTTCTTATATCTTACCACGCACACACTTTCACTATAAAAACTAAAAGCGTGGTGTTGGAATTCACACTCGTCTTCAGTGAATAGTAAGCCCCGCTTTCTTTGATCTGATTGGCCATTATTTTGACATTCACAAGCGCTGTTAGACTGTTGAGGCCTTTGTCCATTGCCTATGGTGGTTAGAATCAATGGTAGAATCAAGTTAAGTGTGAAACCAGACCAATGCTGCGGGGGGTACTGCGAACAATCGCGCTCTGATTTGGGCCAAAGCAAACATGCCCAATGTGAAAGCCCCATCAAAGTATTAGTTGAGACATACTGAGTTGGCGTTCTGATGTAAAACCTGGAAGCGCTGCACTGTCTCAAACATAAACAGTGCAGGAGAATGACATGAAATATAAGAAATTGTTGAATAAAGTTGTTATTTTAGTTTTGTTTTTCCGCACAAAAAGTATTCTCTTCACATAAAATTAAGGCTGAACCACCGTAGTCACATGGACTATTTTAATGACGTCTTTACTACCTTTCTGGGCCTTGAAAGTGGTAATTAAATCGCAGTCTATGGAGGGGTCAGAGAGCTCTCGGATTTAATATCATAATATATCTTAAAAATATCTTAATTTGTGTTCCGAAGATGAACGAAGGTCTTACAAGTTTATAACAACATGAGGGTGAGTAATTAATGACAGAATTTTCATTTTTGGATAAACTAACCCTTTAGGGCTGCCGTTATTCATGCAGGAATCCATATGACTCCAGTCGTAGTTAAGGATAGCTCTTCATTGGTTCGTGATTAGTCCCTTTATTAAACATTAGTTCATGTTGAATTAAGTGTTAATTCAGGTAGGCCTATTAGTATTGTACCCTTATTGTAAAGTGTTATAAAAAGCATCTGCTAAATTAATTAGTTTTATTTGTTTTAAAGTTTATAAAGTAAATCAGACCTTGTTGCAATAAAACTTACCAAATTCAACCAGAGGAATGTGTTAAGTTTCTGTGCTTTTTCATCCTGAAAGAAAAAAAAAAATAATAATAATTTGTCATGTCACAACAAAGCTGCTAGCATCTTGTCTGCAAATGGTTGAGAAGTTTCTAATGTATTGAATAGGCTACAGATTTTGTGTGGCCATAATTGTTGGAATGATCAGAACTTACCACATCTAAAACTCCATACAGAGTGAAGCTCACACTGATGTTTGTGGGAGTTTTCAGGTTAATAACTGGCCTTATTTCAGTTTTGCCAAAGATGTTCTCCTTCAGGGCTGTTATTAGAGCATCTGTAGTGGGTTCGGAGCAGTTAATAGTCTCTGTGGATTTTATTAGTAGAGCTGGAAGAATAAAATTGCAAATTAAATATTAAAAAGCTTGTCTGTTGTATTGTCAGGTTCTGTTCAAAGAGAACCTGAGCTGTTGATGAAAGATAGATTATTCTTTTTTCCTTCTTTCTTTCTTTTTTCTTTTTTTTTTTTTTTTGCAGACCCCTGCACATGATGTGGGGGAAAAAAAACATGTATATTGTGGCCACAAATTACCGACTCTTTTCCACGACTTACTAATATGTCAGCACGTTTTACTGATCCGTTTTAATTAATTTGTATGCACAATATTAATAATAATATTAATAGCAATATCAATATGAATTAATATTAATATTTATTTATGGGAACAGTGTATATATGTATTTTTTTTGTCCGCATGTCATGTGCTGGGCCTCGTATTATTTAACACTTTAAAATATTTCCATTATTTATTTATTTATTCATTCATTCATAACATTATTATTACAAATAAAACCAAAAAAAGTCATGAATCAAATTACAATGTACTACTGTAATATTGAATACATACAAATGATTGTTGGTTGTTGATTGTTGTTTTTACATATAGAGTCTATGAACTATGTATCGAAATTTGTACTGAAAATCTATTTTCTTCTTACACAGCATAATGAGACAGCAGATAATGAGCCGTAACTGTGGAGGACTGACTGTGAATCCAGCAGCCTGTAATGATAATGTTATCAGACACTGCAATATACAATTTAATAAACCAGTAAATCGCTACAACAACACTAAACAATGACAACTTTACCTCAAAGCTATTGCATTACTATTTCATGACTATGCCTTACCTGTGGTCTTGAAAGCAAAACTACAGCCATCAGCTGAAGAATGAGACGGCAGATTACAGAAAGAATGTTCTAAAATATATTTAAGCTTTTACCTCACAGTTCATGATCACTTTGATGATTGAAATGTACTATCAGACAAAACTATATACTCCAAAAATGATTTGTTTAGGTAAACTAAAACCAACAGACTTTTTCCCCCCACCACATTATTTTCATTTATTTCATAATCCCAGGATACAAAAGCAACAACATGCAAAGCACAATATGTCTGATGTAAAACCCACAGTAAAAATATGGTGGTGTCTGTGGTTGCATGCTTTTTTACATACAGCATGTAGGGCTGCAATGAATTTGTATAGTCAGTAAATGGCAAAGATTAAGATATTGCTAAGAATATTAGTTCATCAATAAAGAGCAAAATTCATCAGTAATGAATAAATCATCTTAATATTGCGGCAGGAACAGGTGGGTACTTTCTTGTAAAAATGGCTCCAATAAATGGCATACATACGTCAAACCAAAAATTATTCTGACATTTTTTATATATTTTTACCAGTGGGTGCAGGACACTATACTTCATTTATGTAAGTGAGGAGAGCAAAATAAAGTAAACTGTGACATATTATACCCAAAAATTCTTGACCATGTTTTGCTCAAGTGTTCTCTGACATAATTAAGATTTTTTTTTTTCTGACCCAGTTTAACTCTGAGATCTTGCCATATTTTATTACCATTTTTTAAATAGAGTTTATTCACTATAGTTTAATGAATGAAATGTTCAAAGTATCTGAATAAATTTTGGTTTGACTGTATATATACAGTATCTCACAAATGTGAGTACACCCCTCACATTTCAGCAACCATTTTAGTATATCTTCTCAAGGGACAATACTATAGAAATGAAACTTGGATATATTTTAGAGTAGTCAATGTGCTGGTTGTATAGCAGTATAGATTTCCTGTGCATTGCTTTAGAGGTTGCAGAAGCAGAAGGTTAGCTTATCAGTGCTCAGATTATACGCCAAACACTGCAACAAGTCAGTTTGCATGGCAGTCATCCCTGAAGGAAGCCTCTTCTGAAGCTTGCTCACAAGAAAGCCCACAAACAGTTTGCTGAAGACAACCTGTCCAAGAGCATGAATTGTCTACAAGCTGCACATTGTCTACTCTAAAGTATATCCAATTTTCATTTCTTTTGTATTGTCTCTTGAGAATATATAATAAAATGGTTGCTGAAATGTGAGGGGTGTACTCACTTTCCTGATATATATATATATATATATATATATATATATATATATATATATATATATATATATATATATGTGTGTGTGTGTGTGTGTGTGTGTGTGTGTATAGGCCTTCTACTTACCATGTAAATGTATATTACTTTTCTTAAATTCCACATATTTTATTCTTTCTCTATTCTATTGTACTGGAAACCATATCAAATTCCTTGTGTTCTTGGGCACACTTGGCGAATAAAGAGCATTCTGATACTGATATTTCTCTCATTTTTAATTACCATAACTTTAACTAATATTGTAAATTATCTTATCTTATGGAATGCATGGCATGACGCTGATGTTCAGAAGTCTTGACCAATCAGTTAATGTTGAGTAACTGACATTAAAACGTCTCGGTTACGTATGTAACCCTCGTTCCCTGAAGGAGGGAACGGAGACGTACGTCAGTAGTGACCGACGAATTGGGATATCGCTTAGAGAGCCCTATCATCTTCGTGTAAACTAAAACAAGCCAATGGAATTGGCGTGCGATATTTGCATAATGCGCACCGCCCCCGACAGGTGTATATAAATAGGAAGCAGATGCAATCGCACTCTGTTTTTCGCTGAGGAGACAACTGGTGTCCGCACTACAGCGAGGGTACAGAAACTGTGGCGACGGGACGTACGTCTCCGTTCCCTCCTTCAGGGAACGAGGGTTACATACGTAACCGAGACGTTCCCTTTCAGTCGGTCACGTTCGACGTACGTCAGTAGTGACCGACGAATTGGGATCCCAACTAAAGCGCCACAGTTACGAAACCCCTTCCAGTGCCCAGCACAAGCTCAGCCGCCCATAGCACCGGCTGGCGGTGAAGGGGGCGAGCTTACACCGAGAGAGTCTACTGCTGTCTAACCACTACCCACTAAGTAAACTAGACACACTGGGGAAGCGAACCCGTAAGGGACGCTGCGGAAACCACTACCTACCCAATGGGGGAGGAGTTTACGTGGGAATGCACATATGGACTGGCCCGGAGGGGCAGTACGCATATGGAGTCCCTGGGATGGCTCCACCTGGTTAGGGGGAGACTCATCTGACAGGTGACAGCAGAGCTGGCTCTGCTAAGGGAAAGACACGGACTCGGCCCGTAGGGAGTTTTAAACCGTGGAAAATACACATATGGGACCGCTCACGTAGAGGGGTCACGACATATGGGCCCCAGCCAACAGACAGCGTCAGTGACGGATGTAGGCCTGGCATCAGACACTCCGCAATGTCCGAGCCGAAGGGGGAGGCGGAGGAACTCGACAGGGTTCACCAAGCGGGGAACACGACTGGAGTGAAAGTATGCACGTATCCGGCCAGTGGCGGGAATGGCATTGCAAGCCGACACTTAGAGTGGGTACAACACGTCTACCGACTAGTGGATGCGAGTACACGCGAGGATACCGGCTCTACACGTAGGCTATAAAACCTAGCGAACGTGTTAGGTGTCGCCCAGCCCACAGCTCTACAGATATCTGTCAGCGAGGCGCCATGAGCCAGCGCCCAGGAAGAGGCCACCCCTCTGGTGGAGTGGGCTCTCAACCCGAGCGGGCAAGGCACGCCCTGGGATTCGTACGCCAAGGCGATGGCATCCACTATCCAGTGGGCCATCCTCTGCTTGGAGACAGCCTTTCCCTTCTGCTGGCCTCCGTAACAGATGAAGAGCTGATCTGAGGTCCTGAAGCTTCGCGTTCTGTCCACGTAAACGCGCAGAGCGCGGACGGGACAGAGCAAAGCTAGGGCTGGGTCTGCCTCCTCCGAGGGCAGCGCTTGCAGGTTCACTACCTGATCTCTGAAGGGAGTGGTAGGAACCTTGGGCACGTATCCAGGCCGGGGTCTCAGGATGACGTGAGAAGCACCGGGCCCGAATTCTAGGCACGTTTCGTCGACCGAAAATGCATGCAGATCCCCTACCCTCTTCAGGGAAGCCAATGCAACCAGAAGAACCGTCTTAAGAGACATTAGTTTCAGGTCGACTGATTGCAAAGGTTCGAAGGGATGACCCCGGAGAGCTGTGAGAACCAGGGTCAAATCCCAAGAGGGTACGGAGGAAGGGCGAGGAGGATTCAGTCTCCTGGCCCCCCTCAGGAATCTGACGATCAGATCGTGTTTCCCCAGGGACTTACCCTCAACTGCATGGTGATGTGCGGCAATGGCGGCAACATACACCTTGAGGGTGGAGGGAGACAGCCTTCGCTCCAACCCATCTTGCAGAAAGGAAAGCACGGATCCGACCGAACATGATCGGGGGTCCTCTCGGCGAGAGGCGCACCATTCGACGAACAGGTTCCACTTCAGCGCGTAGAGATTCCTAGTGGAAGGAGCTCTAGCGGAAGTGATGGTGTCTACGACCGCTTGCGGGAGATCACTCAGAACCTCCGCATCCCGTCCAGGGACCACACGTGGAGGTTCCACAGATCGGGAGGCGGGTGCCACAGGGTGCCCCGTCTCTGAGTCAGGGTGTCCTTCCTCAGAGGAATCGGCCAGGGAGGTGCTGTCACGAGGAGAATGAGGTCTGAGAATCAGGTCCGAGTGGGCCAGTACGGAGCCACTAACAGAACCTGCTCCCCGTCCTCCCTGACCTTGCACATGAATAGTGCGAGAAGGCTCACTGGGGGAAGCGCATGTTTGCGCAGACCCGGGGGCCAGCTGTGTGCCAGGGCATCCGTGCCGAGCGTGCCGCCGGTCAGGGAATAAAACCACTGGCGGAGGGCAGTTTCCGGGGAGGCAAACAGGACTACCTGGGCCTCGCCGAACCGCTGCCAAATCAGCTGGACCGCCTGGGGTGGAGCCGCCACTCGCCCGCAAGTAGATGCTGCCGTGACAGCTCGTCGGCTGCACGGTTGAGCACACCTGAGACACGAGTGGCCCGAAGGGACCTCAGATCCTTCTGACTCCACAACAAGAGATGGCGGGCGAGTTGCAACATGCGACGGAAGCGTAGACCACCTTGACGGTAGGTGTACGCAACGGCCGCAATGCTTAGTGAGCGGACTAGAACGTGCTTGCCTGACAACAGCTCCTTGAAGCGGGCCAGCGCAAGACGAACCGCTAGCAACTCGAGGCAATTGGTATGCCAATGCAGCTGAGGCCCCGTCCAAAGACCTGTCACTGCATGCCCGTTGTACGTGGCCCCCCATCCCGTGGCAGAGACATCTGTGGAGACCACAGCGTGCCTGGACACTCGTTCGAGGGGTACTCCGGCCCACAGGAACGAAGGGTCCAACCACCGGATAAGGGTGCGACGGCAGCTCGGTGTCACGGGGACACGGAGCGTGCCGCACTGCCACGCCCATCTCGGGACCCAGCCGCGGAGCCAGTGTTGAAGCGGTCTCATATGAAGCAATCCGAGCGGCGTTACCGCGGCTGCAGATGCCATATGCCCCAGGAGCCTCTGAAAATCTTTCAGTGGAGCCGCTGTCCTGCACTTGAGCGAGCTCAGGCAGTTCAACACCGACTGGACGCGCACCTCGGTGAGACGCGCAGTCCGTGCGACCGAGTCTAGCTCGAGACCGAAACAAGAGATCCTCTACCCGGGGGCGAGTTTGCTCTTGTCCCAGTTGACCTGAAGACCCAACCGGTTGGGAGCTACAACCATGTCGGGTAGGACTTTGTACTGACATGCCCGACCCTCGAACGCAGACCGACCTAGGAAGGGTCTGTGTCGAGGCAGAATCGAGACATGAAAGTATGCGTCCTTCAGGTCTTTTGCTGCAAACCAATCCTGGGGACGGTCCAGGATTGGCCGTAGCCCACCGCCCTCTTACGGTACAATGAAGTAGGGGCTGTAAAACCCCGACTTCATATCGGCTGGAGGGACCGGCTTGATTGTGCCCTTCGCCAGGAGGACAGCAATCTCCACCCGGAGAACAGGAGCACTGTCCAACGACACCGGAGTGAAGTGGACAGCCCTGAAGACCGGGGGACGCCGGGCGAACTGAATCGCATAGCCGAGTCTGATAGTACGAATGAGCCAACTGGACAGGCTGGGGAGCGTGCTCCATGCTTCCAGACACTGAGCCAGCAGGACCAAAGGCACCACAGACGCACCGGGGGTGGGGCAGCAAGGCAGAGAGGGACCCGACCCGGACAGCTTGGGGGCGGCCCGGAGTGGGGTCAGACTCTGCGAGGCAGCAGTGTGCATGGGAGACGGCGCACGGGACGCGGTCTGCACCATCACACTGCCACCTGCTGGCGAATGGGGAGGGAGCTGACAGCAGCGAGGCGGAGCCTGGCACACTGGCAGACACCCCCTGTTGTGACCTGGAGTTTGAGGAAACTGCTCCTTTTGTGGCAAAGTGGGTACCGCTGGACTCCGGAGAGCCAGCGGCGGTAGATGGACAGCCGCCACAAAATCCCCCCCGGCCCTCCTCCGGGGGTGGGAGAGCAGATGGAATACTCTCCCAAAGGGCAGGGTGCCGGGCGCGGACGTGGTGCCCAGCCCGTCTCTGCCAGCCAGGTGGCAAGCGGTCGGGGAAAACTCGGCCCTGAGACGGGCGACCTGGAGCGGAAGGTTCCTGCCCTTTGGGAGAGTATTCCATCTGCTCTCCCACCCCCGGAGGAGGGCCGGGGGGGATTTTGTGGCGGCTGTCCATCTACCGCCGTCTTCCTGTTTGGCTGGTGTAGGCTGCTGCTTTGCCAACTTAGCAGGGGCGGAGGAAGACGCAGGCGGGCGCCCTCGGCGACGAGCGGGCTGAGGCTGAGCCACGGGCGGCTGGGTGGAGGCAGCAGCGGACCGCCGTGGCATGACATGTCTGATAGCCTGAGCCTGCTTCTGTGCAGCGGAGGACTGTTGGGCACAGCTCTCCACCGCGTCGCCGAAAAGGCCGACCGGAGACACGGGGGAATCCAGGAACCGATGTTTGTCGGTCTCCCTCATGTCTGCCAAGGTCAGCCAGAGGTGGCGTTGCTGGGCTACTAGAGTAGACATCGCCTGGCCAACAGAACGCGCTGTCACTTTCGTTGCCCGGAGGGCAAGGTCAGTGGCAGCGCGCAGCTCCCCAAGCAGCTGTTGGTCAGGACCTTCCTGGGGCATCTGCGACAGCGCTTTTGCCTGATAGACCTGCAAAAGGGCCACCGCGTGCAGGGCAGAGGCAGCCTGCCCACAGGCACTGTAAGCTTTCTCAGTCAGACCGGCTGAGAATTCACAGGCCTGGGACGGGAGACGCGGCTCACCGCGCCAGCCAGCGGCCGTTGGACACAACTGCGTCGCAACAGACCGCT
Organism: Chanodichthys erythropterus; assembly: GCF_024489055.1. Classification (NCBI taxonomy): domain Eukaryota; kingdom Metazoa; phylum Chordata; class Actinopteri; order Cypriniformes; family Xenocyprididae; genus Chanodichthys; species Chanodichthys erythropterus. The sequence continues at coordinate 2,100,013 of NC_090230.1, forward strand.
CGACTGGCGGGATCTTCGCGTACCCCCTGGCTAGCCCGCCGTCCAGGGAGGTGAAGGCGGACGAGGGACCAGGCCCCGTACGAGCCCCAAGCGGAGCTTGCCAAGACCTGGTCACCTCATCGTGTACTTCCGGGAAGAAAGGCATTGGGGGGGACGCTGGATTTGACCAGCGTGACCCCCCGCCAAGTACCAATCGTCCAACCGAGATGGGCCGGGACAGGGTGGAGGGTTCCACTCAAGCCCGACGCACAAGGCGGCCCGGGAGAGCACAGCCGTAAGCTCGGGATCCGACTCGGGCAACGCTACCGTCCCGGGCGGCAGCGCGTCCGAATCCTCCCCCGAGGACTCAGGCTCACCTTCCGATGCAGCGATCGACATCTGATCCGCCGCCGGCACACCAAAGGTAACGGCTGGACAGTCCGTAGAGGGCCCAGCGGAAACCAACGGTGGCACGATGGGTTGCGGTGCTGATGAGGCGGCAGGGGCCCGAGGAGCGTTTCCGCTCGGCGGGGAAGCCCTGACCGTAATCCTCCGGTCACCCTTCCTATACAGCGCCGTACCGTCATTCCGGTTCCCGGGGCCGGAAAAAACGGTCGTACGCGGCATAGGAGAGGGGACCCCCGCTTCCTGAGACTTCAGGAAGGAGAGTCTCGACCTCAGCATCGCGATAGTCATGTTCCCGCAATGGGAACATGAACCATCCACAAAAGCTGCTTCAGCGTGCAGAATGCCCAAACACGAGATGCAACGATTGTGCCCATCAGCAGGGACCAGGGAACGACCGCACCCATTAACGCACAGACGAAATGACATACTGTCAGGGTTCGTCTGTAAAGCTCTTTTAGAAGGGGAAGTCAACTCACTCGTGCTGAAGCACCCAGGGAGCGACGCGATGTGTCAGGTACACCACTCCCTGACACACCGAGGAACCGGCCCAAATCGCTACACACGCACACGCTCTTTGTGTTGCTGTGAAAACAGCAGTTTTCGAGCTTATAGCTCAGCTCCTCGGAGACTCGCGACCTCGCTGAACGTGCCCTTTCACCAGCACTGAAAGCTCGCTGTAAATCCTCTTCTGAGGCAATGTTTTAGAATAAAACAAACGAAGAAAGGAGTCTTCTAAAACAGGACACCAGTGAATGGCTCCGAAGCGAAAGACAGAGTGCGATTGCATCTGCTTCCTATTTATATACACCTGTCGGGGGCGGTGCGCATTATGCAAATATCGCACGCCAATTCCATTGGCTTGTTTTAGTTTACACGAAGATGATACGGCTCTCTAAGCGATATCCCAATTCGTCGGTCACTACTGACGTACGTCGAACGTGACCGACTGAAAGGGAACACAATATTTACTATCTTACTTTGCTTTGCCTATGAAAATAGTTTCAAACAAAGCCACAACTGCAATACATAGATGGTGTTTTGTCCTGAATGAACCGTCATGATCAAATCGGGTGAATGAATGATTCAGTGACTTTGCAGAAAGTATCATTGAAAAATTTATAACACTTATGCACACACTGATAAAAGCTGGTCCATGGGTGCAAATTATGGAACAGTGTGAAATGAAATGAAATAAAATAAAATATCACATGGAGGTTTTTTTTTTTAAAAGATTTATTTATGTCCACATTAGGATTTCACGACTACTGATTTCTCCTAATTGGTTATTCTTCAAAACAATACTCAAGTACCTGTGGTTTATGTTACCATTAAAAATAAATAAATAAATAAATTTAAAAAAACAATAGTTCATGTCATTCATGTTTATTAATCAACTGTATATGTATGTAACAATAACTACATACATACTAAATATTATTGTTATAATATAAATATTAAAATGTATTTTAACAGTTAGGGGTATTATACAACATTTAGTCTAAACAACAACAGATCTGTTGTTGTTTAGTCTAGTCTAAACAACAACAGATTTGATCTGTTAGATCATCAATCAACAGGTTCAAAATAGTTTAAAATAGAATAAGACCCAGGAATAAGTCTAACTAGTACTCAATGGCTTCCGAAAGTGCTTCCTACTACTACCAGACTAGTCTATGCAAGACCTAGTCCACATTGGATACATCATCATTATTTGAAATTTGAAATGAAATCAATCTCAGTTGGCCTGACTACAGACACCAAGCCGACAGGCTTCACAATGAGCACTTTCATGTGGCCCATTAACTCTGCCATTGAACACGGAGGGTCTGTTCTTTTCACCCAGGTTTTCTTTGTAGCATCTCACACGGATCTTTTCAACTAGTCTCCCAATCAGCACATCAATGTTTTCCACTGGAAAATTTGGATTCTCCATCTGAGCTTCATTGCACCTCCTGCACATCTGTTTGAAGCGTCGCAGTTTAATGGTTCCCTGTTTCCTTGCTGTGTCCAAGTGGAAATGGAACACCACCTGCACTCTTTTAGACATCCAGGCTCTTCTACAAAGAGAACACTCAAACCTACATATTGAAATGGAGAATAGATCAGTTTTCTATATTCATTAATTATATATATATATATATATATATATATATATATTAAAATGTATTATGCCATTACACGCACACGCACGCGCACGCGCACGCGCACGCGCACACACACACACACACACACACACACACACACACACACACACACACACACACTAAAAGAAAGCATCAGAATGGAAAAAAACATTGGTAACACTTTACTTAAAGTCTTTATGTGTAATATATTATGAAATTATTTTTAATGCATTAATTATGACTTTATGTTATGAATTAATTTATGAATTATGAATTAATTATTTTTTTATTTATATTTTATTTTATTATGCATTGTATGGTCTCATTAATATTTGAATAATGAATAATTGTAACCACAGTTATAATACTTAGGTTTTAGAAAGCAAATCATTATGCCTTTAGAAAGTATAATGCATTAAAACACATGACAAACAACCAGTTATAAGATATAACATATATAACAAGGAATATGCAAATATTATAATGCATTTTAGCTTTGGTTACAGTTATTTATGAAAAGATATAATGCATTAACATACATTATTAATGCCTTAATAAGGCATTATACATAAATCTTATGAAAACTCCTTCAACTGATCATTACCATTGTGCATGTACCACTTAATGTATGTGTTGGTAAGACAGAACATGATGTGTATATGTGCAATTGTAATTAGAACTGATAACTGTGCATTTTTATATTGCATTAAACATGACATATCCATCCGGATTAGATTCTTTCAATATTATGAGTTTAAATGAAAGGAATCATCAAAATATCTCCATACACCATAAAGCCTAATATAAAACATATCTTGGAAAGAATTTTCTGTATATTTTATTGTGGTAAAGTTGTGCTCTTACCTTGCAAAGGAGCCAGAAATGTATTGGTGCCAATCACAAGCTTGTTTGTGTGGCTCAATAGACTCATTGATTGTAATGTGCCATGTGTCCCCGTGAAGCTCACTCGCCTTCGCCTGTAAAGAACTTTCCCACAACATTAATGCCATGTCTTTGTCCTTACAGCACTGTTATGATGTTACCTTGTAATTACCCACTAAATATATACTGTGCAGCTTATCTCTCACTTCACAAGAAACGAAACTGAAACTATCAAGTAAGTATCTGTTTTCTGCAACACAAAAGTGAACATTGCTTTACAAGATGTTTTGAGCTAGCTATAACATTAAACTGTATTATAATGCACTTAACCTAAAATAATGGACAACTTTAACTACAGTAACTATAACACCATATCTAATAACTTTATTATACCAGTTTACCACTTTAAATACCCATTATTTTCTTTTTATGAGTTATTTTTGAAATAGCAAAAATAAGTTGGAAACTAATTGTCCAATGAATGTGAACAGTCAAGAAACTGTGAAGAAAGTTACAGAAAGAAATGGTTGTTATTGTTTTACCTCCTCCTACTGGACAACACCGTAGCCTACATATGGTGTGCATTTGTTCTTCTCTGTTGCATTTTCTTACTTAAATGTGTGCAATCCAATATCAAGTATCAGATCTTAGAAGTCTCAAATCTCAATAAGTAAGGGATAATGCACAGTCAGATGGACATTATTTCAAAATAATAACCAAGGTTACAGTTTTTTTCGATTGCTAAATGACAGTGAGCACAACTGGAGCTACATGTGCAAAACTCTAACTACAGTCTGCACTACCAACAGTCACCTGAGCTAAACAGTTAACACATGGCTCAAAACAGGCTCAGTGCAGCCAAACACTGTGCACAACCCTCACTGAGATAACACACACTGTCACTCAGAACACACTGAGAGTAAAAACACTAGCATCAAACACCAACACAGAAAATACAAACTTTTCATCTTTACAGTTTGAACAATTTCAAACTGTGACTTCATACAAAGTAGTATTTTCTTCAAAAAAAAAAAAAAAAAAAAAAAAAGAGTGACATTCTTTCACATGATTAATTTAAATTTTTAGAACCTAATTCTTTAAGGTAAATGAAAATCAGCAGTTTGCTTCAATTGTCTGTAGTAATTTACGGAATTACAGTAATGAGTTACATATATATATATATGTGTGTGTGTTCACTAACAAGTCTAAAACAAGACACCTACTTTCAGCTGAAATTGCAATGTTTGAAAGGCACAAGGTTGAAATCTATTCTGTTTTGAATGTGTGGTTCACAGTTTTGACAGCAGTGTGTAAGCATTTGAACAAAGTGCTGTAAATCCACAGTGTTGTGCAGGTTGTGGTTAAAGTCATGGGATAAGTGTGTAGAGTTTTGAAAACTGTGTTCAAGCAATGAAAATGAACTAGAGTTTGGTCCACATGAACTGCTGCTGTGCAGACTGTAGTTAGAGTTTTGCACTCCAGTTGTGCCCACTGTCGTTTAGCAATCGAAAAAAAACTGTAATAACCAGGTTATTCACAAAACATTTTATCTTACCACTAAGAGTTCTCCTAAATGGCAGTAAACGTTCTTAGTTAAGAGTTTTCTCTTAAAACCTATTCACAAAGCTGCTGAGACCAACTTTTACTAAGTATAGAGAGAAGCCTTAAGCTAAGAGAAAGGGCGGGGTTAACCTTGTTGCTATGGATCATGGGTCACACAACACGCTTACTAACTATGCACACAGTGATTAGGGGAGGGGTCTCTGTCATTGATTTATTCATAGAAATATTACAGAACAAGGTATCATGTTGCCATATTCAAAATAAAGATTTTAAAATAAAAATGTTGCCAAATTCAAATAAAGATTTTGGCTAAATGTAGGCTAATTAGTCTCTCGATGTTTATCCCGAGATTTGCCGCATGGCTTACAGATCCAGGCCGTATCCAGATGAGATGAAGGACCTGTCCCTACATGATGACGTTTCAACTAAATTATCCCCTGTGAAGGCCTCCTTCCCTTTCCTTTCCCTATGTATAGATAAAACGTTATCAAAATTATTCTAGTTCGCATAGATCTGCGGACACAACTCATTTTTTTGTATTATGTGGACCAGACAAGTAATTTGGTAAATATCACTTTAAAAAAAAAAAGCTTGGGTTCTGGAGCGGACTCAATGGCTGGAACAACCCCTATGTTCACAGACACCGGAGGGGCGGCCATCTTGCCTGTGGGCACTGGCGAAACAGCCATCTTGTCCACCGTATCCAGAGAGCTTGAGTGCGTAGTAACCGGCGAGCTCGAGTCCGTAGCAACCGGCAGGCTTGAGAGCGAAGCGGCCGACAGGCTTGAGTGCATAGCGACTGGCTGACTTGAGTGCAAAGCGGCCGGTGTGGGTTTCGGGATGCCAGCTGCTCGTGCCGAAGTCAATGGTGGGTCGTTCACACTAGACAGCAACCCTCTCCACTCCCGGACAGCTTCACAAACGTGCCGTGTCTCTGGGCGATCAGCGGAGACAGGACGTGGCTCTGGGCGATCAGCGGAGACAGGACGTGGCTCTGGGCGATCAGCGGAGACAGGACGTGGCTCTGGGCGATCAGCGGAGACAGGACGTGGCTCTGGGCGATCAGCGGAGACAGGACGTGGCTCTGGGCGATCAGCGGAGACAGGACGTGGCTCTGGGCGATCAGCGGAGACAGGACGTGGCTCTGGGCGATCAGCGGAGACAGGACGTGGCTCTGGGCGATCAGCGGAGACAGGACGTGGCTCTGGGCGATCAGCGGAGACAGGACGTGGCTCTGGGCGATCAGCGGAGACAGGACGTGGCTCTGGGCGATCAGCGGAGACAGGACGTGGCTCTGGGCGATCAGCGGAGACAGGACGTGGCTCTGGGCGATCAGCGGAGACAGGACGTGGCTCTGGGCGATCAGCGGAGACAGGACGTGGCTCTGGGCGATCAGCGGAGACAGGACGTGGCTCTGGGCGATCAGCGGAGACAGGACGTGGCTCTGGGCGATCAGCGGAGACAGGACGTGGCTCTGGGCGATCAGCGGAGACAGGACGTGGCTCTGGGCGATCAGCGGAGACAGGACGTGGCTCTGGGCGATCAGCGGAGACAGGACGTGACTCTGGGCGATCAGCGGAGACAGGACGTGACTCTGGGCGATCAGCGGAGACAGGATGTGACTGTGGGCGATCAGCGGAGACAGGACGTGACTGTGGGCGATCAGCGGAGACAGGACGTGACTCTGGGCGATCAGCGGAGACAGGATTTGACTCTCGAAGATCAATGGTGACCTGCCTTGGTTCATGAAGATCACTTGTGACTTGACTTGGTTCAGGATGATCAGTGCTGACTTGACTTGGTGTTGTTATAATGGTAGCCACCATTTTGTGAGTATCCTCTTTAATGGCAGCCATTACAGGAAAAGATGAGGTGTTGTGTTCCTCCGCGACACCCACTGTACATGGAGAGCCACTCAACTGCAATGCCAGATCAATATAACTTTCCAATGTCCCCTCAGGCTGATGCAATGGCATGACGGAACTGAGCAGGTCAGGTAGTCCACCGCGGAAGAATATCATGAGGCACACCTCATTAAAACAAGTTAACGGTGCCAGTTCTATAAAGTCCATGACATACTCCTCAATGGTTCTCTCTCCTTGACGGAGACACATTATCTGACCAGACGGATTCATGATAGCTGAGACTGGAACACTCACCAAGCTGCTGGATCTGAGGATGGCCAGGTCTTCTGTTACAAAGGGAGACTCAGGCAGGGGATCCAAATGCAGCGTTTTATTAGAAGTGAGCGCGGTCGTACAGGCAGGGTCAAACAGGCACAAACAGGAACAGCAAGGGCTAGGCAGAATCATGGTCAGGATACAGGCAGTAGATCAGGGCAGGCAGAGAACGTTCACAAAACCAGGAATCAATAAACAATCCAGAGGGCAGGCAGCAAAGAATCATAAACAGGAAATCCAGACAGGAACAGGAACCGGAACAAATAGGCAGGACAATATACACAGGGAAAACGCTAGGAAATGCCACACTGGGTAAACAAGACCTGGCCCTGAGCTGGCGTGTGTGTGTCTTATATAGTCCAGGTAGTAGGCTAAGCAGTATGTGTCAATAGATGATTGGTGGAGTGAGTGCATGTGACTGGCAGGGAGGATTATGGGAAATAGAGTCCAGGAACTGACAGGAACAGATGGTGATCGTAACATGTGTGTTGTGCCTCGGCACAGCTCGCCAGCGCGGATGAATCTAATGCTTGCTGTCAGTCACCGAAACAGTGTGGATACTGTACTTCAGAATCACAGATTCTACGTCTTGAAAGTATGACCAAAATAAGAATTTTCACTGGAAAACATAATCTGAACAAGTAATATTTCTGCCACTTTTGTTCTGACCAACTGAGGAAAAAAGCATTAAGCCTAATCGCGCTGCCAATGATGATTAAATCTAATGATGGCTTAGCTCGGATCAAGCCAAACCGTGCAAATTATTATTACTGTTATACTATGTTCTCAAATCGTTAATGTTAACAACATCAGCATTACTATGACTGTGTATATTAGCATTACCTGTAGATTTCAATTTCTGTAGCCACTCAACAGTCCAAAGTTTTTTGCTTTTTGACTACGGCTGAATCTCCAGTTCTCACTGATGATTGTCATTTGGACCTTTCTGGATTATAATCCACCATCAAAATGATAAGTTTAATTATTTTAGCTGCTGTGAGAAAAGGCTATAAATGATCCGCTACCAGCAGCATCCTCACATATTAAAACCGATTAGCCTTCTCCTTCCTTTCTGTTTACAGACATGACATAATGACGCACAGAGGAACTGCTGCATGCTCAAATTTCCCGTTGAAATCCACCATGTCGCTCTTATTATAAAACATTATTACAAGCTTACCGTTGTGAATCGAGCTAAGATAATGAGATAGTTTTGAACACTGGCTGGTTATGTACTTGCTCAAAAATTGATTTTGGATAATTTTTAACCAAAAAAAGTTACGGACTGCAACTTTAAAAATCATCATTTGTGTTCTACTGAAGAAACAAAGTCACCTACATCTTGGATGTAGCAGGGTGCAGATAAACATCAAAATTTCATTTTTTTTGGGGGGGGGGGCGCGCTAGAGAGCACCACATGGAGTGGACATAAATTTAGGGAGCTCCCTCGATAAGCCTCTATAAACTTGTATTTTCTGACTATTTTCATTACAAAAGTTTGCTCAACAATATCTAACAGTGAGATGAAGAAGGCTAAACCCAAGAAAGGTGATTCACCAAGCTGCACAGGCTAAACCCAAGAAAGGTGATTCACCAAGCTGCACAAGTGAACAACTGGCCGAGAGTGCGTCGTAGAACGAACACGAGTCTGACCGTGATCGCTGCACGGCCCCAGACTCAGTAGATATCCTCTCCGCCATTCAAACTATGAATAACAGTATGAATGACAGATTTAATTCGTTGGAAGCGACTCTATTTCAGTTTCAAACGGCGCTGTTTGAAACCACCACGCGTATCTTGGACCTTGAGAGTGTTAAAGCTGAGCACGAAAGCCGCATTTCTGCTCTGGAGGCCTCCTGTCAGGAAATCCTAGCAGCTAATAAGGCCCTACGTGCTAAAGTGGATGATTTCGATGGCCGTTCCCGAGAACGTGGAGTCCGGTCGACCAACGGAGTTTGTGGAAAAACTCTTCCCGGCCCTTCTGGGAGCAGAGAACTTTCCTGGGGGGATTAAAATTGACCGCGCACATCGCACCGGGCTGTTACCATCAAAAGGAGGGCGTCCCCGAATTCTGATCGCGAGGATACATCACGATCAAGGAGACGATCCTTCGGCTTGCGCGGCAACACTCGCCAAAATATGACGAAGTACAAATCTCCATCTTCCCAGACCTCACTGCAGAGGTACTTTCACAACGAAGGGCGTTTGACGGTGTGAAGTTGAAGGAGGCCAGTATTCGATTCGGAATGTTGTTCCCCGCACGTCTGATTGTCACCCAGGGTTCCAACAAGAAAATCTTTGGCTCGGTTTCGGAGGCTGAGGTTTTTGTGTACACCGTTATTGAACAAGACCCTTCTTGATCTGCTGCTTAGGACTTTTTTCTCATTGTTGTTACCCTGGCTGAAGGAGTTAAATCATCGTTCCTTCTGTTTACTGGCGGCCTATTATAGGAGGTGAGTATATTTTCAGAAAAAAGAGACATTCACAGACTTTTGCATTTAAGTTACTTGTTCATAATATTTGTTATGCTGTATTTGCACGTACATTTGTAAGACTACACTGTTTAATTCATTTTTAATAACGTCAAAAAATTCTTTGTTACAGTGGGTGTTTGCTTTATGCACTATAGGCCAGGTGTATTGAGCAATTCTTTTGTTAATCACGTAGTTGTACGGAGGCTGTTGGGGAGCCCCTGATCTCTCTGTTAGAGGTTACTTTCGTAGGCAGGTTTTCTTCTCCTTTTGCTGCCCAGCAGCTCCACTGTTCCTATGAGGGGGTTTTTCCCGGCTTTGTTTAGGGAAGCTGAAGGAAGGGGAAGGGTGGGTGGTTTTGTCTTTTTTTTTGTCTCGTGTTTAGCGTTTTGTGTCTGTATAACTCCTTCATTGGTTAATATCCATTCAAATTCCCTTTGCAGCTGGCATTATGCTAGATATTGTACTTCATGACTAGTAGTGTGGGGCTTCCACTTAAAGGTGGCAATGTCACTCTCGTCAGCTGGAATGTCCGGGGATTAAATAACCAAATTAAGAGAGCTAAAGTTTTTTCTTATTTGAAGTCCATCCCTGCTGACATAATATTTTTACAAGAGACACATATTAGGCACTCTGAACAAAGGCGACTGAGATGCAATTGGATTTCTCAGGTATTCCAATCTACTTTCTCATCCAGGGCCAGAGGAGTAGCTATTTTGTTTCGTAAATCAGCCCCTTTTAAGCACATATCTATTATCAGCGACTCTAATGCCGCTATTTAATTGTTTCCGGCCTACTTTCCTCAATTCATGTCACACTGCTTAATGTGTACAGACCTAATTTTGATGACCCTGCTTTTTTCCGCAGAATCTTTTACCAAATACTCTGAACACGCACCTGATAATAGGCGGAGATTTTAACTTGGTGTTGGACCCTACTCTAGATAGATTCCCCTCTCGCTCTGGCATACCCTTGGCCAATTCTACCACTGTTCTTAATGATTTGATTACTTCTTTTGATCTAGTCGATATCTGGAGACTAAAATATCCAACAGACATGCAGTATACTTTTTTTTCACAAGTTCACAAATCATACTCCAGGATAGATTTCTTTTTAGTTGACTCTAAAATGATTCCCTGTGTAAAATCATTGAAGCATCACAATAGAATCATCTCTGATCATACACCAGTGACAATATCTCTAGATCTCTTAGAAATTAAGCCCAGCTATAACTGGCGTTTTAATCCTACTTTGCTCTTAGATGTCAAATTTTGTGAACAATTAAGAGTTATTTGCTGAGTTTCTTAAATTTAACGATACGGGCGAGGTTTCTGATTCTACATTATTGGAAAGCCTAAAGGCTGTCTTAAGAGGGCACATTATTTCATACGAGTCCAGGCTTAAAAAGCAAAGGGTAAAACGCCTTATGGAAATTGATCATTGTCTCATGCTTATAGAGATTCTGCTGAATCGGATATGCTCAATGAAATTACAGCACTTAAATTGGAATACAACTTGATTCTCTCGAACCAAGTTAATATGTTGTTAAAAGTCAAGCAAAAGCAGTTTGAACTTGGGGATAAACCAGATAAATTGCTTTCTCACCAGCTGAGGGGGCTACAAGCCTCAAGAGCAATTCACAAAATCAAGAACAAGAATGGTGTTGTTTTAACAAATCCCAGTGAAATCAATAATACATTTAAAGAATTTTATGAAAAACTATACAAATCAAAGGGTTGTTCGGACCCCTCAGCATTAGCTAATTTTCTCCATTCATTACATCTTCCAAAGCTGGGGTGCATAGAGCAGACAGCTCTGAATGCGGACATAAAGGTAGAGGAAATACAAGATGCTATTAAATCTTTCCCCAGCGGCAAGGCGCCTGGCCCAGATGGGTTTGGGATCGAATTCTATAAAAGATTTGCGCATGTGCTCTCTCCTTTGTTATTGAGGATGTGTAATCATTCATTTGGCGAACACAAACTCCCCCAGTCCCTGTATGATGCAAATATTTCCCTAATTCTTAAAAAAGGTAAAGAAGAAACTGACCCTTCATCATATCGACCCATAGCTCTTTTGAACTCTGATCTTAAAATTTTTACTAAAATTTTGGCTAATAGATTGGCTAATAACTGCATTGGGAAAATTATTCACCCTGACCAATCTGGTTTTATTTCTGGCCGCTTTTCTTTTTCAAATGTCAAATTTAATGAATATTTTATATACCAGATTTGATTCTAAAGCTAGCATTGCAATTCTTGCCCTAGACGCAGAAAAGGCGTTTGACCAAATTGAATGGGATTATATTTTAGCTGTGATCAGAGAATTTGATATGGGTGATACCTTTGCCTCTTGGGTGAACATGTTATACGCCTTTCCCACATCCTCAGTTCTTACTAATTTTAACAAGTCACCTCAATTCCAATTACACAGAGGCACCCGTCAGGGCTGTCCTCTCTCGCCCTTGCTTTTTGCTATCGCAATTGAACCTCTCGCCCTTGCAATTAAAAGGAGCCCTCTAATTTCACCTGTGAATTTAGGTAGAATTAATCACCAAATTTCCCTTTATGCAGATGATATTATTCTTTATCTCAGTAACCCAGAACAGTCTATTCCACCCTTACTAAATCTATTGGAAACTTTCGGTAAACTCTCCGGTTACTCAGTAAATTGGCAAAAAAGTGAATTTTTGGCTGTGACAAACAATATTGATCCAAACTTTATGCGTACTTTACCTTTTAAAATCGCCATAAATAGTTTGAAATATCTTGTAGTTAATATTCCTAAAAACCCTAAGGATATATATAAGCTTAATTACTTAATAATGCTCGAAAACCTAAAGAACAATATAAAATGCTGGAGCCAGGACCCTACCTCTGTCAATGATGGGGCGTGTGAATGCTATTAAGATGGTGACGTTACCTAGATTTTTGTATCTTTTCCAGAATCGACCAATCTATCTGCCCAAAAAGTTCTTCAAAACTTAGGACACATGCCCGGACAGTCCTTCAGCTGATATCCCTTCATGGCTAATGATTGAGCGGGGCACTTCAAATTGGTCTCTCTCCTCTTTGCTTTTTGCTGCCCCAGAGACATTCAAAGCTTCAGCAGGATCCCAATTTATGATCAACAACTCTCTTAAGATATGGCTTCAGATTAAGACATTTAATTTGCCAAATACGTCCTTTCTTGCTCCTGTTTGCCGTAACCATGCCTTTAAACTTTCACTATTAGATCCAGTGTTCACAGGTTGGGCTAGAAAAGGAATCATTACCTTGAGAGATTTATATATTGACAATACTTTTGCCACATTTACTCAAATTACAGAGAAATTTGACCTTCCTGCATCACACTTCTTCAGATACTTACAAATTAGAAATTTTGTTCGTTCCACTGTGCCAAATTTCGAAATATTGTCAGCCGATAATGAATTCCATAAACTGCTTACTTGCACTCCCAACACCCCAAAGTTAATTACAAAATTTGTTAACTTTTTCACGAGTCAGCTAGATATTTCCACTACCCATCTGAAAAACAATTGGGAAGAGGAACTAAATATTCAAATCTCTGAGGAGGACTGGGGAAAATGTCTTAAAAATATATACACCTGTTCCATTAATACTAGGCACCAGCTTATTCAGTATAAGGTGTTGCACAGATTGCATTACTCTAGGGTTAAACTCAACACTTTCTATCCTACCATCTCTCCTCTCTGCAATAAATGTGAATCTGCAGAGGGCTCTCTTGGTCATCTTTTCTGGGCATGCCCAAAACTTGGTGAATTCTGGTCAGAAGTTTTTTAATTTCTTTCGGATGCTTATATATGTGAGCTCCCAGTAGACCCAGCGACTGCCATTCTTGGCTGGTCAGCTTCCCTGCAGCGCCTTAATTATGCTACCCGTTTGCCTATACAGTATGGCATGATGATCGCCAAAAAAACTATACTCTGTGTGTGGAAGAAAAATTCGAAGCCACTATTCAAGATCTGGTTATCAGAACTTTCCTCCACTATGCATGTGGAAAGACTCAGATATAGTATCTCTGGTAATATAGATAAATTTGAAACTTCTTGGAGGCCTCTTTTCAATCACCTGTTAAAAACCAAAGATGAAACAACTTAATATTTAATTTTTTTTAATTGTAATTTTATTGTAATTTTTGTTAACCTCCGTCTTTAATTTGACCTCTATCCATTCCATGCTGGGCAAAAATCTGTTTTGATTTCCTGTGCCCATTTGGCGTTGTTGTCAACTGCAAACATGTTTCTAACTGAAGGAGTTTTTGTTGTTGTTGTTTTGTTTATTTATTTATTTATTTATTTATTTATTTTTTTGTGTAGTCATGTTTGTTTCTGTTATGTAATTGTACTGTCCATCTGTCTGTAAATCTGAAAATACTACAATAAATATAATATTTAAAAAAAAATTTTTGGGTGAACTATCTTTTTAAGAGTACTCTTAAGCTTTGACTTAAGTGTAAAAAAAGAAATTCTTGATGGTTTGGTCCGATGTTGCTGAAGTTGTAATCAATATCTACTGCGTTGAGTGAAGAAATGACGACGACCTTGCACTGTTAATTTTACCCTGTTGTTGAGGAAGTTGTGCATGGCTTGAAGTGAATGAGGTGTCCATTTATACTCTGATAAATATGACAAACATACAATGCATTGTATGAGATGTCCACCAAAGTGTGAGTCATTAAACAAGTAATAATTTGATATGAAACACCACCTAGATGAACTACATTGCTATTAGGGCTGCACGATTAATCGCATGCGATTGTCATGCGTGTCTCATCAGTAAAGCTGGTTCTGTGATTAGCGGTAAATGTCCATCACCTGCTTTCAAATGGAGCGGCACTTAATATACAGAGCCGTAGTTCGCGGACAGTTCGCAGATGAATCGCCTGCGATTATGAACACGATATTGCGTACCTTGTCTGCGAACTACGGCTCTGTATATTAAGTGCCGCTCCATTTGAAAGCAGGTGATGGACATTTACCGCTAATCACAGAACCGGCTTTACTGATGAGACACACATGACAGTCTCATGCGATTAATCGTGCAGCCTTTATTGCTATGCAGTTTGTGTCCATTTATACTCTGATAAATATGACAAACATACAATGCATTGTATGAGATGTCCACCAAAGAGTGAGTCATTAAGTAGTAATTTGATATGAAACACCACCTAGATGAACTACATTATCTAGTAATTCCAAATTTCATGCATAACACACAGTAATAATGCACAAAATGTACTGGGGAAATGCATGTTCCTTCATTTAAGCAAATTTGTCAATGAATTAGTAAACTGCATTCCAAATTATTATGCAATTGATATATCAGTAAGATTTCAGTACAATAAACATTCAGATTTTAGTTTTTCTAAGAAAATGTTTGTTTGTTTATTTATCCATGTCTTTTTAGATAACTGGTATCAATCTCAGACGAAATAATTTGCAGGATCTATGGAAACCCTACTTAGAGGTTGTTCCACATTATTAAGCAAATCACAGTTCTCATGCAATATGGGGAGGAAGAAAGATCTTTCTGAAGATAAGCATGAAATGGTGCAATGTTGTGCAAAAGGCATGGAAACAACTAATTTTGTGTGAAACTGAAAGGAGATTATCGAATTATCATAAGATTTGTGAGTGATTTAGAGCACAGCAGAACTCGATCAGATAAAGACTTATTAATGAAAGTTCCCATCAAAAAGAATTATTGTATTAAAAGGGCAGCTATAAAAAAAAGCCAGTGTTGAACCTCACCATGCTGGCTGGCAGTTGTGCGTAAAGATGCATTTTATCCACTCCAAACCAAACCTCACAAAGAGAAACATTTACAGTGGGTGTAGAAATACAAACAGTTTTATTGCTGTGGTGTTTTTTGCAGCATGGGATAGTGCATAGTGCATTGTACAATAGTTTATTGTACTATGCACTATCCTCCTTTTTATACCATAGCTGAAAATGGCCAGTTATGAACACATATCTTACAAAAGTCATTTTAATACCTTCCATCTCACTTCCCAGTATTCCAGCCCAAATCATCACCCACCAGCTCCTTGCTGACGTCGCAGTCTTGTTGGAACGTGGTGGCCATTCACCAACCTTTCAGAAATCCATCTATTTAGACCATCCATTGTAGTACGGCATTAGTCAGTGAATAAAACTATTTAAAAATGAGTCTTCATGTATTTGTACACCCACTGTAAATGTTTCTCTTTGTGAGGTTTGGTTTGGAGTGGATAAAATGCATCTTTACGCACAACTGCCAGCCAGCATGGAGAGCTTCTTGAGACTCCAGAGACACCAGGAGCTTCAAATACCTGTTTGCTGCTCAACACTGGCTTTTTTTATAGCTGCCCTTTTAATACAATTAATTTTTTTTGACAGGAACTGTCTTCAATAAGCCTTTATCTGACCGAGTTCTGCTGTGCTCTAAATCACTAACAAATCGTATGATAATTCGATAATCTCCATTCAGTTTCACACAATATTAGTTGTTTTCATGCCTTTTGCACAACATTGCACAATTTCATGCTTTTCATCTTCAAAAGATCTTTCTTCCTCCCCATATTGCATGAGAACTGTGACTTGCTTAATAATGTGGAACAACTTCTAAGTAGGGTTTCCATAGATCTGGCAAATTATTTTGTCTGAGATTGATACCAGTTATCTAAAAAGACATGGATAAATAAACAAACAAACATTTTCTTAGAAAAACTAAAATCTGAATGTTAATTGTACAGAAATCTTACTGATTTGTCTCTTGCATAATAATTTGGAACGCAGTGTAGAAAGGATACCATATGAGCTGTATGTATGGTTCTTGTATTGAGAACAATCGGTGTGCCAAGTGTTTTTGAAGTGTGTGATTGAAGCAGAAGGGTCATAGCACTCAGTCTGGGTGCCAGACATTACGGGGCCTGCATGGGTGAAGGGTTGGACAAGTAACTTTTACAACTGTGTGTTTGAAAGATTCAGATGCTACACAGGTAACAATCAGAACAGGAAGCAGGTTAACACACACTGAGGCCACACCCACACAAAGCCAGAGCTTTCCCTATCTATTCCCTATTTTTTTTCATAATCTCAAGAAATATCTGCGTACACACAAAACCACTGAAACTGACTCAAAACAATGTAGTTTACATGCCAGATCAGTATGTGGTGCTGTAATTCTTCCAAAGAGATACATTAAAAACGGAGAATAAACCTTGGAGCATGCGCATAATCCTTGCATGCTGTATACAAACTTTAGTAAAGCTTAGAAATAATGCATAATTTTAGTAAAACTAATAGGTTTGGTAGCTTCTGCGGCACAAACACAATGTAGTTTTGTTGTTGTTGCTGTTATGTGACATAGCAGTGTCTGACTAGGGTCAAGACTTGGGGTGATGACATAATTTCACAAAATATATGGATTGGCTGTACACGAAAATGCAAGGGTTTCGTTTTCAGATTTAAGGCCCCGGTATACTTCAAACGAAGTTCTTTTTCGTTCTTTGTTTGGGGTAAAACGAAGTTCGAAATGCGTGATCAGTGATATACTGTAAACGAACATCTGACGCTGACCATACTGCTGAGAGCGACGGTTAGATGAATATGTAAATGTGTGCCATGCACTTTTTTCTCAGTAACAAAATAAACACAAAAAAAAAATGAGAAAACAGCAAGCATTTATTATAGAAAACATAAGAAAAGCATCTGATCATAACAGCATGGGAATGTTCGCACAAGCTCTGCAAAGTAGCACTCCAGTCACGTCACGTCTTCATATAGCACTTTATTTAAAAGATTGCTTAAAATCAAGCAGCTTTACAGTATCAAACATGAAAAACAATGTCAGTGCCTCATTTCATCAGAAGCACAACTTCATTTTGTACTATAAAGCGGCTATCCAGTGTGTTCATGTTTTCACCTGAGGAGATCTTGCCTCAACAAGCTCAAACACACAAATGAGTCAGACGCGTTTGACGCGAGTGAAGGCGGAGCCTCGGCGCACACCTCCTATTACGTTATCGTCACTGACCAATGGTTAGAACAAGGTGTTTTGCAGCTGGAGCGAACTTTTCCTGAAAGACGTTTCTAACCTCCAAAAAGTACACAAAACGAACTTCATTTTGGCCTGATTTGGTTCGAAATGATATCACATCGGTTCGTTCTTCGATTTCATTTGAAGTATAGAGTACCTCAGGGATGACGCGTTTTTGTAGACCAACCCGGAAGTTAGCGACGCACGGGTTCCCTCGGTTGAAAGCCTATGCATTTTTCCCATAGACTTTTGGAAAATCCAAGTTAAAACAACATAAATACATTTTGAAGCCTAAATAAAGTCGTCAGATATAAAAAGCTAACAGTAGGCTACAAACGGACTACAGCACACCATGGTCGCGGATCAACGTCACCACCACCAAGCTTCTTCAAACTGTATTTAAAAAACAACGTTATTTAAAAACATGTTCGCTGATTATGATCTGTGCAGTGCATGAATACTTATACACTTTTTCATGAGAAATGCTGTCTAAATGTCCTGTTTATCATGATGACATCTAAACTCCCTGCCAAAGGAAGTAGTCCCTTTTAGCTATTTGTTAGCAACCGCCTTTTTTAAGACACAGTAAAGGTTTAAAAAATCACAAGCGGGTTATATAATGGTGTGTTTTATGTCATAGATCAAAACGTGAAAATATTTAGAGGCTTTGTTAACCACAGACCTTATTTCAGGCGATTTAGCAAAAACCCATTAAAAAAACCCATAGACTTTACGGCGTTGGAACCGGAAGCCCTAAAATGCTAACTTGCTTCTGGGTTTTGCCTACAAAAATGCGTCAACCCTGAGATACTCTATACCGGGGCCTCTGGGACCCGGTTTCAAAAAATAGCAGTTTCAGGCTCCCAAAACGCTGGATCCATCTGGACGAAACACCTATACGTTACAAAATATTTACGTATACAGCTAAACGTGTCATGTGAGTGGCGGAATCTGAATACGTGATAATAAAAAACAAACCGAAAGTCCATGAAACTGAAGCTACGCTTACTGAAGATAACTGTTATAATGCCACTTAATGAATCTATTTATTAAAATGTTGTTTTAATGAAAAATGGTATTGTAAAAATATTCTCTGCTGCACATTGTAACAATTCCCAATAGTGTCCACAGTGTATTCACAAATATTACCTCTCATATAGGCATAGTATTATTGCTTTTCTGTTAAATCTTTATAGAACCAGAAGACAAAATATGATTCTAGAAAAGGTAATAAAGACCTACCTGAATAGTTACAGGATGTAACTGTCTCAATGAGCACAATGAATGGAAAATAAGATTCATGAGGTTCCTCCAGAGTAGGCTATGAGAAATGCTTAACCAGCACTACTGTGGTTATCTTGTTGGTTTAAAGGAAAACATTTCAATGTAAACTTAAAGTAAGTGAAACTTGCATGCGGCGAAAAGTCAGCCCACAGTTTTTTAATAGGCCATATCGGGCTTCTCATTAGATATTCAGGACAAGCCTGTGTGGGTGCTGGAAACTATTAGACATGCAGTTTAGAGTCATACTTCTCAAGGTGTTTGCATATTTTGCGGTTTGAAATGTTAAGTTTTGCTGTTCGCAGAAATTTTAGAGAGAAAGAAGTCTTCATTTTCTTCAGCTCTCGGTTTAAAATGTAGTTTATGACTCCATCAACACTCCTACTCACAAATGCCAACACATGCCGCCACATCTGATGTTATCTTCATGGCCATGCTTATGTGAACCTTCAGACAGAAGTAAACAAAAGCAAACGCTCTGTAGCATTCAGAACTGTGTGTAAAAAGCTCAGTCAGTATTTCTTTTGTTGTTAAATCAGGATTCCAAAATGACAGACTGTGTAAATATGTCTATATTTTGAACTCTATTAGCATTTTTACAAATCTTATGAGATTACTTTGGCTATACATTCATATGTAGTACAGAAATCATTCAAGTACAATATTTACAGTACATACATAGTGCAATAATCAGCATATAAAATTTACACAACAATATTCTAAATGCAGTCACTTATATTTTAGGATGAATAGTGTTAGGATACACAAAAGCATTTTAGTAGCGCATATGACAATAGCAGGAGTATAAAAAAACCATAACTAATTTTCACATTTTCTGAAGAAAACGTGAGTGCTGTTTGTCAGTGCAGAACTCGGCACCACACTCTCAAGTCTCTATGATGTTCTAGTCTCAATATGACTCAGGTCAAGTCCAGGGGATTTTTTGACGAGTTTTACCAAATCATAAGTCTTAATCTAATAAGTGTAATAGTAGATAAACCTCTCCTCATAAGCCCCACAGTTTGAGGTATCATTCCTGTGTTTTCCACAGACGGTGCAAGTATGAGCAATAATATGCTTGCGGTTGCAACTCAGCCTCATTGTAAAAATGTGCCTCTACCAACATTTTTGTAAAACTCCAAAAACGTACCTATACACACAATTAACAGTTTCCAGCTGAAATGAATACTAGTGGCAGTAAAACACCAACAACTTTTATTCCTGTTGACAAATAATAATTATGGGGCAAACTATCGATTAATATTTTCACATAGTTCTATTAATGATACTTACTATGTTATGACTTCAAAACTCTTTTACCATAGTGCATGATTTATGAACAAATATATTTTGATGTTTGCATCACATAACCAGCTCCATATTATATGGCTTTTTCGATGTAGTCCAGCTAACAAAAATGTTCTTATTGCTATAATGCCCATTAAGTTATGAAAACATTATTTCTGAATGTTCTCTGAATGCCCAAAACGTTTTTAAGTGTGTTAAAAACATTTTTTTCTTAGTTATCCGAGCATTAAAGGAACGTTTCATTTTAGAATTTTGCAAACATTATGGGAGTTACTTTTGAATGCGAACATTCTGAAATAAACATGAATATTCTGAAACAAGTAGTAACATTTATTGAACAATGTAAAAATAATGATTTGGAGTACGACCAAATAACTTTGAGCAAACGTTCTATTAAAATTACTGGAAGAACATTTCTTCATAACTTTAAAAGAACCTTGCCAGAACGTTAGCCAATGTTCTGCGAATGTTCTATGTTAGCTTAGAGTAAACTTGCTTAGAAGCTCACCTGGTACAGGTGAGATACTAATTCTAAGCGCCCAGGTATGAGTCCTGTGAAACATAAATCACAATAAAAAAGCTCAAAGACTGTAACCCTTCTTGTTCTGCTTGCACTGTTCTAAGCGGGATTTGAACTGGCTTCTCCAGCATAGAAGGTGGGCACACTAACAAGGACGGTAAAGAAAGCAGCCTTCTTGTGTGCCTCTGGAAGTCAGTGGAGTGAGGTTTACCTAGTGTGACTCCGTTACACCCACCCTCCCCTAAACCTCACTTCCATCCAGGTCATGGCACCAATGTTATCACTCCATGCTTACTCGTACCGCTCAGAGCGGGATTCAAAACCGCATCTTCGGAATGTGAGGCGGGCGAGCTAACAAGCACACTAAAGACTATACAGTCTTCAGCATCAGATACCATTGCGCCTCTTGAGGACATGGGAGAGAAGTTTACATGTACAGCTCTTTACTAGCTGGCTTCCGTTACACAGGCTGAAAAGGCATGGTTTCTTCAGCAAATGCATCCTTATCTCATGCTTGCTTTTGTATTGTTTTGCAGGTTTAAGATACTGTAGGATTTAGTGTAGGTGGTACGTTATTTTCAAATGCGATAGCGCATTAACCTTTAGCGTAACTTACTGGACATTTTGTTTCAGAACTGCTGCAATATGTCCAACATCCACTGTAATAAAACGTTGCCAGATTCACATTCAGTTTCAGATAAAACTGAATGCTTTTAGTGCCACTCAATAGACATTTCACTTTGAAAGTGTTGCGAAACGTGCAAGAAGCAACATAATATCATTTTGCAGAAATGTCACCACAGGCACGTTTTTCCAATGAGTCTGTGTTGTGTAATACTATACAAAAATATTCAAGTACCTCCGGTTTCTTCATGGGGGCTTCTGTGGTTAGCACCTCACTATGACTCAGTGTTAAACTCTGTGGCACCTATACAGTATAATTTTGAACTTGTTAACATGAGAGGATGTGGCAGTTTGTAATCATAATTATCAAAAAACTGTCCTAAATTGTACAGAATTTTTCTCCCAAATAGTATATATTAGGTTTCCATGAGCAAATGTTAAAATAGACTAACTTTAGTAGGCAATACATGATATGATTACGATTTTATGACTCTGATCACTTAATAGCAGGTACTTGCTGTTTATTTCTCATCCGCCCACACGGTGTCTGTTTTTGCTGAGGGAAAATGATGGCAGCATATTCCACTCCGTCCTGGGCCTTTGATGTTGCCTCGGCAGGGTTTACTCTGTCATCTCTTTCACGTCTATTTTGAAAGTCTAACTCTCCATACTCCACACAGCTGACAAACACAGCACCGGATCTACCACATTGCCCCTGCAAACAGCCCAGGCCACAAAACACAAAAAGTGATGAAAACAAAACTGAAATGGAATTATTGTCCAAATTTTATTGAGTAGCTTAGAGAAATAAAGAGGTCATGAACATACTTGTTGTGTTGTTCTGTTATTCTGAACTGGTGGGTTTTCTGCATCTGAGAAGCCGTACATTTACAATTAGCATACAATTAGCACTGATATGCTAGTAAGATATCAGCAAGACTACAAAATGGCCACTTATATAAAATTACTTAATTAATTGCTGGTGTCAACTGTATGTTAATATGAACAATTTTCAAAGCACATAAAAATGTTGAATGTGTATATGTTTTTCACTTGACACTTTACAATTAGGTTCCATTTGTTAACATTGGGTAACTACATTTAATGTGAGCTAACAATGAAAATACTTCTAAATCATTTATTAATCATAATTAATGTTAATTTCAATATTTACTAATACATCAAGAAATCAAGATAAAAAATGTATCCGTTTCTGTATTCTTTAATGGACCTGAACTAACATGAACTAACAATGAAGAGTTGTATTTCTTAACATTAACATATTGTATTGCTTATTGTTAGCTAATGTTAGTAAATGCATTAACTAATATTAACTAATGGGATCTTATTGTAAAGTGTTACCATTTATTTTTCATAGGATGAGAATGTTTTTGCATTTCCCCAGCCCAGAGTTGTCAA
The DNA here is from genome assembly GCF_024489055.1 of Chanodichthys erythropterus. Classification (NCBI taxonomy): domain Eukaryota; kingdom Metazoa; phylum Chordata; class Actinopteri; order Cypriniformes; family Xenocyprididae; genus Chanodichthys; species Chanodichthys erythropterus. Next base: position 2,122,813 of record NC_090230.1, read on the forward strand.
CTTGTCACTAATTTAGTAAATCTGCATATTTAATAAATGTAATTTAATATTTTTCATTAATTTTTTTTTTTAATTTCCTTTTACCGGAAATTTGTCTTATATTTTTCTCTATTTTAAATGTGTTAAAAACCATGTCTCTAAAATGTGTGTTATATTTATCTGTTAGTATATGTATTTTACCTTTTAAAGTAATGAACTATTCCATAAACAAATAAAATAAAGAGGTGAACTCCTGGACAAGTAATTGTAGGTTCTATAGTGATAGACAATTTTAAAATGTGGTTTTGAAGATGTGAAAATTTGAAAATGTGGTTCTTTTACAAGACTTGTACCATTAATGCTTTTATTTCTGAAAGTGTAATTATGTCCCGACATAGACTACCATTCAAAAGTTTGTGTTCATACGATTTTTTGGTCCCACTTTATATTAGGTGGCCTTAACTACTATGTACTTACATCAAAAAAATAAGTACAATGTACTTATTGGGTTCATATTGAATTGCAAAACACTTGTGCTGCTATTGAGGTGGGATACGGGTAAGGTTAGGGAAAGCTTTGGTGGTATGGGTAGGTTTAAGGGTGGGGGTAAGGGTTAAGGGATGGGTCAACAGTGTAATTATAAATGTAATTACATAAATTAATTACAGATGTAATTACATGCAGGTGTTTTTAAAATATAAGTACAATGTAAAAACATAAATGTACACAATAAGTACATTGTATCAAATGATTAATTTAAATGCAAGTACATAGTAGTTAAGGCCACTTAATATAAAGTGGGTCCGATTTTTTTTTTAATGTTTTTGAAAGATGTGTCTTCTGCTCACCAAAGCTGCTGTTATTTGATTAAAAATATAGTAAAAACAGCAATATTGTAAAATAATCATTTTAATGTAAAATAACTGTTTTCTATGTGAAAATATTAAAATGTAAAATGTAATTTATTTCAGTGATCAAGACTCCAGTCTTCAGTGTCACATGATCCTTCTATGATCCTAAATCATTCTAATATGATGATTTGCTGCTCAAGAAACAGTTCGCATTATGTTTTCTGTATTCTTTGATAAATAGGAAGTGATATAGAACCATTATAAATGTCTTTAATGTCACTTTTGATCAATTTAATGTGTTCTTGTGGAATGAAAGTAGTACATTTCTTTCTAAAACCTATCTTACTGACACCAGTCTTTTAAAGTGCATATCAGAAGTTGTGAATTAAGCATGAGATGGCACAATGCACTCAAAACATTATTTGTCTGATGTTCAAAATCTTACAAACATTTAATCTTTAAAATCATCCTATCCAACTAATGCAGCTGTTATAGAATATAAAATCTATTTGCTTAAAAAAAAAATACATAAAAAATGCTTAGATGCTAGCGTACATTACCTGGTTTTCTTGGATAGGTCCTGTAAAACCAGCACAATATGCCCACAAAGATACATATAAATATTATGAGTGATGCAGTGAAGAAAATTAAGAATGGTTTTTGTTCCGATGTCTCCAGTTTAGGATGATTTGTCACTACGCTTTCATGGAGAGATATGGGTATAATTTCTGAAAGAAAAAGCATATATATATATATTTTTTTTAAATGGCTAATTATTAGTGATAAAAACTTTCATTTTAATTACCTAAAAAAAGCAGACTCACAATTACAATGGCAACAGCACACAATGTTATATGAGTTTTTTCCCTGAACAAAAACCATACAGTACTCAGGATTTAAGAGGAAACCTACCTGTTGTTTTATTCCATAATTTGACTGTAATATGAATTCTGTTGCTCTCAATAAGAGGGTTTTGACCATCAGCAAGCACCACAACATGATATGTTCCTTCATCTTCCAGTGAGAGATTTGTGATGTGTAGTGTGACAGTACGGTTTTCCATATCACTGAGTACACACTTTTCTGAGCAAGATCTGTTTGTTTTATCTGTTTGTTTGCAATATCCTTTCTTGTTCCCATTTTTGTACAGACTTGTCGGAAAACTGTTGATAACAGAATCTTGAAATGTGAATTTAACGGTGATGTTTTCTTCCACCGTACCATTGACTTCATGCGTTGATTCCACTGAAATTAAAATCATGTTAGCTACTTTTGTGTCTATAAAGAAAAAATGAACCTACACTGAAAAATGTTCACTCGAGTAAAAACAATGTGGTAACTACAGTAGCCCCAACTTCCCTATACATCATAGTAAAAACCTGAAATCTGAAACAGTCTGTGTCATGATGTTTCTTTTTAGTTTTAAATAAACTGTATCTCATCTCATTATCAACATGACGGTAAGATACAGGTCTGAAACTCACACACAGTTGTTTTGCACATCTTTGGGTTCTCACATTTTCCATGAGTCAAAGGAATATTTCGGTATTTCAGTTGTGTCTTTTTTTTGTACAATACTACAAAAGCTTTCGATAAAATATATATTAATGTGTAATTACAATGGACCAAAAAGTACAGTATTTGAGCGGATGTATAATGTGAAACATCGGACACTTATATATCAAATGTACTGTTAAAAAAAATTATATATTTGCAAAAACCCACATATATATAATGTCTTCTAAGTGTTTTTACCAACTCGAGTGTTCAAATTTATTTGCTTTATTTAGTGCCTTAATGTAAGAAACACGTTTGCAAAGCTGAAGTGAAAATGCAGTACAAATCAGCGAACTTAACAGACAGGAAAAACAAAACCAAAAAATGATGGTGAACTCTTGTACTCACCGTTAAGAATCAAGTACAGCATGAATGAAAAAAGTAAGAGTTTCTTCTTGAGGTAACACTTCATGCTGCAGATGGAACAGAGCAAATGAACACAGGCAGCCACCGGAGATGCAAACGCCTTCCCGTTTCTGCTGATTTATGCTTTGCACTAACATTCTGTTTATAAGAAAACCTCCGTCTTTCAGGGGGAGGTACAGACAGGAACTGTCATCGCATTCAGGTTTTTTTTTCATTTTCTTTTCCTTTTGTTCACTTTCAGATCTCTAGAAACCAATAGCATGAGGCAATTAAAAAAAATCTAAAGAAATCATTATTGTTAAAAGTGCTCTATGACATATTTGTGATGTGATTGCGGATCCTAGTTGTATTAAATCATTTCATGTGCTCACACAGTCTAACCACAAGACCACCGATAGACCACCTTGAGTTTCACAATCCCACAGAGGAAGTGTGTGTGCATCAGCCCATTACAGACTGCATGAATTTAGAATGTTTAAACATAGGCCTAAACGACTTACCCAAACCTAAAGTTGGTGGAACTTCTTGTTTCTAAGAACAGAGTTGAAAATTTAAGTTGTAATCTACCTTCGTCCCCTGATGTGCTTTCGATGGACACTTTACTACCCCATGAGGCCATGGGAGAGGATTTATGAATGGAGGTGAAGCGGCGCAAACGACATGGGTAGGTCACATGATAATGACAATATGGCGGATGTAGTACTTCCGGATTACATATATAGAACATACTTTTATAAAGTTGCGAAGTAAGTTCAAATTCAAATGTAGTACATACTCAGACAGTACGTGATTTTGGACGCACTGCAAGTTTCTGTGCTCAGCACGATCTCTGCATGTGCAAGTGACGTATGTGTGTGTGCTTCAATGAAAACAGCACATTAATATAGAACAGTGATTAAACTAACTTTAAACTACCTGCATTAAACTGTTTTATTGCACACCTTCCAGCTAATCAAAATCGAGCATTCAGACAGACAATAGTATAATGTTAAAATATGATACATGCAAGTGTCTGACCATACATAAAACCACAATATTAATTAATTATTTTAAAAATACAGTTTTTTTTTTTTTCATTTCCTGAAATGTAGCGTTTTTAGAGAGGCGAGGTTTCGCCCAATGGCGACAATTTCATTTAAATAAATAAAAGACCTAATATATATACTCTATATATATTATTTATATATATATATATATATATATATATATATATATATATATATATATATATATATATACACATCTGTGTCGTTGTCAGAGCTTGTGCAGCTCCTCAGCTATTCAGCCGACTGCTCTTGAATTGCTCTCGTGGTGCTTTGATGCCATACATCACAGTCACGTGGTGTCGGCGCTGTCTCAAGTTGGACAAAATTTCTAATAGGCATGCACTGCTTCAAGGCAGTCGCCGATTGGTCTGCACAGTACTGCATGAATTCGAACAAGCCAAAAAGCACGATGGGAAATGACTTGCTGATGACACAGCTTAATGCTCATTGGTTTATAGGGGTCATGAACTATGTTGTAGTTTGTGCAATATGAAATAACTAAGTATTACTTTCTTGCAAACTTTTAGCACGGTTCTACTATTATAGCTTGCAAGGTTAACTAATCATGAGAAGTGTTGATTATAGCATTACATTTAGATCTATGGCATTATATTTATATCGTGGAATGAAAGGTTGCAGTGATAAAAAGCTGATCACAGACATGTTGTTGAGCGCATGAAAGCAGTGATCTCGTCATTGCAACCCATTTTCTGCACACTAATGAATGCTTTCATCTTAACTAACAGTGCAAATGCAATGTACCCAAGAGATTCGTTGAATAAAACAGGAGTTTTGGCGCGAGTCCATAACATGCACTGTTTGATTGACAGCTCTAGTGATTGTAAAGGGAGCATTCTTTGATCGCCTTATATATAATTTAATCGCAGTTTAAATAACATTATTTTCATCCTACTAAGAGAAAGTCACTGGTTTGATTTACTGACACACAGACACATCTGACTGTTCATGAATCACTACATATCAGATCAGGCATTAGAATGAACTCAGTTACTTACATGTTGTTGCATTAATGTTGAGTCCATATCGTAAATGTCTGTTTGCAAAGACTGCGCTGGAACGCGATAGATTTACCAAAGAATTCAGAGTGAAATCGCGAATACAAATAAATAAAGCTAAACTGAGACATTCACATTGTTGAAAATAAATAACCATATTCATAGCATTAGGATCCTTTGAAAGGTAATGTTATTTTTGTACTGTATTGCTCTTCTCTCCTCCTCATCTCACTAACACACCAGTGGGCGGGGTTAAAGTTGCAATGATGACGTAGGCAGTAGGCTTGTTTGAGATGCACCTCACCTCACCTAACATGTAGGCGAGAGTAGGCGGCTGCAATGAGGGGAGGAGTGAAAAAAGTGCAGCCAAGATGAACAGTTCCCAAGGTCTTCTAGTGGTTGAGACACCTACGAGATCAAAGGCGGATATCGCGGGATTCAGACTCTTGCGATGTGTTGCTGATAAACTGAATGTAATTTAAATTCTCTGGGCCTGTTGTCAATAAAAGCTTTTATTGCCTAACAAGGAAGTTTTCAGTTCTGAAACTTACAGGATATTCTTATACAGGGACGTGCACAGGGGGGTTGCTCAGGTTGCCCGGGCAACTGCCCATATGCCCTTCTCGACTCACGTTGCCCTTCCGAGGTGGAAAAAAATAAATAAAAAAAAAAATCGTACAATGGATGCATAATTTCACGTAGGCCTAGATTTTAAAAATAAATAAAAAAATAAAAAAATCGCAAAGCCTCATTCACTTCCATATTTGGGCACCCGTACGAAAGTGAAAGTCAGTAGGGGAAGGGCAAACTCTGTTTACGTGGCTGCAGCGCTGCACGCGACCGGCACCTGAGCTGAGCCTGCATGAGCGGCACTAGAAGGAGATTGTCGCGGTTGTCGGGTGAGACGACTTAACGTTGTCGGAAAGGTGAGTAAGGTTATAATCGTTAACGAAAACGAATGAAAAAACGAAAACTAGGTGGGAAAAAACATCATCGTTAACTGAAATAAAAATAAAACTAGGCATTACAAAAAAACGATAACTAACCAAAACTGTAATGTGTGTTTGGCAAAACTAACTAAAACAAAATAAAATTATAGACTAAATGTCCTTAGTTTTCCTCTTTGTCAATGTTTTTCATAGAGCAAACGTTCAGCTTCATTTAATTTCCCTGCGTCTCTCACTCACGCGTCTCTCTCACATACTCGCGCACGCACAGCCCCTCCCCTCCGTGCACACCGCGCCTCCATGAGAACGAGTGTTGGAAGCAAGTTCGCGAAAGGTTGGTATCTCGTGCCCTTTTTTTAGGTCAGAGCAACTGCCCCTCAAAATTCCTGTGCACGTCCCTGTTCTTGTAGTACAATGACCTCTTATATAAAGCTCAAGGAAAAGTTGATTTCTCAATTCATGATCACTTTAAACAACAGTGATGTAGGCAATTGTTCTCTTTTAAAATGTTTGATTTTAAAATTCTGATATCATGTTTTCGTGTGCATAAATTATGTGTGAATATTCCCAAAGTCTCTGACAGTTTGATCTCTCTTTAAGGCCATGATTGTTGTCATATTTAGCCTATAAAAATACATAAAAACCTGTCTGTATTAAAGTAAATAAAACAATTGAATAAAATAAGTACTTTGGGTGTCTTGTGCATCATATTTATTTTCATATAAAAGCTACAAAACTTAAATTGAAACACAGCAAATGAGTGTGAATCCTGCGATATCTGCCTTTGATCTCATAGGCGTCTGATTCACTACGAGAAGAATAACTGTCCGTCTTGGCTGCACTCTTTTCACACCTCGCTTCACTGCAGCCGCCTACTCTTGTCTATATTTCAGGCGAGGCGAGGCGCATTTCAACGAGCCTGAACACTCTGAGCACGTTTCCATCCGTGACTTGTGGTCTATGAGTTGAACCGAACGCGTGTTCGTGACGTCATCACGTTAGGCTGTTCCCCGGATGAAACAGAGTTGTTATGACAACGACGGTAAAGCATTAAAACGAAACTACGGTTGCACACACACTAAACGTTTGTACATCTTGTTGCTGGAAGTATTTCATTCATGGATGCCGGAGCGAACACGTATCTCATTAGACCGAATTATAAAGACAAGTAAGGCGAACGGCTCTTTCTTTTTAACGCTTCAAACTAAACATAAAAATTGCAGCTAGCTTAGCTTAAGCTCTAAAATGCATTTACGAAGAAGTATTAACTTGCTGAACTTTATCCAAATACACTTTTCGTTCATTTTTTCCTGTCGTAGGTTCAAGGCAGGGGTGGCAAAGGAGTGTATTAGAGAAATCCTCAGGGAACAGCTGTATGGAGTGCAGTATAATCCAGAGGAGGTTCCCACATTATCAAGATCTTTAGCAGACTCGATTAAAAACAAGCTGAAAGGTAAGAGGCAACGATACTAGTCAGTTTCTTGCTGACAGGGATGTAATACTAACTCTACTTAATTGCAGTAACGTTACTTAAGTAGTATTTACGGCGAAAATGTAATTTTACTCAAGTACAAAAATCTTTTTTTTTTTTTATTGCAAGAAAAGAATCAGCACTGCGTTACATGGCCATAAATAGAAAAAAACAAAAACAAAAACAAAAAACACACCAAACAAACAAACACAAAAAAAAGAAAAAAAAAAAGAAAAATAACAACCAGTAAGCAAAATATGGTCATAGTTCTAAAGAAACCTGGGGCACGTTCAAGCTCACAACGGTGCGCAACGTTTTGCTAAGTTTTCCGGGTGGAACTACATGTTTCCTGGAAACGGTGTGCAACTGGTTTAAGATACGTTTTCTCCATAGACTGTAAAAAAAATATATGGACGTAGCGTCCGTAGAGTTCTGAACAGCAGTTTTGAAGCGAAAATGAGGCCGCGGCCATCTTAGCTGCGCGTCACCGCACGTCACTCCCGGATAACTGAAAATGGGCAAAGAGGCGGGGAGGTGGTTTGAGCTGATGTGATTGGTTGCTGAAACCACGCCCGCCTAGCTCGACGTGACCATGTTAGCAGGCAAAGGAGCTATCTATCTATCTTAGATAAAATATTAATGAATATAAATTTTATCATCAGAACGTTCTAAAGGTTTACTGTCAATCTACGGTGTTTTTTTTAGATATAGATCCTCCAACACCAGTAGTGTTGTGTGTGCAAATAACAACATGTAAAATCAAATGGGACTTCAGATCGCGAGATGAATCCAATCTGTGGCACTTGGGCACTTGAGTGTCCATTGCAAAACAAAAAAACATTTCACATTTCTGAATGATCTGCTCTCTGTCATCGTTCTTCAAGAAAGGATGCAATCTGAACAGCCATGTTGTAAAACTGTGTACGATCGTATCTAACAAACAAATGAGCCTGTGTCCAAAGTATATTTTTTTCAAAATAGTGCAGCAGTTTTAGTTATAATATCCAAGCAGTGCTGACAAATTTTGATATCCTCCCACCATTGTCATTGTAGTAAATCTCACAACCAAAACTTTCAGCCAATGCCATGATCCAACAACGTGTGTTCTGTTTCTTCCGCATGCATGCACATCTACACAGACACATGTCAGTCTCGAATATTATGCAGCAAGCCATATTTTATAATTGTATAAAATAATCGAGAAAAAAAAACGGCTGAGATGTCAAATTCAGCGGCAGCTGAGGTAAAGTGACAGCTCACAGACAACAGCGCAATCTGTCACTCAAGTGACCACGCCCTTAATTATGCAGAACTTTAAGGCTTAATATAATTTAAATGGATAAGTTATAAAAAAAAATCACCCCCCTCAGAGTTGTCACGAAGGGCAAAAATAGCAGTATAGATCAAAACCACAATTTGAACCAACTTGTAAACATGTTTTTTTCTGCTATAAACTTGGCCAATTTAACATGGGACTCTATGAGATTCTGCTCTCTTTTGGAGCCTGTCCCTAGCGGCCAGTCGATGAATCGCAGTTTAAGTTACTTCCGTATTGGCTTCACGAGAGAAAGGGGGAGGTTGCCGCTTGGTTTTCTCTTGTTTGGTGGGTGTGTCAGAAATGTCAGCCCAATCAGCGGCAAGATGTGTAACCACACCGTATTAAAGAAACAGCTGGCACAATGGGTATTAATGTAACATAAAAATACTATACTTAAATATTTTACTATTGTATTGTGAAGTGACACTTTAACCCTCTGGAGTCTGAGGCTGATTTGGGGCTTGGAGAAGTTTTGACATGCCCTGACATTTGTGCTTTTTTCAGTTGTTCATAAACATATAAATGACAAAAGTGTCATTACACTGTATTCAGCACAAACTAGGCTACAATAATATGTGAGGTACATGTATGTACATGTTTGTATTTTTGAAGGAATAATGTTTATGCGTGGTTATTGAAAAAACAAAAACTTAAGTCACTGAAATTAGGCCAAAAAAAGTATATTAAATCTGTGTTTACAAGACTTCTGAGTATTGGAGGTTGTAGACTAGAGTTTGCTTCAGAATTATGTAAAAATTATGCTGCCTACTCATTCATATAAAACAATATATTGATTTAGTTTTTGTAAGACACTTTTTGTCAAGAAACAGTATGCATGGAGGTGTGAATGATCATGAAAAATGGGCCATTTACACCTGAGAAGACAAAAGAATCACATAATAATGACCTGAAATGACTTGCATATTAATGAGGCCTTTCAGTCAGGTAGGCTGTGAAAAAAACCCTCTGTAATAATGTCTCAGCTAGGGCTGAAACGATTCATTGAGTTACTCGATTAACTCGATTACAAAAATTCCTCGAGGCAAAAACTCTGCCTCAAAGCCTCGTTAAATTCCTATGACGCGCACTATACGCGCAGGGATCTGATTCACACGGACCGTTGTAGCGCGTGACATT